>NC_091465.1:25517500-25833750 GCF_027789765.1 Dendropsophus ebraccatus
GCAGTGAACTCAATGACCAATAAGCTTCAATCCTATTCTCAAAAAAAAAAGAAAGAAAGAAAAACAAACATTAATTTTATAGTCAAGTAATGGAGAAAGAGAAGAAAAAAAAATGACTAGAGGAAATCTGAAGCAATTCCTGTATTTATTTTGGACACAGTAAATCAGCACTTCTAGAAAAAAAAAAGTAATGCCTGCCTTTTCACCAGTGCGCAGCTAGAGGGCGCTGCAGGGAGCAGAATGTCCTATAAGCAGCCATTTCACAATGCATTACAAGATCAGGATTCTGCATCTCTCCCTTCCTGTTTTGAGAGCAGTGTATTGTGAAAGCCTATTGAGTGACTGGCAGGGGAAAAATCCAGACTTTGGTTCCATATTTCTGCCCTGATCCTGGAAGCATTCTGTGCCTGAGCCTGCTACAGTCTGCAGAAGAAGGGAGCCTTGCTATTTTGGGGGGGTCTACCCCCCATTTGACATTTCTTTGCTCATGGCTGAGACTAAAATCATCTACCACATAGATGAAGAAGAAACCCCTTATCTGGTCAAACTGCCTGTGTCTCCAGAAAAAGTCACCTTAGCAGATTTTAAAAATGTCCTCAGCAATAGACCTGTGCACAATTACAAATTCTTCTTCAAATCTATGGACCAGGATTTTGGGTAAGCAGTGCACCTTTCAGTCCATGTGTCTGTGTGTGTGTCTGTCTGTGTCTATGTGTGCAGGGCAGCTGCAATCTGACATCTGCCTCCAATGATACATAGTTGCCGCTGCATGCTCTGTATACATGTACTGTATACTGTATATGTTTCATGATGTTATTATTTAGTCCACCTGTTATTTTTATTACAAATAGCTACGTATAATGGAATTATAAATCACCAGAGTGTAAATATTGACTTAAATGCAAAAATAAATATAATATATATATATATACATTGCACGTAGATACTAGCATGCAATTTGTCGCTGTTACCATATGGCAGATGACGCTTACATTATAGATGCTATGCTTTGAAACTACCTATATTAAGTGACGTAATCCCATATCGAGTCCGTTGCTTGTTGACGTATAGAAATGGCGCATCTTTTTTAATAAACCGCGACGTCTTATCACGCCGCATCATCTCGCGCAATTACTAGCGAAAAAATCGCAATTGTCAGCGCCGATAAAATCCCAATTTTTCCAACTGCTTTTGGTGGTGTCTAACTTACAATATATTTCCAATAACAGCGCCGCTTTGCAGGATTTATGTAAAAAAAAAAAATTCTCAGGAGGAATACACCGGGGATGGGGGACTTTTAATCCTTGCAATGTCACCGCTTCAAAAGGTTTTTTTTTTTTTTTTTACTGTCATTTTCCATAAAGAACAATTATTAAATGGGAGGGGGAGAAGGACTTCTAAGGAGAAAGCTCCATTTAATAAACGCCGGCTTTCATATCCTGCTAGGAATAAGTGGAAGGTAAATTGGGGCTTGTAAATGTGTATTTTTAGTGCTGGGGTGGAAGCTGTCATAGGAGGAGGGTGGAACACCTGAAGTTTTTCCCTGCTGTGTCTCAGGGGCCCCCTTGGCGCTGCAGCGTGTCCATTTCTGCAGGTACATTGCTGACCTTCATGGTATTCCAGTCTTATCAGGTGACTCCTATTTCCGGACTTTAACCCTTTGTGTTGTCTAACACCATAACCAGTGTTTGATAACACAACCTCTGCAGTGCATTATGTGCGGCGCTCATTGCCTTGGCCTGTAATTATGGCCATTGTGTTCTCTTTTATGCTGCTAATTGCTTTCATAGATGCCCATGTGTGCAGTGTCTGCCTCTTTGATGGCTCCCTGGTGTCTGTAGCACTGTAGCCACACGGCCAAGCCCTGATCTCCCAGCTTCTGGCCTGTCATCTTGCTTGTGTCTTGTGTGCCAGTTTTTTTTTCTTTTTTACAGGGCAATGTAATAGCCAGGTTCATCATCTGTCTGCATAGGAGGCCCCACAATAAACATGGAGGGAGGGTATGTCTTCTGTGGCATAGCCAAGGTGCTGCGAGGAGTCGGTGACAGAGCAGTATATAGGACGTACTGTATATATATATATATATATATATATGGCCTGTGGTATATAGAAGGGGCAGGAAAGCTAAGGAGGCGGGCGCTGTAACATAGACCCACACCGGCAGGTGACTGATGATAAAGGAACAGCTGAGCAGGTTGCCAGGGCCCGGCTGTAGACTGCATTCACTAAACACCTGCAAGGATATAATGTACAAAGGCGTTGGCTGCGCACACACACACACTACAAGTCTCAGCAGTATGACAGAACTTGCAGTCCAACAGGGAGGGCTGTAAACCCATTATAACTGCGAATTATAGAAAGGATGTTCTCATATGCTATGTAGTACTGTACATCAAGTCTGCCGCCTTCCATTGCTTTAATATTCTTTGCACATTCATATATGGAGTTCATATACTAGCTCAGTCGCTTGTGCAATTGGCGGCTTTCATCATATGGCAGATGGCACTTACATTATACATGCTTTGCTTTGAGGCTACCTATATTATGTGACATTACCCCCTAGTCAAGTCTGTTGTTCAGTTGCCCCCTCGGCAGAAAGAATTGGTGCATCTCTTTAATAAACCATGACATCACATGCAACCGTCTCATCACATCGCATTATATCTTACCCCATTGTAACTGGAACCATTGGTGCGTAGATGGTCTTTTATGAATTATCTTGTGTTTACTTGAAATTATACGAGATATGTATCCATAAACCCACATTACCTGATGGGTCCATTTGGGTGGCATCCTAGGTCGGACTGTGCTACTGCATTGAGCCAGACATATATATTTATATATATACATAATTTTTTTTTTATTCATGTGAAAGACTATGATAGCTGAGAAACATCTAAGCAGAATATTAACGGTCCTTACATACGACTTAGGGACTTAAAGGAGTTTTAAAAAAAAATCTCCATGGTAGTCAGTTCTCTGACTTTCTGGAGAGTCCTCCAGTGGAAGGATCCTGATGATGTCCAGGTCCCCCCAGTGCATGGCATTGCAATCACTGGCACATGACCACTAAGGCCAGTGATTGGCTGCAGGGTCACATGATCAGATTATCAGTTTAAAGGGATCAATCAGAGCACTTCAACCAGGAGTATCGGGAGCAATGGTAATGCTGGAATAGTTGCTGATTGAGGGATATTACTTTTTTTTTTTTGCTCTCCATTTTCCACTGGTAAAAAGGATGGAAAACCCCTTTTAAGCAGATATATCTATAAATATATATAGATGTAAACACATGCTAGAAGGTTCTAACCCATAAGGAGTTGTGTTTTATTGTTGTGGTCAATGCTGGGGAAATGTATTACATGGCAATGAAGTATAGAATGGAGGCAGAAAGTGGAGTAAACAGCCACTGGTGAGACGTGCACCATAGCCTACAGGTCATTTATTGTATACATGTATCTGGGCTGCTGCAGCAGACCCCTTTAATATTGTATGTCCAGAAAAATGGATGGCCAGTCAATGCATAGGCATTGTAGTAGTATATGTCTTCTGTTAGGATAATATGGGAATATTGTGAGACAGACTGGTTAAAAGGGACATGCTGCCTGACATTTATATACAATTGTGGTTGCTAGGCAGTGTATCCATAGCAATCATAGCAGACAATGGGGGGTCTTCCTAGAAAAGCCCATAAAGGTGGGTTAGTTGTTTGCACCATTAGGGTTAATTTTACAATGGGCCTTGTCTTCTTGATGTTCTAGTTGCTAATAGTAACCTAGAAGGCATTATTTATATATATATATATATATATATATATATATATATATATATATCGATGTTCAGAGGTACCTTGGATTCCGAGCATAATTCGTTCCAGAGCCGTGCTTGTAATCCAAATCCACTCTTAAACTAAAGCAAATTTTGCCGTAAGAAATCATAGAAATGCAGACAATTGGTTCCACACCCCAAAAATAATGATTTATTATTCTGAATAACATGTAAAACAGATGAAACAAAC
This sequence comes from Dendropsophus ebraccatus, assembly GCF_027789765.1. Classification (NCBI taxonomy): domain Eukaryota; kingdom Metazoa; phylum Chordata; class Amphibia; order Anura; family Hylidae; genus Dendropsophus; species Dendropsophus ebraccatus. Next base: position 25,521,519 of record NC_091465.1, read on the forward strand.
AATCAGAAACAGCAGAATCTGTGATATTATAAGTTACTGTACAGTAATGGAGAGGATGGGAAACACAAGGGCTGACAGAGACTGCAGGGAGCATGAAGGAATGAGCAGGACACATGTGGGTACAGTATAGCAGCACTCTCTGTCCGGGGAGAGAGGGGTTACAGCTATGCAGAGATTACCTCCACAGTCCTGTCCCCTGATGTAAGCCCCAGCCTGAAGTGGATCTGCTATGATTTGGAAGGTGAGGGAGACTTCCTGGGTCAGAGTACAGTGCTGTAGACCCCGCTATGCAGGCCATGCCCCTCCCCCACTCCCCCTCCCACCCAGGGGGCTCTTACACCAAAGCAATGCTCTTAAACCAAGTCACAATTTTGAAAAACTGTGAACTCTTAAAGCAAAACGCTCTTAAACCAAGTTACTCTTAGACCAAGGTACCACTCTATATATATGAGTATTTAAGGTTTCCATTGAAAGCTTTCTAGTACAGGAGTTGTCACTACAAATCTTGGTATGGGGGTTTAAAGGGATTTTTTTGAACTTGATCTTGGTCTGATTCCTGGCACCCCACCAGTCATCTCATTGAAGGTACTGCTGCAGGTAAAACATCAAGATCAAAGATGTAGAGATGTGTTGAAACCTTTGATTGGTCCCGGTCTGGATGATCATACTCCCACAAATAGCTAGTATGGGTCGGGGGAAGCTCTCAGATGAATGCTTCTTTCCTTGACTTGCTGCTCTTCATAGGTTTTACTATGGGACTCATCTTCTGCATGGAGACAAAGAAAGCTACAAGTCAGAGAGAGAAGCATCCAGCTGAGTGCTTCCCCCGACTTGGCTTAGCTATTGGTGGGGGTATGAGCACCCAGATCCAGCTGGTCCAAACATTTGCCAGTAATGCTTTAACATCCCGTCACCTCTTTAATCATCCATAGCTTATCCTCAGGATAGCCCAACAGTAGAGAACTGGTAGGGGTGCAAACCCTGCAGTAAAGGGACAGCTCTGCTCTTGTCAGTGCCATTCCACCATCATAGTTATAGGCATATCCATGGTACTGCAGCTTACCTATATCCAAAAGGTTGGACCCTATAGAACAAACATTGCTGGATGGCCCGTCCTGAAGACACCCATGTCAGGCTATAGCCTCTCTTTTACCACTACACAAGAAGGAATAATTATTCTTCTGGTCTTCAGGAAAGCTGGGTTACAGCCCCCTATGAAGCTTCCTGGAATCAGACATTAGGAAGAGTTGAATCTAATCCCAAGCTGTTACAGTAACAGGGTATTTGCTGGGCTATAGGGAACGACGCTTCGTGTTTTATTTGCATTTTAAGGGCATTTCCTGTGACCAAAATAAAATCAACCCTCACATTCCCATTCAGAGTGTGGCGTCCCGGGCCTGGGAAAATGCTGGCAGTCACAGAGCTCCATGTGATTCGGGTTCTTTTAACTACTGATAGAGGTTATTACCGTGTCTGCAGCTTGTGATCAGCAGACGGTCACATCAATTACCCACAATGCACATGTTCTTCCTATCTGATAAACAAGTCAATAAGGGAATACATTGAAATTAATAATATTGACGTTTAATCAATTTAATTAATTATTTATTTATTTATGTTTGCAAAGGTGAATGACAACCTGACAGGTCCCGCAAGGTTTATTATAAGAAATGTAGATTGAGGGGGAGATTTATCAAACATGGTGTAGGGTGCTAACACACACGACCGATGCGCAGCAGATCTGCAGCAGATTTGATGCTGTGTTCAGTTATTTACATCAAATCTGCTGCGTATCCGCAGCAGAAAATTCACTGCGTTACGGTGTGTGTGAAGCTACCCTTAAAGTGAAACGGGCTCAGTTGCCCCTAGCAACCAATCAGATTCCACCTTTCATTTTCCAAAAAGTCTGTAAGGAATGAAAGGTGAAATCTGATTGGTTGCTAGGGGCAACTGAGCCAGTTTCACTTTACACCATGTTTGATAAATCTCTCCCTTTGTCCTGGACGCCAAAGCATCAGACCTAGAGATTGTAAATAATATCTGTGTCCTTTATTATTTAATCTTCAGAAAAGTGGCCTTATTTCAAGCCGTGATGGCCAAGACGTCTGGTCTTTCCTTTATGTTATTTGTAGTAAGAAAGTAGAGTTGGAGTAAGAAAGAATTGAAGTAGTTTTATTTGCAGTCTGCGTCCGGCTCCCTGGCGTTCTGTGATGAATGATATGTTACTGGGAGATTGGTGGAGCCAGGGCCGGGGGTTGTGCAGTTGATGGTGAAAGATACAGGATAAATCCAGTGTTTCTGCGCGGTTACATCACAGTCACTATTATTCTTGTGCTGTTTCTTCGTTCTGCTCATTATCCCTATATGACATCACTGTCGTATGATATCCATATGTATAATATTTCTGTACTGTGACATCACAGTGTTCTGTGACATCACTGTGTTTATCATCCCTTTTCTGTGACATCATTATTTTTACTATCCCAACACTGTGACATCACTGTTTACTGTCCCTGTATTGTGACAATACTGTACAGTGGTGACATCACTGTAGTAGGATATCCATATGTGTAATATTTCTGTACAGTGACATCACAGTGTTCTGTGACATCATTATGGTTATTTTCCCTGCACTGTGACATTACTGTGTTTATTATTTCCACATTATGACAGCATGTATTATCCTTGTGATGTGACATCACTGGTAATTATCCCCACACTGTGACATCACAGCATGTATTTCCCTTTTACTCTGACATCATTATGGTTATTATCCCTGCACTGTGACATCATTATGTTTATTATTCCTGTACTGTGACATCACAGCATTTATTGTCTCCCGGTACAGTGACATCAATGTGTTTATTATCCTTGTTCCGTGACATCACTGAAGTTATTATCCTTGTTATGTGACATTACAGAATTTTTTTTATCCTTGTACTATGACATCATAATGGTTATTATACCTGCACTGTGACATCACAGCATTTTATCCCTGAACTGTGATATCACAGCATGTATTATATTTGTTCTGTGACATGATTATGTTTATTATCCCTGCACTATGACATCACAGTGTGTATTTCCCTTGTCCTATGACATGATATGGTTATTATTCCTGTACTGTGACATCACAGTGTGTATTTCACTTGTCCTATGACATGATTATGGTTATTATTCCTGCACTGTGATATTGCTATAAATATTATTTCTGTGGTTTGGTACAATTCTGTATATATTACAGGTAGCATAGCTTTGGTATATAAATTATTCCTGTGCTATGACATCGCTAAGTTTAGGAAGTTTAGAACCGCTTTACCGCTACAGAAACATATATATATATATATATATATATATATATATATATATATATATATATATATATATATCTGTGTGTGGAACATTTACCAATGTAAATAGGCTCAGAAACTGTCCAGACATAGTCACTAGTAGATTATATTTGGTCTATTGAAATAAATGGTCAGGGCTCAGGTACATAGCAATATACATCAGCATACCATTATAAGGGAATTGCCAACATATACAGTGAACATAAGGCACAGAACCAATGTGAACATACCCTAAGGTCACTTTCACACAGCAAATAATTAGGTCAGTAGTTTTCATTAGTGCTAGGAGTGGAAATTGGAAAGTATACAAGGAAAAACTAAAATGGAAAAATTTGTTCCTCTTGTATGCTCTGGACCCACTCCTAGTTTTGGCTTACAAATAATGATACAAAATGCTGACCCAAATACTGTCGGGTGAAGGGGGCCTTTTCCTTTAAAGGGGTACTCTGACTAAAATATTTTATTTTTTTAAGCAAACCAACTGGTGTCAGAAAGTTATACTGATTTGTAAATGCCTTCTATTTAAAAACCTCAATTCTTCCAGTATTTATCAGCTGCTGTTTGTCCTGCAGGAAGTGTTGTATTCTTTCCATTTTGACACAGTGCTCTCTGCTGCCACCTCTGTCCGTGTCAGGAATTTCCCAGAGCAGAAGAGGATTTCTATAGGGATTTTCTTCTGCTCTGGACAGTTCCTGACATGGACAGATGTGGCAGCAGAGAGCACTGTGTAAGGCCTCTTCCTGCAGGGCAAACAGCAGCTGATAAGTACTGAAAGGCTTAAGATTTTTTTTTTTTTTTTTTAAATAGAAGTAATTTACAAACCAGTATAACTTTCTGACACTCGTTGATTAAAAAAATATATATTTTCTCCAGTTCCCCTTTAACACTCCATTACTAAACTGGTAAACTGGTCTTTGTTGTGGAAAAACCTTAAAGGGCCAAGTGACAACTATAAATATCTCTTGTGCGTCTGTAGCCGATAATGGACATAGTAATGCTCGTTTCCATAGGTCATCAATAACTAATTCATCAATGTGCTGCTGACAAGGGCACAGCCACCGCAATAAAGGGACATTTGAAAAATGAATTTAATGTAATTTCCTTGCGGCCTCAATGGATTTTAGGGGAAGTGGGAATATGTATAATTTCCAGCTGTCAGCAGGAATAAGCCCATCTATTCTTACATGATGTTAGGGGAGCCACACAGGATGGAGGCCTTGCCAACAAACCGAGAAGTGGTCATTCTGAGATTTAAAGGGATCCTGTCAGCAGCTCCTATTATTTGCTGCGTATACAGGCCAGTATATAATGCAAAGCAAAGCAGATTCTATAATAACACAGTTCTTCTAGGAAGACAATGTGGGGAATTTTATCAAACATGGTGTAGAGTGAAACTGGCTCAGTTGCCCCTAGCAACCAATCAGATTCCACCTTTCATTTTCCAAAGAGTCAGTGAGGAATGAAATGTGAAATCTGATTGGTTGCTAGGGGCAACTGAGCCAGTTTCACTTTACACCATGTTTGATAAATCTCCCCCAATATTCCTTCAGCATATTGCTCGGCTCAGGATTAAGCATGTGTAACTAAGGCTAAGTTCACACTGAATTTTTTTATCGTGTATTTTCTGTCCTGTTTAAAGGGTTTTTCAAAGACATTTTTATCCTTAGGATTGCCCATTAATATCTGATCATGGAGTCCAAGAACACACTGGTTAGCTGTTAGCAAGAACCATGGCATTCACATACACAGTGAACTGTGCTGGAAGCAGACAGCGACGGACATTGCTTAGTGGCTGTGCTGGGTTACTGCCGCTCAGCTTCCATTAAAATTAATAGGAGCTTAAAGGGAATCTGTCACTAGGTTTATGCTGCCTTAAATGAAGTCAACATAAACTAGTGACAGAAATGCTGAACAGATCGGTGTATTACTTACATCATTTTGTTCAGCCGTTCTCCTAATATGCAGGAGAATAGGATTATTGCCACACCCCTCCTCCCGCCCTCCAGCTGCTGATTGACAGTTGACTGCCTATACACAGCATGGATAGATAACTGCTAATCAGCAGCTGGTTGGTGGAGTTTTCTGCTTCTCATGAATATCCGGGACTACTGGGCTCATGCACGTAATGGAGAGGTCTACTCATTGTCCATGTTATTCAGGAGGATCTCTCTGGATCAGCTGCACAGAACAAAGTAAGTGGTCTATCATTCTGTTCAGCTTTACTGTCACTAGTTTACCTTTAGATGAACCTGCTGAGAGAGACTCTTTAACTGCATTAACCCAGGATGACCACTACACAATTTATGGAGCTGTCTGCTTTGCGCCTTATTGTGTATATGGTCACGGATCTGGGAGCATACTGGACTGGCATCCGACCTATTACATCCCCGCCTTTCTGCAAGATGCAAAAGCATGAAGTGACTTGGCTCTAATAGGTACCTTATCACAAATCCGAATTACTTTTCTCAGACTGAGTACCTATTAGTTTTTCAGTCCATAGAGTGTCTCTGCAGAAGAAGAAGCCTCCTGTCCAGGAGAGGGCAGTATTTTTTTTTCAGTTGCAGACAGGATGGTTTAGTACAGACTTGCTTACTTTTAAATATCATGTTCAGTGAAACATGCCATGAATTTCTTTTGTAAATTACGGCGACACCGTTAGAAACGTAAGCCTTGTCTCAGTAGTTTCCAGAAATCAATAGTAAATGCATCGATAAAAGCCTTTGGAATATCTCATATTATTTTTTTTAAAAGCCTATTTCGCCACTAAACTAACTTCTCAACTGTTTTCCATTAAGTTCTATGGACTGCAGTTGTAACCTGATCCCTCAGTAAACCAATAGTCTGTCTTCATACCATCCTTTCTGAAGACTGAAAAAAGTATTTACAAACACTACCGGTTCTGATGGTGCGGGTCAACATATACTGATCTTATTTTGATACATAAAAAATGCCCACAAAGCTAATCACTGGCCATAGTAGTGACCCGCCTCAGCCGCCTCAGTGGTTGGATGAATGGGCATTTCCCATAAATTGCAAGGAGACAAGGTGATGCTGGCCAACAGGGACCAGCACCATTGAAAATTGGCCAGCGATGGATACGTTTTCTTCAGTCTTCATAGAAGAATAGATAAAGAATAAGATGGATTATCAGCTCACTGAAGCTCCATAGTGTGCAGTGGAGAGTTCTGATGCGGGCACGCAGGGATGCGCTTGCATCAGAACTCTGCGAGGAGATTCATCTGTCTGGTACTGCAATACCGGCCGGGAGGATCTTTTCAGTCTCGGACGGGTCACGGAACGGCCGGTGTCTTACAGCGTCTGCACATGGCCTAACACTGCATTTACTATGCACATATGTACAACACTCACATAGGCTATGTTCACACAACGTTTTTTCAGCTCTGTTTAAAATGACATCCGTTATTTTGAGTCTAAAATAACGGACGTCATTTAGCAGCCTGGCCTCCCCTTAGTGCAATAACTGGTGTTTGCACATTATTTTAGTTTGCGTTACTAATTGGCCTTGGGGTGCGGCTTAATTGAAAAGTCCATTGAATTTAATAGTAAAAGCGGAGAAATATCGGTGACAAAAGAAAAACTGTGTGTGGACTACTTATAAAAAACGTCCTCTGTTTGCAAAGACGTCCGAAAATAATGATCATGTTCATTATTTTGACGTCGGCGGCAAAAACGTCCGTTATTCAATACATTGTGTGCATCGGACTTCCGTCTTCTCATTGACTTCAATGCATGGCCGTTGCAGTCAGTTAAATCGGACGTTTTTTTAAATATCAAAATCGGGCGCCTTTTCTCTATTTTTGACGTTGTGTGAACAACACATGTGCAACACTCACATTCGTGTACGCATGCGTTTTTCTCTGTAATTTTGTCTATCCTATGGAGGTCAATGGAAGAAAAAAAAAATGACACTAGGCCATAGCATGCTATAATTTTTTAGATTTAAGAATTTCCTTCTTTATTTCTTATCCACGTCTTCCTCCATGTTGCTTATAGGAATAATGATCAAACAGAGCATAATAAGAAGCCGCATATTTTGTTCAGGCTTCATTGACTTTAAGGGGGGGGGGGGAACAGCAGCAGCCATGGCAACAAATGTCACAATGACTTTAGACTACTGTATGGGACGCGGAGGGATAGATATTCCTCCCTGCAGTGACACTTTGCTGGACATTAGCACAGTCTTTCTAATGGAGGCAACAGGCAGAAGAAGGTGGCATCGGTGGCGTTTTCCAGCAGTCTGATTCCCTGCTTGAGCCCCCTCACTGCAGTGCCCCCAAGTACGCAAGGATTCATTCATTAGACCCGCTGAGGTTAGCAAGACTGGACAACTATCTTATGCATATGAGGATCTCTGCTGGTCTCTGCCCCAGTGGCACATACACGGGGAAAGAAAACATGGTGAATATGGGTGATAAACAGCTGCTAGAGGTGTCTGGCAGCAGCTCACTTCTCTGTTCTCACTGAAAACTAAGGGCCCTAATCCACCGGACGATTATCGTTCGCATAATCGTTAACGATCTCAAACGACCACTATTGCGAAAGACCTGAAAACGTTCACTCATTTCCATGGAACGATAATCGATACTTATGATTGTATTTGCGATAGTTTTTTCTTGGCTATTTCTTCGCTACTGCGTTCATATCTACTGCGAACGACCGAACGACGTCTTATTCAACGCGAACGATTTGCAAACGAGCAACAATAAAAATAGGTCCAGGTCTTATAAAGCGATCAACGACTTCTCGTTCGGTCGTTAATCGTTAACTGCATTTCAGCCGAACGATTATCGTTTAGATTCAAACGATTTAACGATAATATGAACAATAATCGTCCGGTGGAATAGGGCCCTAAGTGTTACTGTCATTAAAAAAACCTTTAAGGGTGCGTTCACATGTACAGGGTCTGCAGCAGATTTGAAGCTGCAGATTCAAAGCAAATCAGTTCTTGGCCATCAAATCTGCTTCGGATCTGCTGCAGATCCTGTACGTGTGAACGCACCCTAAAATGTCAGCAATCAGTGAAGGTCTCTGTACTAAAACTCCCCACCAACCTCTAGGGATTGCTGGAGAAAGTGCATGGCAGCACACTTCACTCTCCGGCTTGTCACGCCTTCTGACTCAGAGTCAGCAATTGATGGGGGTCTCAGTAATGAAGGCCCCATATACCTGAGGGCCGAACCATCGTCCAGCTGTCAGTTATGTCGCTTAACAATCCAAACGACCGATATTGCAAAAGACCTGAAATCGTTCACCCAATTACATGGAACGATAATCAATACTTATGATCGTTCTTGCTGTCGTCTTGTCGTCGCTATTGCGTTCGTCCCTACTGCGAATAGCCGAAAGACATCTAATTCAGTGCGAACGATTTGCGAACGAGCAACGATAAAAATAGGTCCAGGTCTTATTAAACGATCAACGATTTCTCGTTCGGTCGTTAATTGTTAACTGCTATTCAAATGAACGATTATCGTTTAGATTTGAACGATTTAACGATAATCTGAACGATAATCGTCCCGTGGAATAGGGCTCTAATAATGAATTAAGCTGTGGCCGACCCCGCCCAATAAAAGTGAACAATGCGTTGGAGTCTGTTTTTTGGGGGATACATATATATAGGTTATGGGAGCTGTGCTTTTGGTTATGGTACCCCCTCCCTGCAGTCTAGTCAACCACGTTTTTTTTAGGATAAAAAAAATAAATCAAACGCATATGTTAAGATCTGGGGTTATTTTTTTCTCATAATGGAAGTTAATGGAAAAACACACAAGTGCATCAATTTTTTTGGTGTTTTTTCATCCGTTTAAAAAAAAATAATAATTAACCGGATGTGTTAAACGGACTGTAAAAACACAATGTGAACCCAGCCTAAGGTGTATGGCCACCTTAAGACCACCAAGCAGTCAAAACCTTTGACATGTCAGCATGCATGGTGTCTGAGTTTGAAGGAATAAGGGCCCCATTCCACCGGACGATTATCGTTTGCATAATTGTTAACGATTAACGATCTCAAACGACCGCTATTGCGAAAGACCTGAAAACGTTCACTCATTTCCATGGAATGATAATTGTTACTTATGATCGTAATTGCAATCGTTTTTCTGCACTATTTATTCGCTATTGCGTTTGTATCTATTGCGAACGACCGAACGATGTCTTATTCAATGCGAACGATTTGCGAACGTTTTGCAAACGAGCAACGATAAAAAAAGGTCCAGGTCTTATAAAGCGATCAACGATTTCTCGTTCGGTCGTTAATCGTTAACGGCATTTCAACAGAACGATTATCGTTTACATTCGAACAATTTAACGATAATCTGAACAGTAATCGTCCGGTGGAATAGGGCCCTAAGTGAGACTCTGGGACCCCTGCCAGTCCTGAGACTAAAGAGGCTCTAGTGTGTATTCCCTGAATAATGGCACCAGGGAAGACTACGAAGAGCATGGAGGGGCCACAGTGCTGAAGGAACACTGCAGACTCCTCATTCTCAGTGTTGGCCAGAGTCCTAAAGGTTCCAGTTATTACTTTCATCTTCTCGATAGATAGATAGATAGATAGATAGATAGATAGATAGATAGATAGATAGGCCAAAGGCTTTCAGGGCATGATGGGAATTGTAGTTTTGCAACAGCTGGAGAGCCACAGGCTTTAGACTACTGATCTATAGGGTCCTGCCTGAACATTGATGACTATAGAGCTTGAGCCTTCTAGACAGAAGCTCAGCCTTCCCATCACGGCCATGTTGCTATTTATAACGTTGCCGCTGACCTCCATTCCTACAGACCAAGCCAGCGAGCTGCCAGCCAAGTGGTTTTCCCAGGTGCCCTACACCTCTGACATGAAGGTCTGCTCATGGTATCGATTATTTAGGCCTTGTGCCCCAGGCAACATTCACAATGTACAGTCTCCTCCAGAATGGATGATGATATTCTCATACGGTAATTAACAATCCTTCTGGAGCTCGGCGGCGTTGGCTCGGCCGTGGGTTTTTAAGTGATCGCATTGCTTTATCCTTCCCGGTAATAAATGTTCTCTGATTTACGAGCTGATGAGAAGAGTCGGAGCGAGACGTCGACACTATTTGTTCCTGAGGAAAATAGTCTCCTAGCAACAGCTGTCGGGTTGTGGGATCTACCTACTAAGTACTCGCCGATGGCTGCCGGGACATATATGTAGCCCTGCAAATGCTGAACTGCAGATGTTACTCATGCCCACAAATTATCAGTAGTTGTGTAACCCGCCTTGTGTGGAGATATTAGAATTGCACTGGGAAAAAAACTTACTTCTGGTGTTTCCAAAAATGCCACCCATAGTTCAAAAAGAGCCGCCAGACACCATATTCTAAAAGTAAAGCACCTTCAGTAGCACTCGTATGCCAACACTTTAGACAAATGGCAGCAGAACTTGACGACTTTGGTGGATTGAGCCTACTGTCTATAGTGTATGACAGCCTCCCGGGTCAAGTATGTTAGATTTCAGTTGTTCTTGGAAAGGGCTTATTCCCTTATCCCATGTTTTATGACCGCTACAGACAGGGAAGCCCTGTAATGGAGTGTTTACCTATCCGGCATGATGTATCAATAGTATGCCGGGAGTGGGGAAAATGTTTGAATCTCTGTGGCAGTTTAATGAAACAGCCGTGTACACACTCCATTAGAGGGCTTCCCTGACCATGGCACCTGTAATTTACTGGATGTGGGAATAAGCCCTGCAACCAAAGCCCCACTTGCAATCTGGAGACAACTATCACCCAGAACCGATATCTCACCTTTCCCGTCCCCTATATTATCTCTATATTATCTCACAGGACAAGTAAGAGATCAGTACCCCTCTGTACCCCCCAGTAATCTCCAGATCTCCCCCCAACTCCTTTGTTTTGAATACACGGGTACAGCACCTGACCTGCGACTATATTGATTCACTATGGAGCTGCCAGAAAGAGCTGAGTACAGCAAAACAAAGGAGAGGGGGGCCAATTTGGAGATTGCTGGGGGGGTACGGATGTATCCTGTGGATTGGGAACAAGTTAGTTTTAAGTGAAAAACCTCTTTAATGACCAGCGTTATTGCCTGGGCTGAAGGCAAAGTGTCCACTGGGCACCCCCTCCACTTCCGCCACCAATTGATTAGAGATGAGCGGACTTTTCGGATTTCTGGTTCGTGATAACCAGAACGATCGGTGTCGGATTCCCACTGTCTGCTCGCTCCGTGCAGCGGGTGGATACCTCCTAAGGAACGCCTGGAAAACTGGGATACAGCCATTGGCATCTGCTACCCCCATAATTTTCATTGTTCTATATCAGGAATGGGGAACCTTTGGCCCTCCTTTGGCTTTGCTTTGGCTGTCCAGGCATGATGGGAATTGTAGTTTTGCAACCGCTGGAGGGCCGAAGGTTCCCCATCCCTGGTCTAAATCTATAACAGCAGAGCAACCCAAAAACTTAACACAGGTGTGAACGCTTGTGACCAATAGGTGTGTAACACTTATGAGCTTGGCGCAGTCGTGATGATTTTGACAATATTGATTTTTTATTTTATTCAACCTGAGCGACCGAAAGAAATAAATGCCTCGAGTATGGATGCAATCTATAATTAATGAATGGATGTATTTGGTGAACAGGCAGTGTCAGTGATGGATGAGAGCTGAGAATCTGGGGAATCGGAGACAGGGAGGACCCTCTTATATTGAGACATTTCCCCACAGCAGTGGTTGATGGAGGGTGAGCACTCATTCACTGCTAGTGATGCATGAAGTGAACAGCTGCTGCACAAAGTCTGCCTGCTATTTTGTGCTTTAGAAAGGAAGAACGGTAGATGATGGAGGGGGTAGCCGGAATACAGTCAGAGACACAGGGCCCCATTACACAACGTGTAAAAAATATGTTTTCAAATCACCTGGTTTCAGAAAGTTATATAGATTTGTAAGTTAATTCTATTTAAAAATCTCAAGTCTTCCAGTACTTATCAGCTGCTGGATGCCCTGCAGGAAGTGGTGTATTCTTTCCAGTGACGCTACTTCCTGTAGGGCATACAGCAGCTGTTAAAGGGGTTATCCGGGTAACAAAACCCAAAAAATAATATTCTAAACAATCCCCCTTCCCAGTACCACTGTTTTTTTCTCATTCATATCGAGTCTTGTCTAAAATCCTCTATACTAGGTCCACTCAAACCACACTTAGCTCCCTCTTCCCCCCTCCCTTTGTGGTCTGAGGACATGTGGTCTTCTCTCTGGGGACGGGGTAAGCTGTTTATTGACTTGGTAACCTGACCCCCAGGAGACATAATCTGCATCATCTCCATGCACCTGTGCTGCTTCCACAGACTTACATGTGTCCATGAGCCTAGGTCTCTGTAGTATGAAATATTATAGTTCTACATGGGGAACCTTTGGCCCTCTTTTGGCTTCGTTTTGTATGCAACGTGTAATGACAGCAGTGGGCAGGAAAGAAAGCTAAGGGGGCGTGTATGCAAATGGACCAATCGGGAAGCTAAGGGGGCGTGTATGCAAATGGACCAATCGGGGAGATGCATGATGGGAAATGTAGTCTCCTATCTTGGTTATAGATCGGCTTTTAGAAAAACTTAGAAATGGCAGAAGCTAGAAAGACAGGAGACGGCTCAAAATACTCAGGGGGACTTGGTGAGTAAGACCTGCTAGCATTTTATTTTTTTTACACTTAGGTGGATAACCCCTTTAAGTACTGGAAGGCTTGATATTTTTAAATAGAAATAATTTACAATAATTATCTGTATAACTTTCTGAAAACAATTGAATTGAAAACCTTTTTTTCCACCAGAGTACCTCTTAAGGTCTCATAAACATGGTTCTATTTGGAATCCATATAATATAGATCCTAGCTATGGTATACCATACTATGGGGAAATATTCCCTTTTATTAGGCCTCCCCATTCCCCTAGCCAAAGGAGAATTGGGAGCCTTATGAAGACACTACAGGGGGTGCATAGAGTTTATTATAGGACCGTACTGCAGATCCGCAGTGTATTGTACCTCCATGTGTGTCCTTTGTAAATGATCCAGGATGAGTCGGCAGTCTTCCTTTGTCTCCTATTTCTGTTCCTCTCAGACGGTACAGCTCTTACGTAGAGGTTATGTTCTTCCGCTCACCCCGTTCTCTCGCCGGGCTCTGCATCCATTCACGTCATCCAGCTCTTCGCTCTCCTTGAACTCGCTTTCAGATCTCTCATTTATTTTTGTGTTCATACAAAACTATTTCAGCTTTGGCGTATTGAATGGACTTCATGATCCGACCTGCCGCCACGATTGCTGCAAGAATATGGGACCTCAGAATAAAGCTCCAGAAAAACAAAACAAGACAAAATTAGAGTGATGCCCGCATCTCTCTGCCCCTGTGGCCTTGTGTGTGATCACATGTTTTTTTTTCCGTGAAACATGTAAGAAGCAGGTACTTTTTATATTGGCAATTGTTCTTAGCAAAAAATAGACATACACACCTCTACCCTTGGAGGAGTTTGTTAAGAGTTTGAAGATTCCATAGGCCAAAAACATTGATGGGTTTCTCTTAAAGCGAATGTATCATCAGGCACATCACTTTTTTGTTTTTTTACATTACCAGGTTGGCGTCGGCGCAGGGATCCCAATGCTGCGGTTCTTTTTAAAAAGGCACCTGGGTTCCGCGCTTGGTGCCTATCTCTTCTCATGCATTGGCCTATGCACTGGAGGTGGGCCCGGCACCCCCTTGTGTGAGATATCCCCTCCCTCTGTAACGTGCCTCAATTAGAATCAACAGGGCCCTGTCACATAGGGCAGGGGATATCATCACACTGGGGGAGCGCCAAGCCCACCTCCAGTGCATAGAGCCAGACCGGTGCATGAGAAGATAACAACGCTGTGCACGGGAACTGGGCAAAAAAAAGGTGATGTTCCTCATGATACATTCGTAAGGTCCCCATACACCTTCAAAAACTGATAGCCTCCATTCTCCCCATATAAAGATACGTACAGTATGGGCAAGCATTCCTGTGGTCTCTATGGGGAGGGTTAAACTTTGTCTCTCCCAGAACAAAGGGGGAACTGACATAATTTGTGAGTGGACGGTCACAGCCCCATACACCTTATGCTGACAGCTGAGCCCTCCGTGAGCGTCCTGTGCGGCTGACAAAAGTAAAAGTATGTGGTTTTGGAGACCTTTGACAAAAAAAGTGGACAATAATAGGAAAGATCATCTGATCATCAGTTTTGCTTATGTGAAAATGTTGCGTCTAGGGCAAACAGTGGTCCTGACACACTACGCCACAGGCACGGCAGCTCATTCATACAGTATGTGTAATGCAATGTAGAGGACATGGTAGTCACACATGCACTGCAGCCCCCTTATTGTGGGGTGGGGTCCTGGAACCCCCCCACCACCAACCAAATAATGATTCTCTGTCCTAAGGCCATCCATATTAAAGTTTGGGGGGTCCCCCATAAGCCAGCCTTATCGAAAATTGATGTCTGAAAAAGACCATTTCTGCCATCTGTTATTGCCTCTTTGTGACACAAGCATGTCTAATGCGAACTGAAGGCAGATATGTGTGAAAAAGTTGATCTGTCATGTTGGATTTTTTCCGATGTTGTTGAGTGCAGTCATTAACAATGCTTGGAAAGTTGTTTGTTCCATCAGATATGCGGCCTCTCTGTAAACCCCAGACATGGCTATAGCTCAGAGGGATAAATTGGAGATTTTGGGCCAATACGAAAATCATGGCCACAAAACGGTAATGTCTCAGGTATGGTACTGGGCCATAGGAAAGACATTATGGGGACCCTGAGCCTGGGTCTCACTATACCTTACATCCTTGCTACAGATCAATACAGTCAGTCACCCAGATGAAATTTAATTTAAGGGGTTGTCATATTAGGACACGCTTCACTTTATTATACAGTTGAAAAAAATATATGTTGATACCAACCACGTTCATAAAAATATATGTTGATACCAACCACGTTCATAACCTTCTGCAGATGAATTAGGCCTATGGATTAGTGGGAGCCAGAGTAGTCTGGCTGCGGTTTACCCATCCGCTCCCCATAGGAAACACATAAATCAATGCCGAATAGTCATGTATATAGGAAAGCTGGAGTTTAGATGAAAGTTATTGAAGATATATATGGTCACCTTTACTTATATATACTGTCAGCAAAGTTGCCAGGGTAACCATAGATGCTAAAGCAGGGGTAGGGAACCATGGCCCTCCAGCTACAACTACAACTCCCATCATGCCTGGACAGCCAAAGCTAAAGCAGTAAATCTGCTCCTATTTTCTGTATTATTTAAAGGGGTATTCCAGGCATTAAAATTTATAGACAGGGGATTCAACCACAGGGACTAGATGGGGTGGTGATCCGTGCCACGATCCGCACTAGGACATGTCCTATTTTTTTGTGGTGTGGATCTCGATGCGGGTCGCTGCACGCATCATGTGAATGGCTGCATTCACTTCAATCTTCCCTAAAATTGTCCGTGGTTGCGAATTTTACTGGACGTGTGAATGCAGCCTAAGAATTCTCTGGTGGAACAGTTACCAGGTGTAATACTGCCATAGGTAATACATGTGTATTGTGGATAATGTAATTCTCATATTGTAACCATAGCCTATGTATTCTTATACACTTCTGAATTATAAATACTGTCGGTATATATGACCCAGTTACATAGGTGGGTACAACGTTATGTTGCTATCTTATGACATCATATTCTGATATCACATACCATGGTAGAATCGCTTTGGGGCCCTGACCCTATTATAGGACTGTCACATCTCAGGTATATGACTTTGATACCAATTTTGTAGGCCTTTATTCCTACATTGAGGAACATCTCGACCTTTAACATTTACCTGTCAGAGATTTTTTCATTGACCGATTTCCGCTTGTTTTTTCCTGCATACTGTCAGGACTATAAATACATACAAAGAAATAATTAAAACATCTACAACATCTCCTGTCACAAGATATACAATTCCCCCCGAGCCCTGTACTCCTACGGGAAGTCTAGCCAGCTTACAAATCTCTGAACTGTGAGAGAAATATTAATGTGCCATATTTCCATAATATAGCCGATCTGCGCCGGGCGGTAATGATAGCCGAGCACATACACAATTAATCCCTTGAACAGTTGGCAGACTCCGGCTCCGACTCCTGTAGTATTCCTTATGTCTGTAATGTATGCATTCATTCATGTATTCTCTAATTACGTCGCATCTCTATGGACCACCATAAAGGATATACACTGTTGTTTTATTCTCCTGTGTTGTCATAGCTAATCTTTAGGTTTCTATGAGTCAAACAAGATTTTTTCGTGACTAAAATGTACCCGGACTGTAGTTAAAGTGCTTGAAATCCTCTACTGAAGAACTGTGTGGCGAGCAATTCCTAAATATAATAAGACGTCATACCCATTCCATTAGGAAATACTACGTTAAAAGATGGACTTCTCGGGTGAGGTCGTTTATCTAATAGAGAGACTACAAAGAAGGTCTCTCCTTACGGAGGACTCACCGCATCCATGAATTACCCAAGCAGATAATTGATTACACACTGTTCACACTGTGTAAAAAACAGAGAAAAGACGGACGCTTTAAACATAAAATTAATGTCCGTTATTACGCAGTTAAATGGAATGACGGCCACTAAATACACACAGGAGGACATTTATCAATGTTGCGCCCCTGGCATACACCAGGGAGAAGGTGCAGATTCTCTCCGTCTCTCTGGTGTACGCCTGCTGTATGGCGAGCAGGAGCGTGCAGCAAGGCGGGGAGGAGGCGTGGCCTTCCCCCGCGGCCAGGTTTACTCATAGGCGTGTGCCTCTTAGTGAATCTGGCTGGGGAAAAGGGGAAGAGGCCTAATAAATGTCTCCCATAGTGTTTTGAATAATGGACATTGTTTGCGTAGATTGCAAATTAATGTCCATGACAATTATTCACGGACGTTATTTTTAGTTGTTCACAAACAATTTTTTTTTTCACCATCTTTACTACTAAATTCAATGGACCTTCAATAAAGAACCACACCCAAAAGGGCCTGAACGAAAATAATGTACCAACGGCCATCATTGTAATGACGGGCGCCAGAAACGGACGTTATTTGGTACTCAAAATGACATCCGTCATTTTGAGAAAAAAAGAAAACAGACAGAAGAACACATCATGTGAACATAGCCAGTGGGTGCTGTGTAATACCTAATTTCTCCTGTGGTGGTGCTGCAGGGTAATTCACACTCACTTGCAGGTGATCGCTAGATGCACACATATAGAGGGTGCATTGCATGCTCCAATAGCTGAAAGTAGTCGTGCCGCTCCTTTACTGGACTTTAGTGATCGGGTTATACATATATCTGTGTGTGAGTGTGTGTGTGTGTGTGTGTGTGTGTGTGAATAATAGACACAGTAGTCATTGTTAGCTATATTGTGCAGCACAATGGACTACATGTGATATGTGCAGGGAATACTAGGTGCTAAGATGGTGTCTGGTCACCACCTATCATTGGAGGAACAGGTGATGAAAATATTAAGAAGAATGGGTTCTGTGCTTAGGTAGGAGAAACAACAATCAGTTATGTCATCTGAAACCATTCCGTGTGACATACAATAATAGGTGATATAGGCAACATGCTTTTCTTTCACTGACCTGGGTGATCAGCCTTACCTGCTTTCAGACAAGCAATATACATCAGCATTTTTTAAAATCAGTTTTATGGCTACAACATAATATAATAAACAAAGTATACTTACCCATCCCTGTGCCCTCGCAGCTCTGC
This sequence comes from Dendropsophus ebraccatus, assembly GCF_027789765.1. Lineage (NCBI taxonomy): Eukaryota > Metazoa > Chordata > Amphibia > Anura > Hylidae > Dendropsophus > Dendropsophus ebraccatus. The sequence continues at coordinate 25,539,673 of NC_091465.1, forward strand.
TTACTGATTTCTCATAGACGACAGCTTCCAGCAGCTCCTGCTGCAGTGTCATGTACTCCATTGATGGATTGCCAGCTCAGCCAATCAGTGACTGGGGTGGGACACCGCTGCAGTCACTGAATGACTGAACGGGCAATTCAACGCCATGACGTTTTACCAGCAGGAGACAGGTGCGTGACATACGTGAATGCCTGCCAAAAATTACCTGAAGCGGCTGTCAGAGAGACCCAAGAGCGCCGCTATGGGGTCACAGGAATGGGTAAGTATACGTTCTTTATTATGTTCTTGCACCCTCCTGCCTGCCTATAATTTTTGCGTTTCATGGACTTCCTCCTTTAGGGTGGGTTCAGACTGTGGAATCCGCATGGATAAATTCCGTCTTATTTCGTCGCTCCAGACACCATTCTATGGCCAGGCGGATTCCGCATTCCGCCAAAAGAATTGACATGTCAACTCGTTCGGCGTTCAAAAAAAACTTTTGACAAGTCATAGAGACATTACAGCGACAAGGAAGTCCAACATCATCCAGTATGGTGAAAAGTCCTCAAAACTTTATTATATACCCAAGTACAGAGGAGCAAATTTTCAACCCTACTGGGCCTTTATCAGGCATACGTGACCCGGTAGGGTCGAAACGTCACTCTTTTGTACTTGGACATGTAATAAAGTTTTTAGAACTTTTTACCATATTGGATTCTATTAGACTTCCTTGTTCCAGCATGCGTCCCCTATTCTAACCTGACCTGTTGGATAACCTCCTGTTGGTACAGCTGTGTTTACAGCTAATAAGCTTATATGTTGCGTTAACGTCTACTGACCACAAGGACGATGGATACAGGGAGGGCTCTATGTACCTGTTGCCCACAAGTCTTTAGACATGTTCTGCTAAAATAACTTTTCATATCAAGTCTGGGACCACATAGATGGAGAAGATTGAACAATATATATATATTTTTTTTGCTTTATTTCTACATGTCAATCACATGCTACATGTTAGGGCCCGTGCTCAGGGCCGCCGCTGCTCCTCTTCTCTGACAGCGGACGCCGGAGCCCACGAGCTGGGGTCCGGTACTGCTGTCTCTTCAGCCCTCACGAGCGCCTTACCTTTCCGCGCTTGTGTGTCTCCTTGTCCCAGCCGGCGCGCACGTCCCCGCCTTCTAGGGCGCACGCGCGTGGGCCGTCTCAGATTTAAAGGGGCAGTGCGATCCTAAATGGTTTAATTCACCAATCACCTGCCCTATAAATAAAGCCCTGTCCTGATGTTCCCTGTTGGTGTCTCTGCATGCTTCCCTTAGTGTGTGGCTCCAGCTCCTGTTGTTCCTGCTCTTGTCTCTGCTGTTCATGCTTCCAGCTGTGAGCCCTGCTGCTGCCCTGCTGTCTACCCATGTGTCTCCAGCTGCACCTCGTCTGCTGCCATTAGCAAGCCTAGCCAGGGATAGCGATCTGGGGGTCGCCTGCCACAGCAAGTCCATTCCGCCTTGCGGTGGGCTATTGCTAGCAGTGGTTCAGCGGATCCACGACTCCAGTCGTTACACTACATTATATAAGTTTGCAGATACTTTGTAAGCTTGGTTCACATGTAGAGATGAGCGAACCTTGAGCATGCTAGAGTCCATCCGAACCCGAACGATCGGCATTAGATTAGCGGTGGCTGCTGAAGTTGGATAAAGCCCTAAGGCTATGTGGAAAACATGGATATAGTCATTGGCTGTATCCATGTTTTCCAGACAACCTTAGAGCTTTATCCAAGTTCAGCAGCCCCAGCTAATCAAATGCCGAAAGTTCGGGTTTGGATGGACTCGAGCATGCTCGAGGTTCGCTCATCTCTATTCACATCCCATCCTAAGAAGTGTTTAGAACTTTCTGGCTGCAGCTGAAAATCTGTCAGTGCTATCCTGACAGACAGGCTCCTACCATATAATGGTATACGTCCAATATATACTATATATAGAGATAAGCGAACCCGATCGTTTAGCATTTGATTAGCGGTGGCTGCTGAAGTTGGATAAAGCTCTACGGTTGTCTGGAAAACATGGATACAGCCAATGACTATATCCATGGTTTCCACATAGCCTTAGGGCTTTATCCAAGTTCAGCAGCCACCGCTAATCAAATGCCGAACGTTCGGGTTCAGATGAACTCGAGCATGCTCGAGGTTCGCTCATCTCTAACTATATATGTACTGCGGAAACATAACGTCTTCCATAATCCAATCAGCAGCTCTTGGATACAGGCAGTAAACCTGCAGAACTGTGAAGTCAGATCTAAGAAGAAGCCTGAAGATTTAGATATGGAGCTGTAGATGACAATACACCCTGAGAGAAGATACAGCTCATAATAATAATAATAATAATATGTATTTGTATAGTGCCAACAGATTCCGCAGCGCCGTCATATTAATACAACGACCCCATAATAAAAGGCTGGTAATCTCAGTGCATACAGTCCTTGTTGCAGGAGTGCTATGTATGTGTGTATCATTACTGGAATGATACAGATGGTGATATTCAATCTTTATGGATGCAAAACCTGCTGCACTGCAGACATTATAATATGTTTAGCACATTTTCATGTTCCTGTTTATATCATTCCTGTCCTTATGTTTTAGGGGGGAAAAAAGAACATCTGCTGTTATTACATCTCAGGATGCCTTAGGCTATGTTCAAACTACGTAAAACCACGGCCGTAGTTCTCGCCGCAGAACTACAGCCGTAGTTTTGCGGTGTGTAACATAGCCTAATTTGTAATGAGATCCCGGCCGGAGCGTACACACATCGTATTCGCTCCGGCCAGGATCCTATGCGGCGCCGGAAAAGGTCAGGTCAGTTCACTGAATTCCGGCCGCAGAAAGCCCTGTCAGTTCACACTGTGTGCTATGAGAAGCTCTGATGCGGGCGCACGCTGATGCGCCCGCATCAGAGCTCTGCGGCCGGAAAGATAATCTGGCCGGTACTTAAGTACCGGCCGACAGGGCCGCTTTAACCAGAGGGCACATGGTGCACGTGCACCGGGCCCACTGGTTAAAGGGGCCCCCCCCGAGCAGGCCGGCCGTTGCTATGTGCGACCAATGCGGTCGCACAGGGCTCCGGCCACCAGCCTGTCAGGGGGGACCGCCATGGATGGGTAATCTACTTACCCCTCCATGGCGCCCCCTGCAGGGCCCCCCCGTCCGCCGCTGCCCCCGTCCGCTGCTGCTGCGGCGCTTCAGCGCTGCAGCAGCAGCGACACTGACAGAGAGAGAGCCATTGGCTCCCTCCCTGTCAGTCACTCTTGTGGCCGCACTTCCTGCGGTCACAAGAGGCCGCACTCTCCCTCTAGCGGCCGACGTCACTGGAGCGTCGGCGCGAGGGTAAGGGGAGTGCAGCCTCTTGTGACTGCAGGAAGTGCGGCCACAGGAGGGAAGAGAAGAGGAACGCGTGTACCCAGGTGAGTAACAGTGTTTGTTTTTTTCAATGTTATATGGGAGGGGGAGCTATATACTACGGGGGGGGGGGTTTAGGGGGGCACAGGGGGCTATATACTATGGGGGAGGACGGGGCTATATACTATAGGGGAGGACAGGGGGCTATATACTATGGGGGAGCACAGGGGGCTATATACTACTGGGGAGCACAGGGGAGCTATATACTATGGGGGAGCACAGGGGGGCTATATACTATGGGGGAGCACAGGGGGCTATATACTATGGGGGAGCACAGGAGGCTATATACTATGGGGGAGCACAGGGGAGCTATATACTATGGGGAGCACAGGGGGCTATATACTATGGTGGAGCACAGGGAGCTATATACTATCAGGGAGCACAGGGGGGCTATATACTATGGGGGAGCACAGGGGAGCTATATACTATGGGGAGCACAGGGAAGCTATATACTATGGGGGAGCACAAGGGGCTATATACTACTGGGGAGCACAGGGGTCTATATACTATGGGGGAGCACAGGGGAATATATACTATGGGGGAGCACAGGGGAGCTATATACTACTGGGGAGCACAGGGGAGCTATATACTACTGGGGAGCACAGGGGAGCTATATACTACTGGGGAGCACAGGGGGCTATATACTACTGGGGAGCACAGGGGGCTATTTACTATGGGGGAGCACAGGGGGCTATATACTATGGGGGAGCACAGGGGAGCTATATACTGTGGGGGAGCACAGGGAGCTATATACTACTGGGGAGCACAGGGGGCTATATACTACTGGGGAGCACAGGGAGCTTTATACAATGGGGGAGCTTAGGGGGCTATATACTATGGGGGAGCACAGGGGAGCTATATACTATGGGGGAGCACAGGGGGCTATATACTATGGGGGAGCACAGGGGAGCTATATACTATGGGGGAGCACAGGGGACCTATATACTATGGGAGAGCACAGGGGACTATATACTACTGGGGAGCACAGAGGGGCTATATACTATGGGGGAGCACAGGGGAATATATACTATGGGGGAGCACTGGGGAGCTATATACTATTGGGGAGCACAGGGGACTATATACTATTGGGGAGCACAGGGGAGGTATATACTATTGGTGAGCACAGGGAGCTATATCATATTGAGGAGCACAGGGGTCTATATACTATGGGGGAGAGCACAGGGGGGCTATATATTATGGAGAGCACAGGGGGGCTATATACTATTGGGGAGAGCACAGGGGGCTATATACTATTGGGGGGAGCACAGGGGGGCTATATACTATTGGGGGAGAGCACAGGGGGGCTATATACTATTGTGGGAGAGCATAGGGGTCTATATACTATTGGAGAGCACAGGGGGACTATATACTATTGGGGGAGAGCACAGGGGGGCTATATACTATTGTGGGAGAGCACAGGGGGGCTATATACTATTGTGGGAGAGCACAGGGGGGCTATATACTACTGGGGAGAGTGCACAGGGGGGCTATATACTAATGGGGGAGCGCACAGGAGGGCTGTATATAACTGGAGGAGCACATGAGGGTCTATATACTACAGGGACACCTTAAAACTATGGAGGCACAGAGGGGTGTAACTATGTAGGAGTACAGAGGGGTGTAACTACTGTATAGGGGTACAAGGGACCTAACTACTGGATGTGTTGGAGCCTAAAATATTTGTCTGGCAGATTCTGGAGAGAAGATTCACAGCCAGGAGAAGACTTCAAGGTGGCCCAGGCTGGATGGAGAGAAAAAGAAAAGGTGACAGACTCTGATTGGAGAAAACACCCCCGGTGAGTCACTGGATGTAACTGCACTCTGTTATAGGATTGTAGTGTTAGGGGTCATGATGTGGCGGTATTATGTAATGGTATCATTGGTAATATCTTTCTGTTTTGTTTAGTGCAGTTTTTATGTAATATGTAATCACTGTATTGTGGAAATAGTGTTATAAGGTAACTACTGTATGTATTGGGGCTCTTGATACAGTGTGGGGGCAAATTCAGTACATTATACAATGTGCAGAAAGGTAAGGGGGGGGGGCCACTCTTGAGGGCTGTGCACTGGGCCCACCAATGTATTAAAACGGCTCTGCCGGCCGAGATGATCCGGCCAGAGACTGTCCATTTCGTGACCCAGCCGGGGTCACGGAACAGCCGGTCTCTTACCTAGTGGGAACATAGCCTTAAAGTGTTACTGTCACTCTTAACATGTCATGCAGTCACACAAATTTTTTGATCGGGGTGTGGATATTCATCCCCCCACCGATTACCTTCCCCAGCTTGCTGGTCTCCCCATCTTGTTGCAGAAGTTCCATACACTTTTAATAGCTTGTTCAACCCAGCGTTCCTATATTCTGAAGGTTCAGCCAGAGCCACCCTTAGGAAAAGGCTTACTATGCCTAGAAGTCCCCTTTTATAGGATCCCAAGTCAGTCTACACATAGCACATAGAAATATTCTGATGCAGGTGGATCATATTTTACAAGGATTGTTGCCTTGGACTTTGCTGCAAATTGGATATAGTGGAGGATTGTACCAAGTTAAAGCATAACTGACATTTAAATGTTATTTTTCAGAAATCAGTAAGTATCAATAGTACAAGCGATTTTAAGAAACTCTGTAATAGCTTTTATTAAGCAAAAGAGTTTTCTTCTGTACTCAAAAAGCTGTTTTCCTCCCTCCCCCCTCATTTCAGAAGAAGCTGAATTTATGTGTCCATTATGCTGTATGGAGAGGGGAGGGGTGTTAGCACGGAGAGGAGAAAAGGCAGCCCTGTACAAAACAACATCCTGCAATCTACTCACACCAAGCTCACTGACCTTTCTGACCTGTGAATCCAGTGTTTTATGTGCCCAGACAGTCTCCAAACTGTGCAGCTACTTCTCTGCTCTCCCTACTCACTCATCCCCCTCAACTCCTTCCCCCCTCCATAGGTTATAATGGACAGCGTAAAACCCATCCTCACTTTGCTCCTCTGTAATGAAGGCAGATTTGCTTGATAATGCACAAATAAGAAGTGTGGGGGGGAGAGCTGGAGTTTCTTAAACTTGCTTTTACTATTGGTTACAATTTAAGGCTATGTTCACACGTACATTTTCAATTAATCATGGCCGTTATTGCAAATCTCAACACCGGCCATATTTAATTGAAAACATACATTGCATTGAAGTCTATGGAATCCCCTTCGGAGTGTGTACACTCTGTATACACTCCGTCCGGGATTCCTTGTGACTGCACGAAAAACTGACATGACAGTTTTGTGCGGCCGCTATTTATTGAATAGCGGCTGCACAAAACTGACTGTGCAGACAATGTAAAGTGCAGCTCTGGACACACTTTACATTTTCGGCTATGGGTAATTGGAATATGGGCACATCTGAATGCGCCTGTATCCTAATTCAAAAGAAATGAAGTTCATCCGGGATGAACTTCACTGACACCGGTCGTTCTGTGACATGGCTGTTATACAGAATTGCTGGTGTCTTACGTTGTGTGAACCCGGCCTAAGCTCGGGTCAACCAGTGGTGCATTAGACCAATCTGTACCCTTTGGTCAGTTGCTTTTATTCACCAGGATCATAATTCCATTAGCTGTAAGGAATCTAGGCCTCATCTATGTAATTACTTTGCAGCACTGTCCTTGTTAGGACCTCAGTGACAAATTTTATTAGGGTGACCTCAACATCCCTTGTTTATTGTGGTACGGACCGGGTGGCTTGCATTACAAGCTTCCCTGTCACCTCTGCCTCTTTTCCCTGATTCCGGGTTAACAAGGTTCTATCAGCGGACTGTCATTTATATGGGCTGCCTGGAACAAGCTATACATTTAATAAGATCATGCAGAACGTACAGAATGACTCACGATAATTAGCATATGTATACCCGCATGTAATATACATCATAATTCAGTGGGTGTAAGCTCCTGTGTCTGGTCAACAAAGGGCAAATTTGTATTTTCTAACCTAATTGTTATTTCCCCTCTAAATAACAGCGCTAATAAATTAACCATTGATCATCTGTACATCAGCAGGCACTTCAAACAAGACGCTCCTCACTTGTCACTTTATCCATATGGATTTGTTTAGTGATGTCGCTAGGAATTGTTTAAATCCACATTAAAATGCAGCCTGTGGCGGTGTGAGGCAGCCAGCAGTGCGACCGTGCCTGTGCTTTCCGTCATGGCAGAAGGAAGGGAGTGAAGCTAGACGGCTGTAAGTGAAGGATGCTTCATGAGATTAACATATGGATAGATGACATGGTAGATAGATGGAAGATGGAATAGATAGATGACAATGATAGATGCAAAACATAATGCACATAGTGCACATATCATACACATCAATGGGAATTTTCAGTGTTTAAATATCACACTATGATGTGAGAACCTGATGTTTGTATAGAGGAGAGTGGTGTTCTGTAGGTTTGGTCCATCTAATAGTCAGAAATGACTATTGTAGGAAGTTCCTTCTCCTATACCAACTACTGATATCTAGTTCTTCTCCCTTGAGAAGAGATGCAGAAGCATCTTTATATTGTAATTGCATTTACAGAAACATCACTCATGCATACATAAACACATTACACAATATACACATGCACCTTATGCTTGTATACACATTGCATACATATATACATAATACACACACATATAGTACGTTGTATACACATTAGAGATGAGCGAACCGGGTTCGGGTTCGAGCCGATCCAAACCCGATCGTTCGGCACTTGATTAGCGGCGGCTGCTGAACTTGGATAAAGCTCTAAGGTTGTCTGGAAAACATGGATACAGCCAATAACTATATCCATGTTTTCCACATAGCCTTAGGGCTTTATCCGACTTCAGCAGCCAATGGTAATCAAATGTCGAAAGTTCGGGTTCGGATCGACTCGAGCATGCTCCAGGTTCGCTCATCTCTAATACACCTTGCACACCTATACAGTACATTGCATACACATATACATAATACACGCACATATAGTACATTGCATACACATATACATAATACACGCACATATAGTACATTGCATACACATATACATAATACACGCACATATAGTACATTGCACACACATATACATAATACACACACATATAGTACATTGTATACACGTATAAATAGTACACACACATACAGTACATTGCATACACAAATACATAATAAACGCACATATAGTACAGTACATTGCATACAAATAATACCCAGCCATACACATACACATAATGCCCACCCATACAGTACATTGCATACACATAATACCCACCCATACAGTACATTGCATACACATATACATAATACACACACATATAGTACATTGTATACACATACACATAATACCCACCCATACAGTACATTGCATACACATAATACCCACCCATACAGTACATTGCATACACATATACATAATACACACACATATAGTACATTGTATACACATACACATAATACCCACCCATACAGTACATTGCATACACATATACATAATACACACACATATAGTAGATTGTATACACATATACATAATACACACACATATAGTACATTGTGTACACATACACTTTGCATAGGACAGAGCCTCTGAGAACCCTCATCCCCCTTCTGTCCATCTTTACAGTTACAAAAACCATCAAGAGTTTCCGTCTACTGTAACTTTAAGGGGGGGGATGTTGTTCTGGGAGTTTAATATAGATGTCCTAGCTGTAAGATTGATGTCCCTAGGATAAGTCATTAATGTCAGTTTGTTGGAGGTTCAACTCCTTGTGCCCACCCATCAGCGAAAGTGAAAACGTTTGTAAGAGTGCTGCCACTTCTTCACTGATGACCACGATTTGGTAGCGGCTGTTCTTTGTACTACAGCTAGTGCATGGGATGAGTTGCAATACCAGGTACAACCACTACCAAATGTATGGAGCTGTGCTTTAAGTAATGAAGAGGTGACAACACTTGCACAAGCTCCTTGGCTCCTTCAGTCAGCTGATCAGAGGAGGTGGTCCTACCGATCTTATATTGAAGACTGATCCTAAGGATAGGCCATCAATATTATAATCCCAAAAAAACCCATTTAACGAAACAATTTGGAGGGAGAAGGCAGGAACTTCAGGCATCTTCATCCTGTGCCCTGCCTGCGAGTCTAACAGCACTCACCACACCCATGAATGATTACTCTTATCCTGCGTTTACACGTAGCGATAATTCGCCCGATGGTACAATGAACGATTTCGAAGTAACGATTTTTTTTTATAACAATCAGCGTTTAGACGGAACGATATATCGTACGGAAAAATCGTTTTGCAATCGCTAAAGCCTATCTTACACATTGTTTAAATCGATGAACGACTGTTTACACGGAACGATCTGCAAATTTTTTGCGAACGACGATTTAAGAACATGTTGTAAGATCAAAATGAACGATTTCTCGCTCGCCGTTTGATCGTTCGCTGCGTTTACACGTACAATTATCGTTCTAATTTGATCGTTATCGTGCAAATTTGAACGATAATCGTTCCGTGTAAACACAGCATTAGGACGACTTTGAGAAGGATAGTCCTAAAAAACGCAGAATCAGGGTGTTACCTGTGTTCAGTTTAGTTCCATGTGTATTTTATATATTTAGATTTCTATTCTAAAAATAGTTTTCTCATGTGCTGCAGAAACAGCTTTTTCGGGTTGGGGTAGGCAGCGCTCCAGTCCATCTCTTTTTAAGGATGTAATTATACTCTTTACAGTGGTAACCAGCAACTTCAGAAGCTCCGGCACATGTCTCTAAAAGGCTGAGCCAGCGGTTTTCTTAGTACAGACACAGTCAGGATTTCTCACTTTTCAGTACGTTGGGATTGTTTATGGATTACTACACCTCTACTTCTTATATTACGGTTATGGTAACACGGCCGACATATATGTCCAATATCTGTAATTATTAAAGGGGTTTTTCTGCTGAGTAAATCCATAAAGGCTAACCAGAGCAAGTTCCACTTCCAGTTCTTTTCTGGCAAAGTCCAGACCTTTGGGAGGCAGGAACATTAGGAGGTGATTCTGATAATATCACTTTAAGCCGCAGCCAGAGAGTTCTGGCTGTGGCTTATCTCTCTCTGAACAAAGGAGTCTGGTGGTGATTTTTCCATCTCGCCCAACCCCTATCTCTACCAACATCATCAGTGATTGGTGTGTCAGGAGAGCCCCATACACCTTATACTGACGGACGATCGTGTCAGCGCTGACCTGACAGGTCGGCTCTCTCTTGCTCCTCTGAATTAGCCCGTGTAATAGGGGCTTATGTCTACAGGGAGATCCCATTAAGCTGGGGAGAGCTGATCAATCATCTCTAGGACATGTTAAAAGTTTTTTTTAAATTGACAGGAAACCTTATAAATTGACTACCGATTTCTTAGATTCAGGTTTGGCGCATCTTACCATAGATTCAATCATCTCTGTTTTAATACAAGGGGATACAACATCAGCGGCCATTTTTACTTGATATTCTGATATTTTACACAATAATCACTCTATGTAAAAGGTCCTTGATGGGTATTTCCTGTATAAAGAAAAATGGTTGTTGTCATAGCAACTAATCTGTCATTTGTATGTAGTGCCGTCAGTGGTTTTGCACCTTCACAGCCATTTTTCCAATAAGTATTTGCGTCTCCATGGTAACAAACCAGAACCCTGTGTAGTCTGATCCTGCAGCCATAGTTCCTTCCAGCCGTCATATTCTTTATGTTAACATATGTTAAGTAAGTTGGCAAGAAGTAGGAAATAGATGAAAGAGAGCGCTCTGTAATTGCCGGGTCAGACTACACAGGATGTCTTTGTTGTCTGTCATCATGGAGACGTATAGGAACAATAAATTTTTTTGTTTTAAATTAAACCTATCTATTTTTCCACTTTATATGCATTGGGTTGTCAATCAAGCCTGATTGGCAGGAAGGGGTATGGCAAGCGTTACTGTTACCGCTCTCCTGACCCGCCCCCTTTAAATCAATGCTGGAACAAATCAAAGGAATCGCAATAGATTATAACATCATATCTGACATTGATCCTGAGCAACAGGATATTATACTGTAGGTATAACAGGTTTAGGCCCAAAGCAACCAGTCTATATCAGATTACTTAGGTCTTTTTCTTAAAGGGGTATTCTGGATAATAAAAATTGTGACACAGGAACACTAAAATGTAAAAAAAATATATAGTGTCTGGGGAACTTCGGCAAAATTATTATAATTTTTTTTCAAATCAACTGGTACTGGAAAATATATAGATTTGTAAATTACTTCTATTCAAAAATCTCCAGTCTTCCAGCTGAAGGACGTTATGTATTATTTCCAGTGTCACAAAGTGTTCTCTGCTGCCACCTCTGTCCATGACAGGAACTTTCCAGAGCATTAGATGTTTTTTATGAGGATTTGCTACTGCTCTGTACAGTTCCTGACATGGACAGAGGTGGCAGCAGAGAGCACTGTGTCAGACTGTTACATAGTTAAAACACTAAAGGCCCTATTCCACGGCCCGACAGTGAGCAAACGAGCGCTATTACCGTTCGTTTGCTTCTCGTTCCCTGCTCGCTGCCGCCACTATTACGAGTGGGTGAGTGCGGGAGGGGCTGCGGGGAGCCGCCCGGGTGATCGCTAGATCGTCCGGGCAGCCTATAGAGGATAGTGGCGGTCTGCTGCTGCCGCTCCTATTCCATGGACTGACGGCAGCAGATCGCTGCTATCCTAGTTGTTTGTCTTTCAACCCACAATACCCACAATAGATGTTAGACTTACAGGGCTATAGTTTCCAGGACTGTAATACACCACTTCCTGCAGGACACACAGCAGCTGGTAAGTAATTTAAAAATCTCTCTAACTACTAGGGCCTTCACCAATCCCAAGAAAAGGGGCTCCTTTAATGAATCAAGGGCCAGCACCTTTTCCAATTATTGTGAAGTGCTGAAATCAGTAATAGTATATAAGCAAGACCCATAGAGAAAGAATGGAGCACTGGCCGCTCCATTCACTGATGGGACAGTACGCCGATAATCTTCAGGGGCCCCATTGATGCAGCTTGGACACTTGCAGGTCATTGAGGTGTAGAGTGCCCATTTTGTCACTGGATTTCTTCAATTGTGTGACTACAGTAGGAAAGAGCAGCCAGCCTTGAAACGTTTGAGTGTAATAGATCTCAGAGTATACAAAGTGCAGGTGTACACTTCATGCCCGTCCACCACCTGAGCGAGGCCTGACTCTAACAATGTCAACTGCGGCGCTCAAGGTTAGTCAGTGAATAGGCCTGGCAGTCTCCTGTGCCACATGATGCCAAGTGAAAAACATGCACAGATGGTGAATAATTTAATAGCTGTGTTTTATTAGCTGTCAGACTCGTAAAAACTGTTGGGTAACTCTTGTGTGTGTTAAATTGTTGGCCTCTACTGTTTTATTGTTGTGCATGTTCTCTGGAAGAAGCCGGGATTTTAAAAGTAGCATCAGATATTAAAAAAATGCAGAAAACTTTGTGTTTTGAATTAAGCATCGGGAATTCCTCCTGCCTCCAAGAATTTATAAGTCTCCTGATTTGCTGTTTTCAGTGCCCCCCCTACAGATATATATATATATATATATATATATATATATATATATACTCGTACTTATAGGCGGCCCTGGGGGAAAGGAGTCGGCTAAAGGGAAGATTTACATACCATACATTAACAACAGTGTGAAGTCAGATGTAAATTGTGTGTATTAATATGGTGCTGTCAGATCGAGAGGAGGACGCCCAGAAAATGACAAGGCAAAGGCTGGGGAGGAAGTTAGATGTTATGGAAAGTGCACTCCAATATGTATTGTAAAAGCAAAAATATTTCAATGCAGTTTATGACTTAAAGGAGAAGTCCGGCAAAATTTTTTATTAAAGTATTGTATCGCCCCCCAAAAGTTATACAAATCACCAATATACACTTATTACAGGGCATGCTTATAAAGTACTTTTTTCCCTGCACTTACTACTGCATCAAGGCTTCACTTCCTGGATAACATGGTGATGTCACTTCCTGGATAACATGGTGATGTCACTTCCTGGATAACACGGTGATGTCACGACCCGACTCCCAGAGCTGTGTGGGCTGTGGCTGATGATGGCAGGGGGATGCTCAGTGTCCCCCCCCATGCCCTGTGTCCCTCAGTGCCCCCCTGCCATCATCCTCTCCAGCAGCCACAGCCCGCACAGCTCTGGGAGTCGGGTTCTGACATCACCATGTTATCCAGGAAGTGACATCACCATGTTATCCAGAAAGTGACATCACCATGTTATCCAGGAAGTGAAGCCTTGATGCAGTAGGAAGTGCAGCGAAAAAAGCACTTTATAAGCATTTCCCGTAAAAAGTGTATATTGGTGATTTGTATAACTTTTGGGGGGCAATACAATACTTTAATAAAATAATTTTCCCGGACTTCTCTATTTAAAGGGTAATTCAGAGAAAAAAGATTTTAAATCAACTGTTGTCAGAAAACTATACAGATTTGTTAATTACGTATATTTGAAATTTTTTTTAAAAATTCACTACTGTATGGCCTGCAGGAAGTGGTGTATCTATATACTGGTGTCACCTGTCACTGTACTCCTCTTTGTGTTATCTATATACTGGTGTTACCTCGCACTGTGCTCCTCTCTGTGTTATCTATATACTGGTGTCACCTGTCATTGTGTTCCTGTCTGTGTTATCTATATCCTGGTGTCACCTGTCACTGTATTCCTGTCTGTGTTATCTATTTACTGGTGTCACCTCTCACTGTACTCCTCTCTTTCTTATCTATATACTATTTTCTCCTGTCACTGTACTCCTGGCTGTGTTATCTATATACTGGTGTCACCTGTCATTGTGTTCCTGTCTGTGTTATCTATATACTGGTGTCACCTGTCACTGTATTCCTGTCTGTGTTATCTATTTACTGGTGTCACCTGTCACTCTACTCCTGTCTGTGATAATAGAAGGACACTGCTGGGAAATTACCTGTGCAGAACAGGAAGTCTCTGGTTAGTTTTAGGCCTAGTGGCAAGAATGGAAACTACAAGATATCAGCATTATTTAAAAAAATAGAGAGTAAAATGATGTAACGTGATGTAAACAATAGGTCATTTTTCTAATGACCTGTTCCTATTAAGCTAGACTGTTTAAGAGTATGACAGAATTTTGACAATGTCTCCGGGTGGTTGTGTCCGTCAGTCTAGTCTAAGTGTGACCATCCCCGGCCTGCGTCTAGGTGGCCACCCAGGGTGTCCCCTTATATTAGTGAGAAAGAAACATAACATCCGCCTTACTATATAACCCACAACAGGTTAGCATGAGGGTGATTGGAACGCATTGAGCAAGAACATTGTTATGCAGCAAGGTAATAAAGAAAAGTGACCCGTGACTAGCTGGCACCATAAGGCAGCATTTCCATGACATATCCGGAGTGGCCGTTCCCTGCCAGCACGCTACATGCGCTCTTAGAAATAAGAGATCGTCACATAACCGATGGACTCATAAAGTAATCGTTTTTAGGGTGCAGTTCCTCAAGATGCCTGGCTTGTTTTTGGCAGAGGTGAAAGAAATTTGTTAGATATCTCAGGCTGCTCAGTAATTTCTCCTGTGGACATACAACATGTGCGACTGTTTTGGTATTGCAGTTCATCTCTATTTAAGTCAATGGGGTCTGGTTGCAATACTAGACACAACCTATGGACATAAGTGGCGCTGTTTTTGGAAATAAAAAAAGGAGCCTTTTTTTCTAGAGGTGGAGAAACTATTAGAGAATAATGTAAAGGTTATTGTGTATGTCTTATGTTTTCCTGTTTTAGCGGATGTGCCATATTGATTTCTATTTCCACACTGAAATGATTTCCTAATGTTGCCTACATTTCCCATTATATATAGAGAGACTTTTTTTGCCTAGTTATGGTAAAATATTGCCATTTTGCCCTGACTTTGGGAGGTATATTGCTACTATATACCCCGATGCCATAGAGCATACATATGCAGCAGGGAGAGAGGATCTGATAGGTGATGATGTTTTCCTGTAGTTCACAAGAAGCCAGCAGACCAAGGACAAATCACATACTGAGTAGGAGAGGGAGGACGGCACTCTGGTGGTTGGCGGTGCTCGAGGTTGCAATAACCAGCAATATCTAGAGAAGAGTCAGGCACTCACCAAATCATTTTCTTCATTTATTTAGTGCAGAATGCATCAATATTACAGCACTGTCCTTCATCAGCCTTAGCCCAAGCTCAATGCTTGGCCGAAACGTGTACTGCTGTAATATTGATGCATTCTGCACTAAATAAATGAAGAAATTGATTTAGTGAGTGCCGGATTCTTCTCTAGACCACATCCTGAGATACATAAAGCTCATCATGTGACGCATTACAGTAATATAACATGTATGCATTAGAGCTGGTATGAAACAGATGGCACTGTAGGAATAGTGGGGGTGAGTGCACGCTATGGGAACACAAAAACAAACAGGCTTGGTATTGGTAAGATGATGGTGATGAGTAGAACAAGTCACTAACTGGATGCAGTGTTGGACTGGCCCACCAGAGGACCGCAGGATCCTACGGTGGGCCTCCATCTTTAGAACCTGCACTAACACTGCCTGACATGTTGTTTCTCACTGGTTCTTTATTGGTGGGCCCCCAGGATAATTTCCTCTGATGGGCCCCAGACACCCCAGTCCGACACCTGGATGCCAACACACATGAGATGACCCCCTAGGAGGAGATGCTAAGTAGGTACCGTCTCATCCGTCAGTTCAGGATTATTAAGACATCTAGCAATATGGGTTTCATATCCGCTGTAATATCTGGCCCTGAGGGTGATGTTGTCATCATATTTGCATCGTTGGGAGTGATGAGAGACAGAGAAGGTGTAGTTGGGAAAGAATCTCTCAACTCCTAATTATTGATAAACTAATAATCGGTTTGTGAGAAAAGCCACAATGCCCTTATGACCTGAAACAGAAATAACTGCAGATTTGCAGTGCTGCTCTCTATCGCCACCTTTTGGAAGTTGCTTTCACTTCAAGTCAATGTTTGAGCAACTAGAAGCCTTAGAACCTGAATGGGTGAGCTGTTATTGCGCCTCATTAGTACAGTGCTGGCTGGCTGCAGTGAGACCTCTTGTTGTAATGCAAAAGAGGTGAAGTTTCTCCTTGAGGAAGGATCATAAAGATGTATATGTAGTCCTAGGCAATTTATGCTCCACTGGGAATCCTGGGAAGAAGAAAAGCAGCTCTCTGACACCACTTTTTGGAGGTAACTTTTCCTTTAAGTCACTGTTTGACTCCAGTTAGAAGCTATGGAACATGACTTGGGATTTAAAGAGGATGTACCATCATGTACATCCTCTTTATTATGACATACGGATAGAACGTCGCCGTCACGGGGGCACCGGTGCCACGGTCCGTTCTATCCACGGGTATCAGGCCGGGGCTGAAGCACAGGAGGCGGGCCGGCCCGCCCCCAATGGGAGGGAATTCCCTCCCCTCTATGACATGGCTCCATTAATCAATGGAATCAATGGAGCCACGTCATAGAGGGGCGGGGGATTCCACCCACTGGGGGCGGGCCGGCCCGCCTTCTGTGCTTCAGTCCCGACCCGGTACCTGTGGATAGAACGGCGTCGTACACAGGAACCGGGCTGCGGTTCGAAAAATGGACCATGGCACCGGCTTCCCCGTGACGGCGCCGTTCTATCCGTAGGTATGTACCTGATACATCCTCTTTAACCTTTTCTACTGAAGGGATTTCTAGCTTGGCTGAAACCCCCAGCCATGTTCTAAGGCTTCTAATCGGAGTTAAACTCTGACTTGATGGGAAAGCTACTTTACACATACTTCTGCTTTCTATATACCTTTTCACAGAACTCCCAGTGGAGCATGAATGACCTATAAGTCTCAGCACGTCTTTATGACTCTTTCCTCAAGGACGACATTATCCCTTAGGAGCCTAGGCAGATTTGTTAACCAGAAATCAAAAAAACATCAGTAACAACTACTGTGGTAGTTGATAATGAAAGAAGTAATTGGCAATATAAATGACAGTTTATAGTAAATTATAACTGGACGGACTCTTGGGTATATTATCCCGTCATTCTCCCAAAAACGGAAAATGTACACAGCTTTAAGGATCTACAACAACATGGAAGCCTAGAACATGTGCCGGAGAGGCACACAGGATGGACTTGAAAGGAAGTTCCCGGGGACTAGTGTCAGGCAATGGGCAGGCTGAAGAAAGACAGGACGCCACCTGACCGAGGGACAGGAAATCTTGTTAACTTTCTTCTTTCAGTGCAGCCTGAGATAACGCTGGTTAATAATAAGCCAAGAAGTTTCTCTTTAGTCATGGACTTTCACTTGTACCTTACAGCTTCTTATCTATAGTAACATTAAACATCCTCATGGTACCTAAAATTGTCCGTGGGTGTGGATCCGCGACCATGGACAATTTTACAAGATGTGTTAATGCAGCCACGTTGTCATCTTTGTTCATTCATTTGGTCAGCATTAGGCAAGATTCACACTTGCAGTTTGCAGAATATGCAAATTTAACAGGAATCTATTAGCCCTTGATCACTTGCAGAGCTGGAGACATGGGCAGAAAGCTGATAGGGACATAAAACAAATGATAGCTGTCTCTTAGCTAATCTATGCTAAAAAAGTTATAAAATCATGCTTTGCTTCCAAGCTCAGGTGTCATAGAGGCGGGGCTGAGCTGCAGCATGCACACCTCCCCCCTCCCTGCCCTGCATAACTGATATACAAGGCTCAGGGTGCTAGAAGCCAAACCATGTATATTAATCATGCAGGGAGGGGTGGGCAGGGAGATTAGCCCCGCCTCTAGGAATCACTTAGGAAATAAAATATGATTTTATTTGCTGTTACCTATCTGCTCATGATATAAAGCTGACAGATTTACTTTTAAAATACATGGTTAAAAAAAATCAAGGTTTCAAATTTGGCTGCTGATCTGCATTAGGTCAACCAGGGGCGACATTATCACTATAGCAGCCATAGCCGCTGCTGAGGGGCCTGTTGCCTTAGGGGGCCCATCCCTGCAGTACACTGGGCCTCCTGAGCTCTCATCATACTACCAAGGAGGACTTTATGTAACGGGGGAGGGTAGGATACTAGGAGATTCCTAGTTTGGGGGACACTAGGGGAGATGCCTACAATGAGGAAAACTAGGGGGATGCCTACAACAGGAGGGGGGGGGGGGCACTAGGAGAGATGTCTAACATGGGGGCACATTATTTACTTGGGGGGATACCAGAGGAGATACCTAACATATGCTATCTACAGGGCAGAGGGGTAACAAACAGGGGGATTATCTACAGGGGGATGGGGGCGAGGAGGGGGGCCCAATCAAAAGTTTTCTATAGGGCCCTGCAATTTCTAGTTACACCCCTGAGGTTAACTGTAGAATTTGACTTTCCCTTTGAAGTTATGGGGAAAAATAACAAATAAAAATCTTGGAAAATTTGAAATCTGACTCAGTTGACAAATGTATTTTGTGCACATTTTTAGTATTTGTATACTGTGTATCCATTCCTGTGTATGGCACCATAGACCGCCTGTGTGAATGAAGCCGTATGAGTGGCTGACACTTACAAGGTACCTGGCTGCCCCTGTGAGGTCAATAACCTCTCTCCTTCCTTCAACTGCATCAATACTGCGGTTAGTGGAAACAATGTTTCCTCCGCCTGGCAGAAACCCCTGAGTCATTCCTTGAAGAATGGAGATTTCTGTGCTCGCCTTCTGAACAGGCCACAAATCGTGAGAGAGATTACAGGAGATTAGAATAAAACAACTTAATCGCTTATTGTAAACTTTTCCATTCTTCTGCAAGTCAGTGGGGTCAATAGAAAAAAAACAGGAGCGAAGCAATAGCAGTAAGAAGTGTTTATTGAGGTCAGGGTGTGTTGTGGGGAAGGAGCAATAAAAGAGAGAACATTCATCCTGGAGGTGTGAGGTCAGACTGCGGCATAGCCCACACACGGAGCGCAACATCTGCGCCACCACTCCCTCATCTGACTGCTCTGGGGTGAAAGATCTCATGGGGTTAAAGGTTATGGGGCTAGGTCTTAAAGGGAACCAGTCCTTGTTGTCAGTTATTTGTGTATAAACGTGCATATAAGAGAGCTGTCAATCACTGCTTAGGACCGCCCACATGACTATTATTTACAATAACAAATGTCAATTTATCCTGGAACCTCTCCCATAAAGCTATACTGTATATCAATCTGGTGACAGATTGTCTGCCTAGGGTTAAAAAACAACAGGTCTGTTTTGTTTTTTTTGGGGGGGGGCGGAAACATCACCACTATTGGCCATGTCTAATATTGGAGCTTTTATCAATTTACTTTAATATGGATGAGCAGCTTTGCCACATATAGTCCACTGACAAAACCTGGACAACCCCATAAAATTCTTTAATATGGTTTTTTATCCCAATGCACTGGATGATAATTCAATATAATACATGTATTATAAGCTTTCCCACTAAACATGTCAACAGTTTCCAGTGACAGGGACACTTTAAAGGGGTATTTTGGTATCAGAGAATGTTATTTAAAGGAGTAGTCTGGTGAAAAGAAAAGTGTTAGAAAGTTTTACAGATTTGTAAATGACTTCTATTTAAAAAAAAAAAAAAAAAAAAAAAAAAAAAAAATCCAGTACTTATCAACTGCTGTATGTCCTACAGGAAGTGGTGTATTATTTTCAGTCTGACACAGTGCTCTTTGCTGCCACCTCTGTTCATGATAGGAACTGTCCAGAGCAGTAGTAAATCCCCATAGAAAACCTCTCCTGCTCTAGACAGTTCCTGACATGGACAGAGGTGGCAGCAGAGAGCACTGTGTCTGACTGGAAAGAATACACCACTTCCTGCAGGACATACAGCAGCTGATAAGTACTGGAAGATTTGAGATTTTTAAATTGAAGTAATTTACAAATCTGCATTATGTTCTGACACTAGTTGATATGAAAAAAGAAAAATAATCTGCCGGTGTACCCCTTTTAGGGTACATTCACACGTACCATATCTGCAGCAGATTTTGTGCTGCGAGTTCGTAGCTAAATCTGCTGCGGATATCTGCCCATTCACTTTAATAGAATATCATACTTGCAGGGGGATTGTAATCCCGCTGTAAGTATGTCAAACTCAGCACCCTTAACCCCCCTCGAACCCAGGTACATACTTTACCGGGTCCCCGCTCCGGCTTACTTCGGGGGCTCCCGACGCTCAGCCAATCAGTGCGCTGCGAGTATGTGATCCTGTTGAAGTGAATGGGCCGGTATCAGCAGTGGATTTTGCTGCAAGCTCGCACGTGCGAACATACTCTAAGGGAAAACCTCTAGTGAATGTAAAAAATATAGCACAATATCCTGTTTCCCCGAAAATAAGACCTAGTTGAGGTTTTGCTGAATCGCTAAATATAAGGCCTCCCCCGGATTAAGAGCTAGGAAAGTGCTTATTTAGAAGCATGGCCGCCGAACAGAACACCAGGGCATGCAGCTGTGAATATTTTTAGCCCGCCACCATTGTCCCCTATCTTCACCGTCCATTGCAGAGCAGCTGCATGAAGACCATCACCTGCTGTCAACCCCATTGTAGAGCTGCCCACAGTCTGCCGTTATCCCTTTGCCTGCCGCCATACTGTATGCTGTCTCTGCTGTGCTGTACAAGTGTGCTGTGGTGAGCTGTCCCTGGTGGCCGTACGCGGTACCATACCATACACTCCCTGCTGTACATGTGACATGTCAATTCTTCTTCATATAAAAATAAGACATCCTCTGAAAATAAGACTCCCTATGGGGGAAATTCATCAAACATGGTGTAAAGTGAAACAGGCTCAGTTGCCCCTAGTAACCAATCAGATTCCACCTTTCATTTTCCAAACAGTCTGTGAGAAAAGAAAAATGGAATCTGATTGGTTGCTAGGGGCAACTGAGTCGGTTTCACTTTACACCATGTTTGATAAATCTCCCCCTATATAGGGTTTAGTTGTATTTTAGCTTTGGTTCAGTAGAAGCTCAAGTAGCTGGGTGTTGGAGCAATGATACGGAGCCTAAAATGTGGCCGCAGCCTGAAGCTCCAGCCTCATGGTGACTCTAGGAGAGGAAGGCCTGGATGTGTCAGACACCTCTGTGCAGGCACACGGCCATTTACACGGTTGTTCACTTTGAAGTCAGAAGTGAGAGTCACAGTTTACATTTAGAGAGGTGCACTTCATTGTCATTTCTGGGATTAGCATTGTTTGAAGTTCAGCCCCACAACTACATTTACTACAGTTTATTCTATTCCCAAACAGATTCACCAACGCCCTTGAAATTGACCCATAAATGACCGAGCTCGGTACTACAGACAGTTCACCTGGGAATACATGACAGCGAAGTAGTTTTAAAGGAATTATCCAAGATTAAAAAGCACAGCTACTTCCTTGCAAAAACAGCGCCACCCCTGTCCTCAGGTTGTGTCTGCAAAACCCCACACCCAAACTGAGGACAAGGGTAGTGCTGTTTCTGGAAGAAAGCGGACATTTGATCCCCTTTAACAGCACTGACTGAATATTGACTAGTTACATCATGGTCCTGAAAAAATAACAGGAACATGTGAACAGCTGATATTTGCATGAATTAAATCAGAAATGCAAATTTGAAGAATTCTAAATCAGACGCATGTGTTACAATTTGGCGCCTTGTGTTTTCGGAGACCTCCAGGTTTTCTGTGTCTTTTCCTCCAGACATCACATTATCAGACTATTCATTAAGAGAACGCTGCAGTGGAGATTACCCGCGCTGCTCTGTAATTGACTTCCTGTTGGTAGCGACACTTTACACGGTATAATTTAAGGAATCAAGTATTTACTCTAATTACTATTATCTTTATATTATACCGTTATTATGATGGATCACTGTATTTGGAAACTGTGCGGCTTTACTTAGGACATTATTTAGAGCGCCAGTTCTGCTGTACATTACCATTAGCCACCATGAATTTATACAGCATATTAAAGGAGAAGTCCAGCCTCCACCCTTTTTTTTTTTTTTATTTTAAATTGCAGGGCCCAGGGGATAAATAACAAAGGGTCCTGACTCACCTCTCCCCGTGCCTCTTCTGCACCGGATTGCCGCTTCGAGAATTCCACCGAGGTCTGAGATCTCTGGTGCTGCCGATGTCACGACCTGGCTGATGGACTGGCCTCTGAACAAGTCACTGACTGGGGAGGGACGCCACTACAGTCACTGATTGGCTGAGCGTGCTGTCCATTAGTCAGGACAGGCATTCTCCCCGAGTCGTGACGTCACCACAATTTGGGGGAAAATGCCTTCCGATGGGGGTGCTGGGGCCAGTCAGGCGGTGCATTGCAGGCATAGGAAGAGGTAACCAATGCTTCATTGTTAGGGTACAATCACACAGGCCGACAACGGCCCAATCATTTTAGTAGATGAGTGCAGATCTGCTAGATTGATGCTCGTTTACTGGACCTATTTGACGGCCCAATTTCCGGCAGTAAGGGCTGCATGGACATCATTAGCGATATGCCTACCTGGCGCCATGGCTTTCCCCACTCCCAGTCTTCTCTCCTGTGCTTCCCAGCTTCCCGGTGGCAGCAGCGTCTGAGCAGTCTGTCAGCAGACAGACAGCACAGATGCTACAGCCCCCGGGATGGTAAGCTGCAGAGCACAGGAGAGAAGAGCAGGAGTGGGAGAGGTAAGGTGTCAGGTGTTTGGGGAATCATCAGCTACACGTAGCGATACGTGATCAGCGCCCAACGATTTTAGGTCCACACCTAAAACAACGATCAGACGATGATCGTTATCATCGGCTAATTGTTGTCTCTATTACACGGAGCGATAATCGGCCAAATTGGGCCGATTATCTCTCCATGTAATAGGGCCCTTACACTCTTCAATGCCGCCTGTCTGAGGCCAGATTTCTCCTTTAAAGAGGTAGGGCAATAGATAGATGCCATGGCATGGCAAGGTAGATAAAGTACTGGTCATTTCATCAGTTTTTATCAAGAACCAAAATGAGAACGTGAATATTTCCCCCAATTAAAAGAGTGTTCTGATCGCTATGATATGGCAGGAATATCTGCTAGCTGGTACCACTACTGGGACTCACACCCATCAGCAATAGTGACGAGTGAACTTGCCAAACATTGGGGTTCATCCGAACCTAATACACTTGGCATTGGCTCCCATTGCCTGGAGAACTTGGATGCAGCCCATACGTTGTATCCATATTTTTCTAGCAGCCCTAGGTCTGTATTCAACTTCTCTATGCAGTGGGGTCAATTGCCAATAGTTTGGGTTCAGAAGAACCCGAACGTTCGGCAAGTTCACTCATCACTTATCCGGAACTCCACTGGGTAACATAGCTGTTATTAGAGACAGAGTTCCCCTAACAAAAGGCAGTGGACAGCAAATTGAGAACTGAGACACCTAGTGGCCAAGACTTAGAGCTGTTTTTCTGGGGTAAGGAGTTATTTTTGGTGAATGAAATCATCTACTGGGCAACATAACTACATTGAAGCTGCAAATTGAATGGATAGTTGGTTTGGATCTCTATTGGCCATATCTCCTGCTGGAACAAGGGTCAGGGAACGTCTACTCTCTACAGATGGGAATCTCAAGGATCCTGTGGTTAATCCCATCAAAAATCTAGAGGTTCATGCGTTTTTTTCCATCTTCCAGTTAATATTGAATGGTTACTGAATAGATAGCTGCATATTGAATGAATGTTGGATGTGGCCAATGCCGGACATATCAACCGGAGGATGAGGTGGCCGGGAAAACTCCAGCCTTCAAATAGGTGGAGATTCCAAGGATCCTTCTGATATTCAATAGGACAATCTACAGTACCAAATACAGTATCTTGCGGTTATTCCCATTATTATCTACAGGTGGTTAATCTCATCTAATATCCACAAAATCCCAAGGATCTGTTTGATTGGCAGATGCTTTTTAAGCAAGTCCATACAGCTCCATTAGAGTTAACCCCATTGTTTAATGACCTATGAATTCCAATAGTTTGCCATGGATACTGAGTTGTATTTGGAAAGTGCATTTTAAGCCTACCTGTCATATCAAAGGCCTGGTTGTGTTAGTGTGGTACTGGGCCAGTAGTTGATTAACCCTTCAGAGTGATGACAAGGTGATTTAGTGCTCGCATTGTTGTCATTGAGCACCTCTTATTGAGGGTCCCCTCCATGGTGCTCAGCTATTTCTCATTTTCTCCCTATAAGAAGGCAGGATCAGAGCTGGACTGTTTGTTAGTGATAAAAACATGGAGGTACTTTCAACTATACTTCTCTTGCCATGCACAATGCAGCACTTGGCATAGTGAAAGTGCCCTGAAAGTGCTGGCAGTGAGCTGGAACATGCTTTAGTTGAGATGATGTCACAACTTGGGGGAAAATGCCTCTTTCGGCTGATGGAGTGGCTGCTCAGCCAATCAGTGACTGGAGCGGCGTCCCGCCCCAGTCACTGACTGGCTGAGCAGCCAGTCCATCAGCCGCATCGTGACGTGGACACCCAGAGATCTCGGAGCCCAGTGGGGGTCCTGCAGCCGCTCTCTGCCGGCACAGGGAAAGGTCAGTTGTTACTTGAGATCAATTTCCCCCTCCCCCTGCCAGCTGCTAGAAAACGCTGGACTTCTCCTTTAAAATACTCTCCTGTAAAGGGAGAATTGGTTACTGATGCACTGGCTTTGCAAGATGTGTGTAGAAAGGGGGGGGGATGGCTGTACAGCACGAAAGGGGTTACACAAGGCAGTGAACTGCTGATGATAATACTGATGATAACAAGCTAAAAGGAGGGCTTTACAGACATATAGCAGCAGATACACTGACATTTACACAAGAGACAACTGTCCTGAGCTATATGACTGCTGAGATGAGGGAGAAGCCTTGATTTACCTTTCAGACATAGAGTAGATAATCTTCAGCAGGCAGATTGGCTTAGCTTCCAGGTACACAGCACAGGCTTTCAGACTCTCCCCTTTCCTGCACATACCACAAGCTAAGCCCTGCCGTCTCTTCCTGTGTTTCGTCCCAGGCTAGCTATTACTAAAGACAGATTTTCACTAACAACAGGCAATGGACAGCAAATTGCAGAGACTTAGGACACCTAGTGGCCAGTACTTTAGAGCTGTTTTCAGGGGTAAGGAGTCATTTTTGGTGATTAACAGATATGTTAGGAATCACATAGTCTATCACATGTTTTAAATACAATGACCATTAAAGTCATCAGGTAGGAAGAAGACGTTTAACCCTATTATTTCTTTTTTATAAGCCTTTCTGTCCTCACTGTGTAAATTTTACATACATTATAAATAATCTCTACCATAAGTCCTTTTCTCGTAATCTCTGGAGATGCATCCGAGCATCCGGGGAGCTCTGGCACTCGGGTGCTTGTTCTCCATGCTTGGGTAGTAAAGTCTACTTACTTGACATTCCCTCTCCACCACTGTGTAATACACTTTATTGTTCGCGTAATCCCTTAACAGGCCTTTTTATGTGCAATGGATTCTGCCCATTAATTTTTTAAAGTGTAGGCGTTGACTGAGCTGCCTCTTGCCCACTTTATTGCATTCTATAAAGTCTTAGTAAGAGCCCAGTTCTCCCTTCCATTTCTTCCTAAGTTTACATAGGGTAAGATCATCCCATGATGAGTAGTAATGCAGGGCAGGCCAAATACAAAAACTTGAATAAAACTCAAAAAAGCTAAAGAATTTATAGTTTAAAAGATGTTTTACAATCGAGGCCGTCCCCTGGTGTTGACCTATGACCTCTGCTAAGTACTGAGAGATCTGCCAGGGATTTCCCAGAGGACTCATTATACTAATATAACATCTCTGCACTAGTATAATTAGAGAAGCCCGGATAGTCATTCCTTATGCTGGGGATACATCTTTATTCCTCTACCTAATCTCTCAGTTCCATGACTCAATTATTGTATCCTAGAAATGCACTGTTTGCATATGTTAAAGGGGTTGTCCAGTTTCATCTCCAGTAATAGATTAGGTTCCCATGAGCAGATTCCATATCTCTTAGCCATAGCAGAGAGCATTTACAAAGAGCATCTATCTCTCCTACCTGTCCTGTCCTGCATTACACTGACAGCACCTTACTATGGATGGACACAGTGTAATACATCACTTCTCCTGGGGTGGCACTGTAGGGAAGCTGAACACTTACTGCAAGGACTCACCACTGATCACTAGGGATCCCAACAAGGAGATCAGCTTATTGTCATGGGAACCTTCACACAAAAGTAGAAAACCTCATTGAAAGGGTACTCTGAAGAAGAAGAAAAATCGTTTTCAAATAAACTGGTGTCAGTAAGTTGTACAGATTTTCTATTTAAATATCCCATGTCTTCTAGTACTTATCAGATGCTGTATGCCCTGCAGGAAGTGGTATATTCTTTCCAGTCTGACACAGTGCTCTCTGCTGCCACCTCTGTCTATATCAGGAACTGTCCAGCGTAGGAGAGGTTTTCTATGGGGAGTTGCTGCAGCTCTGGACAGTTCCTGATATGGACGGAGGTGGCAGCAGAGAGCACTGTGTCAGACTGGAAAGAACTGGCACACTACAATTGATAGGTTACAACGGGAGATAGGGATCGTGATTTAACTGAAAGCAAAACCCTACAAATGATACATCACTTCTTGCAGGACATACAGCAGCTGATAAGTACTGGAAGGCTTGAGATTTTAAAATAGAAGTAATTTACAAATCTGTCTAACTTTCTAACATCAGCTGATTTGAAAATAATTTCTTTTTACACCTCATTTATGGAGAAAACAGGCTGCAGTTACTTACATGGCATTGACTCCAGAGAGATCCTGAGCTGTTCCTGACCATTTTCTACTATACATAGTAAACAGGATGCTAAACTTCCACATCCTGTTTTGGTCCGTTCATTGGTGGATGATGCCGGACTGACCCTAGAGCTTGTGTATTATGAGAATAAAGAAAATAATAATGTATTATTATTTATTTATATTATTATTATTATTATTATTATTATTATTATTATTATGTGCTGAATTCTGAGAATACAATTAAAAAAGGGTAAATACAATAAAAAATCAAAACAACATAATATATCATGACATGTTTCATTAGGTTTTCTAAAGCGTTTACTGACTTTTAAGCTTCTCTGTACTTGCCATTATTTTAGTTGAACAGTAATGTCCTTAAAGTGAATGTACCATTAGGTACATTCGCTTTAAATATTACCCATGTATAGAACAACGCCTGCGCGGGTAAGCCGATGCCGTGGTCCTTCTTTGAACTGTGGCGCGATTCCTATGCACGCTGCCGTTCTATTCACAGATACCGAGCCGAGGGTGAAGCACTGGAGGTGGGCCTCTATGACGCGGTTCCATTAGAATCAATAGACTGCGACACCGTCTTCACCGCGGCAGCGTTCTATACATGGGTAATACTTAAAGCAAATGTATCTGATAGTGCATTCGCTTTAACTATATTGGGCCGCCCCAATCACTCACTTTTGGATGAGGTTTGAATAAACCTTGTCCCTTTTGACATGCTTGATGAAGACCCTTGTGGTGGAAACGTTGCTGTTTTCTGTACTTGGATATGAAATAAAAGCTTGGAGACATCTGCATAAGTTTGGGAGCTGTCAGACTTTTTCATATTTGTGTGTACCATCCTCTCATTCTACCTGCCTACTGGACCTGGACCACAGTGCTGTTGGACTTCTTTTCTCTGGTATTTCACAGGGACATAGTGAAACATTTTGATCGGTCAGGGTGGCACTTCGGAGACTGCCATTGATCAGGAGAACGAGCCAGGAGAAGCACACAGCAGTGCACTTCACTGTCCAGCTGGCAGGGGTCTCCGTCCAGGGAGCTCCATGTATATCTATAGAGATTATTTACTGTGGGGAGATAATTGGCTGCACAAGGCTCGCTAAGTAGTGGGAGACCCCGACCAATGAACATTTTAACATATCCTTATGACGTGTCAAAGGTTTGTTCTAAAGACGGCTACTCTTTAATTATCTGGCTTGTGGCATTTTGTCCGTAGCAAGTATCCATCTATAAAGCTATGCCTGATACTGGAGATCAGAATCCTGCTGCTGTGTTAGACTGGGTTCACACTGTGTTTTTGCAATCCGTTTTTTCATCCGTTTTGATCCGTTTTTCCATTGACTTCCATTATTAAAAAAAAAAAAAAAACCACGGATCAAAATGGATCCGTTTTCTTAACGGACACAAAAATGAGGTTGACCACATTTTATGTAGAAATGGATCCCTTTTTTATTTTTTTATAATGTAATCAATGAAAAAACGAATCAAAATGGATGCACAAAAATGCATGCATTTTTTTTTCATCGCTTTTTTTGCAAAAAAATGATGAAAAAAGGGATTGCAAAAACGCAATGTGAACCCAGCCTTAGTCTATGTAGTAGAGAGGATCTGGAGCACAGTCTATAAGAGAGGATCTGGAGCCCAGTCTATGTGCTGGTCGTATAGCAAAAAAAGAGAAAAAAAAGCACTAAGAACCAGCCCACCTTATATTCAAAAAATTGTAAATGTTTATTAAAGCACAGAAAAAGACATAAAAACTATTAAAACATAAGACAAACACCTAGCATCACCATTCTAAGGTGTGCTAGCATCCCTGTCCCAGCAGCTGAGCCCAGCTAACTGTGTCCCAAGTACAGTGGTACCTTGGTTTAAGAGTAACTTGGTTTAGGAGCATTTTGGTTTAAGAGCTGACAGTTTTTCTAAATTGTGACTTGGTTTAAGAGCATTGCTTTGGTTTAAGAGCTCCCTGTACTGGGTGGGAGGGGGAGTGGAGAAGGGGCATGGTCTGCATAGCGGGGTCTACAGCCCTGTACTCTGACCCAGGAAGTTTTCCTCACCTTCCAAATCATAGCAGATCCGCTTCAGGCTGGGGCTTACATCAGGGGACAGGACTGTGGAGGTAATCTCTTCATAGCTGTAACCCCTCTCTCTTCAGACAGAGAGTGCTGCATGTATGTGCCCACATCTGTCCTGCTCATTCCTTCATGCTCCCTGCAGTCTGTCAGCTCTTGTGTTTCCCATCCTCTCAATTACTGTAATATCACATATTCAGCTGTTTCTGAATGTTTGTTTTATTTGTTTTACATGTTATTCATTATTTTTAGGGCGTGGAACCAATTGTCTGCATATCAGTGATTTCATATGGGAAAATTTGCTTTGGTTTAAGAATGGATTTGGATTACAAACACGGTCTCGGAACGAATTATGCTCGTAATCCAAGGCACCACTGTATAGGAGAAAAGAAAAAAAAATAAATGTGTGCAAGAACAGTAGGTGCAGAGAGTAGTCGTAGGATAATAATACAAATGTCACTCGTAGCTGCAACCCAACCTGTATATGAACACTGTATACATAGGTGCTAAATAAGGTACTTCAGTAAACAACCTGACCTTCATCAGGAGCTTCTGACGACGTTGCATAGAGCAACGCAACACATTGGGCCAATTCTTCATCTCTGTCCGACCCTGTTATTCCGCGGTGCAGGTTGTATACTGCAGTACCTTATTTATTACCTATGTATGTGGGTTCATGTACAGGTTGGGTTGCAGCTGGGAGCGACATTTGTATTATTACCCAACTATTTATTTTTCCCCTATACTTGGGACACAGTTAGCTGGGCTCAGCTGCTGGGACAGGGATGCTAGCACACCTTATTATGGTGATGCTAGGTGTTTGTCTTATGTTTTAATAGTTTTTATGTCTTTTTTTGTGCTTTTTTAATAAACATTTACAATTTTTTTATTATAAGGTGGTTCTTAGAGCTTTCTTTTCTCTTTTTTTTTTTTTTGCTATTGAATGATTCTTTTGCACTACAGCACCCTAATTGTGTATTTGGTGGTGCCCTCCCCATTTGTATGTCTCCAATATGTGCTGGTCGAGTCTCCGTTGATGGATCACCTCCAGGTGGCACGCAGAATAGTCCATCAATGTTATATCCTGGGTCTCACACATAGAGAACACTCTTGCTAAAATTAACCAAGCCACAATAATTCCCCCTAGAGCTGATCCCTGGAAAAAAGAACGTTGTTTAGAAATCTATAGACGATATACAGTCCACAGTCCTTATCCATAGTAAACGTAGTGTGGACATAAGCTATCTGCACGGACAGCGGTATATACATAAATAACGTATCCTCAAGCAACCACAATCCTCAACATAATCCCTCGGGCTGTGAATTTTTTCACCTTGCATTTTAGCAGGTTTGAGTACTACATACGCTACAGTATAGAGAATCCCTTTAAGGCAAATGCCTTGATTTCTCCATCCTGCTCTGCTGCATGCATAGGTTTTCTACTGAAATATTCTAGAATCTGGAAGCTGTTTTTAGTTATTGCGGTGACATAATATACAGAATGAAGTCTTTACATTGATTGAACTGAGTCCCAGTAAACAAGCAATTACGGAGTATATACAGTACCTGTGTGTTGTAGTCAATGGGCTCTTAGAGTGGCGGAGATGACAGCCGGCTTACTGAGTTAATTGGCATGGATTACAGAGGACGAGCGTGTGAATGGGGCTATGAAATGACAGTATATTTCTAGAGGTCATATAAGAATGACAGGCAGCTGGCATCTGAGATGATGAAACGTTCAGCTTCTGACTCTTCTGTCACGTTTAATCTTCCAGAGTGGTCAAAGAAGAGATTTCGGATGACAACGCTAAGCTCCCGTGTTTTAATGGAAGAGTGGTGTCCTGGGTAAGTTTCCTCCTAAAATAATGAGATATTATCCTACTTTATAATGGATGGAATATGTGGAATTAGAGTTTAGTAAATTCTCCCAAAATTCATTGTAGGTCTGATTTGTTAGAATCGGCCATCGGATTTGGATTGGGCCAAATAAATTCGGTCTTGATCCAAAATGCCCCGATTGCCCTGAAAAGTTGGTATGACACTTAAGGTCTTCTAGGTTTCAGAGGGTTTTTTTAATATTTCAAAGCAGCAGCAGTACAGTACGGCACATGATGGCCCCGTAACGGACCACAGTGCAAACCATAGGCCTAAGTAAGAAGTGAAGCTGGCAGTATTGGCTGGAGGCTGTATATTCTGCCTGCAGCCACTAGATGCCGCTCTCTCCTCCCTGCTACAGCTCCTGGCAGGCACGCCACTCTTGCCTCTGGGCTAGAAGAGCCTGAAGGAAATTAAGATGGCCCTGTGCTGCAAGGAGCCAGGTAAAGATGAGGAGCCCACATGAGAGGATAATGGTGAAGGAAGAAAACCTATATACAGGTGTAAGAGGCTAGGAGAAAAGTAATCAGAATTTTTGGGAATTTCAGAACTAATTCAGTTTGCTGAATCAACATATTCATGTAAGATTTTCTGTATACTGGATGCCATAAATGATGACTTTCTAAACTGAAAAAGGGCTTTATCCCTTATCCAGAGCATGCCCAGTTTAGTTGTGGTTCAGTCTTTTGCCCAGTAATTTTATAATATATCTGCTTAGGGCAGCTATGTTTCCTCTCATTATAAACCATATAATTCTCACTGCATGGTGCCACCACTTGGGGGCGGTAACTGCATATGGAAGTATACAGCTATAATAAATGTATATCCAGTAAGCGTTCCTTTGAGGCTGCTTCATTTAGGTACCATGTAATGATGCATGGTCCCGTCTCACAGCCCCCTAGCAGTGCTCTGCCTCTCCAGCTACAGTCTGATTTTTTCCCCTAGTAACACATCAGGTGCTCCGGTTACAGGACAGTGTTCTATCGGTGCTACGTAAGGCCCGAATCCTTTCCTAGGATGTCCTGAGAATGGTCTGCATTCTGCTGAATGACATTAACGTACAAAACAACATTTTAGCATTATATTGGGTTATATAATCTATCAATTATGTATGTGTATCACCAGCTAAGGGCCCCAGAGACCAAACTGAAATAGCAGGACACATCTCAGCTCGTGTCCCTCGGGTTTGTGCAAGCCTAATATGAATATCAAAGCTGTGTGTCAGGATGTGACGATCGCTCGATGAATAGCTTAGGCTGGATACTGGCACGTGTAAGGCCAGGCTTAGCTGAACTAGGCGGCAGCCACATTCTCTTGCAGCTGTACATATACTCTAGTGTAGGGCTGGCATTAGGCTCTGTGCTATACCCTTCTTATGGTTTATTGGCATCCCATACCATACAGTGCCTTGGTATAGGCCCCATAGATTGCAGTGTCCAAATAGTAGTTGCAATCTATAGCCAAATGACACTTCACATATAGTTGCCTCAATAACAACCCAATGCAGTGCCGCTACCAACGCCATTCACTGCCATAATAATCTGCCATTCAGTGTATAAGTAACAGTGCCCAAATGCCAAGCAAAAGCTCCATACCCTGTGGTGCCCCTTCCCCAGCAGAAAAATGTGCAGCCTTGTGGGTCATATACCTCTAGAGCTTATCCTGAGTATATGGATAGAGCAGCATGTGATTCCAGGATAGTGTGCCCACCCATGAATGCCATCTTATTGAATACCATACCCCAATGATGGGGGTCATTACACTGAGACTGGGACCAACCTAAACTTATATCGTGTCAAGTGTATTCAAATGACTGTGATGCTTTAAAGTGGTATTAGCTTTCAGCTGTGTATCAGCTCAGCCCGAAAGAGCGTATTAAGTATTAGTATATTCAGCACGTGTCATTTTTATTTCTTTTGCTTCTACTGTTTCCATAGCTGGTTTTGGCAGAAAGCTCACACTCCGATGGAGGCTCACAAAGTACGGAAAGCCGGACAGACCTCCCTCCTCCCATTGAGAGAACGGGTGGAATTGGAGATTCACGGCCGCCATCCTTTCAGTAAGAAATTTAGTTTCTTATAATTTAGTTTCTTATAATAAGAAAATATAATGAATGGATGCCCCCTTGGGCCCTCCTTGGCATCTGCTATTGAGTTTCCTGTATTTGTTGTCATTATTGGTTATTGGAAAGGTTTTCTCTGCTCCACCCATCTTCCTCCTCTAGTAAAGTGCCAT
Source organism: Dendropsophus ebraccatus (assembly GCF_027789765.1). NCBI lineage: Eukaryota > Metazoa > Chordata > Amphibia > Anura > Hylidae > Dendropsophus > Dendropsophus ebraccatus. The sequence goes on from NC_091465.1 coordinate 25,573,138, forward strand.
TTACTGGCTGCATCCAGGACCTGATGAGTCAGCTTCATAATACATCACATTACTATGCACCAGCGTATGTGAATACAATATTGTCCAGATGGATGTTTTCCTTAAAGTAGATAGTTGGCACAACATAATGTAACTGCGCGTGACAAATGGGCAAATGCTTTAATTCACAAATTAGAAATTGTATTTGTTATTAACAATTATTAATCTGTAATTTATAAATATTAAGGGGGTTTTCCGGGGAAAACATTTTATAGGTGATTGTGCTCATGATGCTGACAAATAGGAAAACATTCACACTTACTTCACTCCTCCACTGCTGCACAGCACTTACAGGGTAGGGGTTGGCATGTAGAATTGTCCACTCTTCCAATCTGTGGCCATAGTGGTGCCCCCTGGTAGTGATCTCCTTCTCTGGTAGTGGTATCCTGCTTCCGGTAGTGGTGTCCTGTCTCTGGGAGTGGTTTCCGGCCTCTGGTAGAGGTGTCCTGTCTCTGGTAGTTGTGTCCTGCCTCTGGAAGTGGTGACCTGCCTCTGGTAGTGGTGTCCTCCTCTGGTATGGGTGTCCTCCTCTGGTATGGGTGTCCTCCTCTGGTAGTGGTGTCCTGCCTCTGGTAGTGGTGTCCTGCCTCTGGTAGTGGTGTCCTCCTCTGGTATGGGTGTCCTCCTCTGGTATGGGTGTCCTCCTCTGGTAGTGGTGTCCTGCCTCTGTTAGTGGTGTCCTGCCTCTGTTAGTGGTGTCCTGCCTCTGGTAGAGGTGTCCTGCCTCTGGTAGAGGTGTCCTGCCTCTCGTAGTGGTGTCCTGCCTCTCGTAGAGGTATCCTGCCCCTGGTAGAGGTGTCCTGCCTCTCGTAGTGGTGTCCTGCCTCTCGTAGTGGTGTCCTGTCTCTGGTAGAGGTGCCCTGTCTCTGGTAGTGGTAGTGGTTTCTTGCTTCTGGTAGGGGTGCCCTGCCTCTGGTAGTGGTGTCCTGCCTCTGGTAGAGGTGTCCTGCCTCTGGTAGTGGTGTCCTGCCTCTGGTAGAGGTGTCCTGCCTCTGGTAGTGGTGTCCTGTCTCTGGTAGAGGTGTCCTGCCTCTGGTAGAGGTGTCCTGCCTCTGGTAGAGGTGTCCTTCCTCTGGTAGTGGTGTCCTGTCTCTGGTAGAGGTGCCCTGTCTCTGGTAGTGGTAGTGGTTTCTTGCTTCTGGTAGGGGTGCCCTGCCTCTGGTAGTGGTGTCCTGCCTCTGGTAGAGGTGTCCTGCCTCTGGTAGAGGTGTCCTGCCTCTGGTAGAGGTGTCCTTCCTCTGGTAGAGGTGTCCTCCTCTGGTAGTGGTGCCCTGCCTGTGGTAGTGGTGTTCCGCCTCTGGTAGAGGTGTCCTGCCTCTGGTAGTGGTGTCCTGTCTCTGGTAGAGGTGTCCTGCCTCTGGTAGAGGTGTCCTGCCTCTGGTAGAGGTGTCCTTCCTCTGGTAGTGGTGTCCTGTCTCTGGTAGAGGTGCCCTGTCTCTGGTAGTGGTAGTGGTTTCTTGCTTCTGGTAGTGGTGTCCTGCCTCTGGTAGTGGTGTCCTGCCTCTGGTAGAGGTGTCCTGCCTCTGGTAGAGGTATCCTCCTCTGGTAGTGGTGTCCTGCCTCTGGTAGAGGTGTCCTGCCTCTGGTAGAGGTGTCCTGCCTCTGGTAGAGGTGTCCTTCCTCTGGTAGAGGTGTCCTCCTCTGGTAGTGGTGCCCTGCCTGTGGTAGTGGTGTTCCGCCTCTGGTAGAGGTGTCCTGCCTCTGGTAGTGGTGTCCTGTCTCTGGTAGAGGTGTCCTGCCTCTGGTAGAGGTGTCCTGCCTCTGGTAGAGGTGTCCTTCCTCTGGTAGTGGTGTCCTGTCTCTGGTAGTGGTGTCCTCCCCTGGTAGTGGTGTCCTGTCTCTGGTAGAGGTGCCCTGTCTCTGGTAGTGGTAGTGGTTTCTTGCTTCTGGTAGTGGTGTCCTGCCTCTGGTAGTGGTGTCCTGCCTCTGGTAGAGGTATCCTCCTCTGGTAGTGGTGTCCTGCCTCTGGTAGAGGTGTCCTGCCTCTGGTAGAGGTGTCCTTCCTCTGGTAGAGGTGTCCTCCTCTGGTAGTGGTGCCCTGCCTGTAGGGCTGGGCGATTAATCGAATTAATTCGATTAATTCGCCCAGAAGGTTAGAATCGATTTGATTTTTTGTGAAAATCGTAAATTCGATTTTCACAAAAAATCATTGCGGGCAGAGAAGCGCGGAGAGTCAGTCGGGCGGGCGGACGGGAGGTGCAGGTGCCGGGCGGGAGATGGAGGGCGGCCAGCACTGCGTGGAGGTGCCGGCCGGGCATGAGGTGCAGGTTACGGCCGGCGGGAAGTGAGGGGGCGGCGCTGCGTGGAGGTGCCGGGCGGGCGGGAAGTGCGGCGAGGTGCAGGTCGGTCGGCAGTCCCCCAGAGCCGCGACCGACCTTCCCCAGCTGTACACATAGCGTTCCGTTCCCCTACCAGCCACACATGCAGGTCCCGGTCTCTGCAGGAGGCTGCAGGGACTGTAGTGGTGATAGCGTCGCTGCCATTACTGGAGCTGTACAGCAGGATCTTCACCCCTGATCCCGCTGTACAGCTCCAGTAATGGCAGCGACGCTATCACCACTACAGTCCCTGCAGCCTCCTGCAGAGACCGGGACCTGCATGTGTGGCCGAGGTGAGGGGAGGAGGGCTATGTGTACTCCTTTTTCCAATCATTCCCAGCTGCCCCAGCCCCCCTCCATCTCCCCCAGTCGCCCTCCATCACCCCCAGTCCCCCTTCAGTCACCCCCAGTCGCCCTCCATCACCCCCAGTCGCCCTCCATCACCCCCAGTCGCCCTCCATCACCCCCAGTCCCCCTTCAGTCACCCCCAGTCGCCCTCCATCACCCCCAGTCCCCCTTCAGTCACCCCCAGTCGCCCTCCATCACCCCCAGTCCCCCTTCAGTCACCCCCAGTCCCCCTCCATCACCCCCAGTCCCCCTTCAGTCACCCTCCATCACCCCCAGTCCCCCTTCAGTCACCCCCAGTTCCCCTTCAGTCACCCCCAGTCCCCCTTCAGTTACCCCCAGTCCCCCTCCATCACCCCCAGTCGCCCTCCATCACCCCCAGTCCCCCTCCATCACCCCCAGTCCCCCTCCATCACCCCCAGTCGCCCTCCATCACCCCCAGTCCCCCTCCATCACCCCCAGTCGCCCTCCATCACCCCCAGTCGCCCTCCATCACCCCCAGTCGCCCTCCATCACCCCCAGTCCCCCTTCAGTCACCCCCAGTCGCCCTCCATCACCCCCAGTCCCCCTTCAGTCACCCCCAGTCGCCCTCCATCACCCCCACTCCTCCTTCAGTCGCCCTCCATCACCCCCACTCCTCCTTCAGTCACCCCCAGTCGCCCTCCATCACCCCCACTCCTCCTTCAGTCGCCCTCCGTCACCCCCAGTCACCCCCTGTCGCCCTCCATCCCCCCTAGCTGCCCATCTATACCTGTACTACTACAGCCCTCATCTGTACCTGTACTACCACACCCCTCATCTATACCTGTACTACCACACCCCTCATCTATACCTGTACTACTACTACACCCCTCATCTATACCTGTACTACTACTACACCCCTCATCTATACCTGTACTACTACTACACCCCTCATCTATACCTGTACTACTACTACACCCCTCATCTATACCTGTACTACTACTACACCCCTCATCTATACCTGTACTACTACTACACCCCTCATCTATACCTGTACAACTACTACACCCCTCATCTATACCTGTACAACTACTACACCCCTCATCTATACCTGTACTACTACTACACCCCTCATCTATACCTGTACTACTACTACACCCCTCATCTTTACCTGTACTACCACACCCCTCATCTTTACCTGTACTACTACTACACCCCTCATCTTTACCTGTACTACCACACCCCTCATCTATACCTGTACTACTACAGCCCTCATCTGTACCTGTACTACTACACCCCTCATCTTTACCTGTACTAATACTACTACACCCCTTATCCACTATACCTCCACTACTAAACACACAAAGAAGATCTCCTATACTATATGGGGTCCAGAATGGCACACAGGGGGCTTGTCTACTACAGGGGAGCACTGTTACAGTGAGAAGCAATACAGTTGTCTCAAATGTCATTAAAATAGTATCTGATGCTGCAAGGACAAAACTATTCTGTTTATTTAGCAAAAAGGAAAAAAAATCGAGATTTAAATCGAGAATCGTCCAAAATTTTAAAAAAATCGAGATTTTATTTTTTGGCCATATCGCCCAGCTCTACCTGCCTGTGGTAGTGGTGTTCCGCCTCTGGTAGAGGTGTCCTGTCTCTGGTAGAGGTGTCCTGCCTCTGGTAGTGGTGCCCTGTCTCTGGTAGAGGTGCCCTGTCTCTGGTAGAGGTGTCCTGCCTCTGGTAGAGGTGTCCTGCCTCTGGTAGAGGTGTCCTGCCTCTGGTAGAGGTGTCCTTCCTCTGGTAGAGGTGTCCTCCTCTGGTAGTGGTGCCCTGCCTGTGGTAGTGGTGCTCTGCCTGTGGTAGTGGTGTTCCGCCTCTGGTAGAGGTGTCCTGCCTCTGGTAGTGGTGCCCTGTCTCTGGTAGAGGTGTCCTGCCTCTGGTAGAGGTGTCCTGCCTCTGGTAGAGGTGTCCTGCCTCTGGTAGTGGTGTTCTGCCACTGGTAGTGGTGTTCTACCTCATATTTATCTCATATCTATCTATTTGTCTGTCTGTCTATCTATTTATCTATTATCTATCTACAGTATGTACTTCAAAACATACAGATAGTTTCATTTGGCACTTAGATTGGGAACCACAATAGAGACAGGGGCCGGTCTAAATGATGACAAGCTATGTAAACTGCTGTGGAATAGGTTGGTGCTATAAATAAAAGAATTATTATTATCTGTCATTATATATATATATATATATATATATATATATATATATATATATATATATATATAAAGAAAATGTGGGTGCAGATAGCCTGCAAACCATGGTCCAGGGTTCACAATCCATAAAGCCAAAAAAAAGCCTCAACACTTCTCCAGTAATGTGGGAAAAATTTGTAGTTTGTTCCATTGATAGCATGATACAGAGAGAGCAATGTTTCAATGGTCTCACACCATCATTTTCAAGCAGACACTGCAGAGACCGTTACAATGTTGCTCTGTCTGTATCCTGCTATGAATGGAATAAACCACAAATTTTCCCAATTTACTGGAAAAGTGCTGTGGCTCTTTTTGTAAAAAAAATAAATAAATAATAAACTAAAAATTATATATATATATATATATATATATATATATATATATTTTTTTTTTTTTTTTTTTTTTTCTTATATAAGAGATATATTATCAATCTCTAATATATCTGCATATATCTACATCATATCCATTTCTTTCTGTGTATCATCTATCAGTCATGTTATGTAACACTCAGATGCTTGCTGTTGCACTGTCTACCACTAGGTTGTGCTGTTGCAAGTGAAATCATTTCCATTGTATGTGACCTTCCCTAGCACATCAGAAGAGCGCACATTAGCACATGATGAACCATAAGAGGACGTGTTCCAAACCTTCAAACATTCCCTTGAGCTGAAATGTCACCACATTCTTTGCTCAGTGTCTCAGTGGTAGGTTTTCCCTATAAACGTGTTGTCTTATATAGAGAGCTTACTGTCAGCTGTGTGATAAATCAGACACATGTATTACATAGTCTCTATATTATATAGTATTAGACAGTACTCGTAAATCTGCCCCAACAAGGTGAAGCCAGTAAGTCTGTATCACTGGGTAACTCACTAATTCCAATAGGAGCTGTGTAATGCTTAATTTTTCCTGCGGTGGCGCTGCAGCTATACTGAACATTTATTGTCAGGTTCCCCCAGTGATCACTGGTAGGGCTCTCTATGATCCGCTTATAGGTAATCCTTCTAATATTGAAAGTAAAAGCACCAGTTTTCTACCAGCTAAAAGAAAGCACCCATGTTTTTCTAACCCTGGAAAAGGATAACCTTTTTTTTGCAGGCTCCAGCCTTAATTTCCAGTTGTTTTTGAGCTAGTGGGTGTAGACTAGCTTCTATGATGTCTCCTGTTCACTGTGTACAGAGGGGGAGATATTGCTTTCTTATATTTCTATAGCAACAGCAGCATTGAGGACATTATAGAGCAGTACTGAGCAATGTAAGCTGCTCAGTACTCTCCTAGAGTAAACTCCTATAGTCTTTCTTCTTCTATGGGTCCTATTCCACGGGCCTGATCAACAGTATAAACGAAGGCTCGTTTACTGGGCCTATTCCACGGCCCGATGATCATTTAGCGAGGGCTGCAGGGACATCGTTACCGATGTCCTTGCAGCCATTGCAGCATACATTACCTAGCAGGGCATCTCCTCCGCTCTGTCTTCCTCCCTGGGTCCCGCGGCGCAGCATCAACTCCGGAGCTGCCTGACTGAGCTGTCAGACCGCTCAGCTAATCACTGGCCGCAGCGGTCCCGGGCAGTCAGGCGGCACCGAAGCTGATGCTGCGCCTCGGGACCCAGGGAGGAAGACCGGAGGAGATGCCCTGCTAGGTAATGTATGCTGCTTCTCAAATTGCTGGTCGCCCGCCACGAAGCAAAACGCGCGGTGGGTGACCGATGATTTTAGGTTTGGGCCTAAATAAACGATCAGCCGATGACACGATCATCGACTGATCGTTTTCTCTATTCCACCGAGCGATAATCGGCCGAATAGGGACGATTCGGCCAATTATCGCTCCGTGGAATAGGCCCCTATGTCTCTCCAGCTACTCTCCCATCCTCTCCAAAGGCTTGTATGCGCAACATGTAACTCGATCCCTCAGATAGATGATAGTCTATATCACACCTCTTAGAATGGATTTGAACAGTTTTTTTCTCTGTTAAGATCTATTAAAAAATATTTAATACTTATACTATTGATTTATACAAAGTTTGTTGAAACAACAGTGACTCTTCAAGTGTCATAGGGAATCAAATTAAAATTTCTTGTAAATTTTGGAAATTGTGACCTATTCTTTAACCTGCACTGTAGACTGCCAGTTATAATGACACCTATCCAATTTCTTACAGCCCTAATGCTGGAAGCAGCCGGGATGGTCTAGACAACGAGACAGGAACAGACTCGGTTGTGAGCCACAGGAGAGAACGTCATCGGCGGAAGAACAGAGAGGCACACGATGACGGTATGGTGACACGCCATCTTGTCTTGCAATTCACGCTCAGTTATCTGTGTCATGTATATATCGATCAGTGTAGACGGACCTGACAGACAGAGGTATTGATTGAATCCTGACATGAGGCTTCACCCTGATCTCATCAGTGACTGTCATTGATTTTCTACACAATGGGCGCCCGCTGGGATTTTGCTTTCGTGACTACACAGGTTCAAAAATTTGAGAGGTTTTACAAGGATGCGCCAAAACACATCATCAACAGATCCACTGGCGGTATTGTGTATCCATACACAGCGGTATTATCAGATTACAAAGAATTTATAATAAAATGTCAGAATATTTTATCCTCATTTATGTTTTTAGACAATTTGGGCTGTGATTTCTAGTGAGCAATATAATTTTTTTAATATATGGCCATCATAGATATGGTGAGCCAGTGCACAGGACCCATCTATTTTAGCGAGAGCAGAGACCATAGAGTTGACCTTCTCTGGAGGACCCAGTATGTCCACCTGTCTCACATCTGTAAACTCATACAGAATACAGATTGTCCAGATGGGACGGTCCCTTTAGGACAGGGGTAGGAAACCTTGGCTCTCCAACTGTTGCAAAACTACAACTCCCATCATGCATGGACAGCCAAAGCTAAAGCTTTGGCTTTCCAGGCATGATGGGAGTTGTAGTTTTGCAACAGTTGGAGAGCCAAGGTTCCCTACCCCTGCTATAGAATGGGTTTAGATCTTGCAGTTAAAGGGGTTGTCCAACGAAAATCTTTTTCTTTCAAATCAACTGATAACAGAAAGTTATATAAATGTGTAATTTACTTCTATTAAAATATCTCAAGTCTTCTCATATATATCAGCTGCTGTATGTCCGGCAGGAAATGTTGTTTTATTTTCAGTCTGACACCGTGCTCTCTGCTGACATCTCTGGCCGAGACTCGGTTTTCTATGAATCCCCATAGAAAACCTCTCCTGCTCTGGACAGTTCCTGTCTGGGCCAGAGATGGCAGCAGACAACATTTCCGCAGCAGCAGATACGCAGCAGATTTGATGCTGTGTTCAGTTATTTAGATCTAACCTGCTGCGTATCTGCTGCATATCGCAGCAGAAAAATACAGCTACCCTGCCTTCACACATACCGTATCGCTGCGTATTTATAGCTGCGAGTTTCTCGCACATAAATCCACAGTGATACTGATTGCTATAAAGTCAATGTATGTGTATTCTCGCTGCGTGTTTGGTGCGATTTTTACATGCGAGTATTGATTTTCACAGGAGAGTTTAACACCACAAAAAACGCAGCTACTTTCGTGCGAGTTTCATGCGATTTTCGTGCGATAAATACGCAGCGATACGGTATGTGTGCAGGCAGGGTAAGGGTACAAACACACACACCGTATACGCAGCGTATTTTCTGTTGCGATACGCAGCAGATTAGATCTAAATAACTGAACACAGCATCAAATCTGCTGCAGATCTGCTGCCTATACGGTGTGTGTGTGTTTGTACCCTCAGGGTACATTCACACTTACCGGATCCGCAGCGTATTTTCTGCTGCAGATCCGCAGCAGATTTCATTTAAATAACTGAACACAGCATCAAATCTGCACCATCAAATCTGCTGCGGATCTGCTGCGGATCCTGTAGGTGTGAACGCACCAGGTACAGAAGATTCTTGACATTGTGCCAGAGCCACTATCAATATGGAAATTTTAAAAAATTGTATTTTGAGGCTCAAAAATACACTTGTTTTTGCAAGCAAAATGATCCTCTAATTTTTAGCATTTTTTGTACGGTGCATGCTATTCTTTTTTTTTAAGCTTATACAAGTCAAATTATGTATGAAATTACACAATGTAATACATGCCTAAGTAGCATAAAGTGTGCATTACATCTGATAGGTGTGACATGTCACACGTCTCTTCTTTTTACGGCTGTAATAATTATGGCTGTAGGGGGAAAATAATTGTGAACTATGCAGCGTTTGCCCATCAAATTCAGTATAACTCAGCGAGGAAAAAAGTTAGATAAAAGTTATTATAGTGTGAAATAATGCTACATGTGGACACCGCCAAAGGCTACCTTTAGGGTACAAACCCACACACCGTATACACAGCAGATACGCAACAAATACGCAGCAAATACGCAGCAGATTTGTTGGTACAGATTTGATGCTGTGTTCAGTTATTTAGATATAATCTGCTGCGTGTTTGCTGCGTATTTGCTGCGTATCGCAGCAGTAAATACGCTGCTTATACGGTGTGTGGGTTTATACCCTTAGGGTATCTTTATACGTACTGTATTGCAGCAAAGTTCACGCTGAAAGTTTTGCACTGAAATCCTCTGTGATACTGATTACCCTTAAAGCCTATGACACTCCATTCTCACTGAGGATTTTCATTCCAGTATGAGAATGGAGTCCATAGGCTTGTAAAACCTTAGAGCTGTATTGCTGCCCTTTGTGCTGGGAACTGCTCAAGCGCTAATACACTTCTATTTAAAAAATCTTCAATCTTCCCATACCTACCAGCTGCTGAATGTCTTGCAGGAAGTGGTATATTCTTTCCAGTCTGACACAGTGCTCTCTGCTGACACCTCTGTCCATGTCAGGAACTGTCCAGAGCAGGAGAGGTTTTCTATAGGGATTTGCTATTGCTGTGGACAGTTCCTGGCATGGACAGAGGTGGCAGCAGAGAGCACTGTGTCAGACTGTAGAGAAAACACCACTTCCTGCAGGGCATACAGGAACTGATAAGTAATGGAAGATGGATATTTTTTTTTTTTTTTAAGTAAATTACAAATCTATATAACTTTCTGACACCAGGTGATTTGAAAGAAAAAGAATTAAATTAAGCCAAATGTTATAAAACACAGAAGAACCCCTTTAATTCCTTGTGAAATAGACTTTACAGACAGAGACTAAGGGTGCGATAAGGGTTTACCCAGCCAATGTACGTTCCCACCGTGATAAAGAAGTAGCAGGGCTTCTCTGGTAGCCATCACTCACACATAGACTGTAGCACAGTTCAGACTGTTGACTTTGTGGAAGTTTAGCAGGTCCAGCTTGTGCCCCTGAGGCGTTCTCAGAACGGATGTCATGTGCATGGCGTGTCCTGACCGGCTATGTGCCGCCTGCAGGCAGGTCTCCTGTCTCTGTCAGGGGAATGCAGTGCCGGGAATGTGAGCAGACTGCAGGCAATGCTAGAAGTGTGTGTGGACACAGGTGACTGGAGATCTTTGAGCGAAAAAAGGGGAAAATTTATGAAAACTTTTTCATTTTATTTATTTCAATTTCATAAGATAACAATGTGTAAAAAAATAAATAAATAATAAACATTGTTTTAATAAAGTTATATTACTTTGTATTATAACTTCAGTAAAATAAATGTATAGTATTTTAGTTATATACTATTATGTGTTGAGTGGCAGCAGTGTGACACAACACTACTGATACAGGCCCCTCCCTCATTACAATATACAGTACACTAAAGGCCCCCCATAAACCTTATACTTTTGACGGCTTTACCCATTGCTCACAGTGGATTTGACCATCGTTATGTGGTGTTTGGGGCTCTCCCCCCCCCCATCCACTGACAAATGATGATGGTAATAAGGGGCTTGGTGTGATGGAAACTCACTAGATGACTGCTTAGTTCTGGGAGAGATAAGCCACAGCCAGAGCTTCCCATTGAGAACAAAGGATCACTGAACCATGCCAAACGTTCCTGTGTATGGGGAAGGAAAGGAATAGCCCTACGAAGTAAGGCATGGTTTCTGTTTTCCCTTCCTCTAACGCCCTGCAAACTTCACCATGACAGGGGTACTGGAAGCTGAGATATTGAACCTTGTTTGTTGGGGATCATCACTGGCATGTACTGGCCATAGGAAAAAAAAAAAAAAAAAAAAGGAAGCCCATATCTGCCGAGAGAGCAGAATGAGGGAGAGGTGAGTAAACCATTTAGGCCCAATCCAAGAGGACCACACAAGAGAACCACACTCATAAGGACTACAAACAAGAGCCTTCAGTAATACTTGCCAATGAATATGTGGTCGTCTATATACCGACTGCACATAATGTACATGCAGCGTCAGTATATAAATAAAAAGTCATACAGTCTTATTTCCAAGAATTTTGACAGCATCAATACTTGAAGGTTTCCCACAGATAAAGATATCGTGCAATTATAGAAGGGTCCCGGGGCACTGCACGTATGATTTAGAATTTATTTATGTCATCAATCTTTAGCAAAATTGTTAAATAGTAAAAAAAGATTTATATACCACTCAAATTCCGTCTTGGTGTGGAAAGACCGTACCTTTTCACAGTTTTCACTAGACCATTACAGGAGACCAGTGATTGAAATCAACATCAATTCAAACCTGGCAGATTTTTGGCAGGAACCGGATAGAATGGATAAAAATACCCAGTAAGCAGAAGCGGCATGTTGGAATTGCCTGGAATCTACAGTCTGTTGTTTTCTGTAAAAGATCTTAATTACCGTTAAGTGGCAAGTTGGCCTCTATGGGAGGATGGAGGGGCTGTAATGTTTTATACATTATGATAAGCAATCAGGAGAACATAGAACACAACCCTGCAGAGTTCCCATAGGCTCACAAAAATTCTGGGAATGTTGTCTACTAGAGACTGCTGTTTACCCTCGTGTGTCTACTGCGCCATTGGGAAATTGGTTAGAAAAGTAGTCGTCATACCGTGTTTCCCGAAAATAAAACGCCCTCTAAAATAAGAAACCCAAAGTAGCCTACCAACTAACCTATGGTAAGGCATCCCCCTGAAAATAAGGCACCCCTACTCTAAACTAGGGCACCCCTGAAATTAAGGCCACTCGTTAACACCTGCCGCCACCCAGGATTTACCTAATCCCTCGTGGACCTTCACAGCATGGTCTATGTGACCCCCCCCATACTCTGCACAACGCACAACGCCGCCCAAGCCACTGGCTGCTGATGCCCTCTTGTGAGTAATCCAGGGAGGTCCGGGGGCAGGAGGAAGAAATAAGACATACCCTGAAAATAAGACATTGTACCTATTTTTGAGCAAAAATTAATATAAAGCACTCTTATTTTCGGGAAAACAGGGTAGTAAATGGGGGCCGAACAGGTCAGTGCCAGTACCTGGCATAGTTAGGCACAAAGCTGTTGCCCACTACAGTTCTCGGTTCTGATTGTAAATTCTGTGTTTCTAGTATGAGAAGCTACATAGTACACTGCTGCCCTTTGATATAGTGTGTAGTTTTTGTTACCTAGAGGGAGAGACACTCCCTGCACTCCTGTTAAGAGTCCTCTGTATTTCTTATTTTACTAAAACGGGATTAGGTCCTAGGTCCAGGACCTGGTACGTGGCAGACAGAAACACTAACCCATAGGAACAGGCTGTGCTATTGTGTAGGAGAGACAGGAGCCAGATACTGAATGTTCATTTTCCTAATCTGTTTCTAGTTTCTAATTGCATTTTGTAATATTTTATACATTATTATGGGGGCAGCCATCTTCTCTGAGATTTGTTCACAGCATTTAGAGATATACTTTATAGGAAGCCCATGGACCTAGCAAATTATAGTCTGGAGATGACCCTAGGGACAGATTTCTAGGCATGCTCTGTGACCTGTGCAGAAAGGGGAGGGTGTGAGCTCTGACCATTACCAGTTGTGAATGTCCACACCCCATCTTATCTGTACACTGTCATTACCTTTCTCTGTAATCTTGTCTCGTGATGATAAGGAGGAGGCTGCTGAAAGGTTTCCTTTGTAGAACAGGAAGTATCAGTTTCTTGTTAGGCTTAGTGGCCAGAATGAAAACTGCAAACTGCAGGATTATAACGTAAATAGTAAGATGGAAAAAAAAAACCTAAACATCATATTCATACAATATTACACTCAGTGTTTTTTGGCAATTCTGTCATTTTCAGGCTTAGTTCACACCATGATTTGAAAGTATGTTGCATGTATACAGCAGCAACATGTCGAAATGGGAGGCGGAAGTATGTGCGTTTACTAGCACTGGCCCTATTCACTCTAACGGCCTGAATGTAGTCAATGAATGACTATGTTTAGGTCGTCTACTGAATGTACACATGTATTTTCCAAGACTGAAAAGCATAGCACAACACATGTCAATTCTTTGGCCAGATGGCGAAATTCGCCGGCAAATACCTTTGAGTCTATGGAACGGGTGGAACTTCAAGTGGAGGCCGCCCTGCAGAACCCGCTTGAAACCTCTGCAGAAATTCTGCAGTGTGGACATTCAGATTATCGTTCAGATTATCGTTACATCGTTCGAATCTAAACGATAATCGTTCGTTTGAATAGCAGTTAACGATTAACCACTGAATGAGATATCGTTGATCGTTTAATAAGACCTGGACCTATTTTTATCGTTGCTCATTCGCAAATTGTTCGCATTGAATAAGACGTCGTTCGGTTGTTCGCAGTAGTGACGAACGCAATAGCGACAACAAGAAGACCGCAAGAACGATCATAAGTAATGATTATCGTTCCATGTAAATGGGTGATCGATTTCAGGTCTTTCGCAATAGCGGTCGTTTGGATCGTTTATCGTTAACGATTATGCAAACGATAATCGCCCCGTGGAATAGGGCCCTTAGACTTAAAGGAACTGATCCATATATCAATCCCTTTCATTCCTTTGATTCTACAATGGACATTCTAATGCTTTGTTTACTATCACTGTTGTGGTACTTTTACACAGAACGATTTGTCGTTCGAATTTGCACGATAACGATCGAATTCGAACGATAATCGTACATGTAAACGCAGCGAACGATCAAACGACGAGCGAGAAATCGTTCATTTTGATCTTTCAACATGTTCTCAAATTATCGTTGGTTGTTCGCAAAAAATTCGCAGATCGTTCAGTGTAAACAGTCTTTCAACGATTTCACCTATGTGTGAGATAGACTTAAGCGATCGCATAACGATTTTTCTGTATGATGTATCGTTCCGTCTAAACGCTGATCATTATAAAAAAACATTGTTCATTCAAAACCGTTAATCGTGCGATCGGGCGAATTATCGCTCCGTGTAAAAGTACCATTAGTCTATTATATTAGAATTCTTATTTGTGTATGTATTGATTTTTGGGCATTGGGGAGGGGAGTTGTCATTGAAACCAATAATTGTTGGTATTTTATGGTCCTATCTACTCAAATTGACAAGGTATTCATTTACATAGTTCTTTTTTGCATTGTAAAAATCCGACTTTCCTCTCCATCTCCGGGCATCCAGCTGCCATGAGCTCATACTTCTACTCTTTCAATGTCTAGATGCATCTGTTCACTGCATTAGATGGAGCAGATGGACGGTCACATCTACGCAGTTTGGTTTCGGGTTCCAGTTTTGCTAATTCTCTTAGGGATATGGCCTTCTGCTTCATATGTGGAGAGGAACGCGATACCATTGAGGTCACCGGTCGGTCTGACTCCACTTTAGGTGGTCTTTATGGATGCCTTTTTGCTTATATTTTGTATTACGTAATGTTTTCTCATGTCCAGACTGAAATGCGTCGTGACAAATCCATGCGATACTGCCGTTTGCCTAATAAGATCTAAAAAGTGTTAACCTTTATTGCTGACATTGCAGAAATCCAGTTTTACGTCACTCTGTGTGTGTGCTCTGCATTCTGGCCAGTCTTCGCAGTCACCTTTTATGATTTACACCCATGATTTATAGTGAACCCAGTCAGCTTTGCTCTGTGTAATGTAATATCACCCGTCTCCATCCCTTACATGAAAATTGATGGGTGACAAACTCGTAGTGAAAAAGAGTCAACTAGTATGAATTATTGGTAGAAGTGCTGTCGGCAGGTACATCACACCGTGATCAGATTACACCTCCCTATAGATGACCATCCATTCATTTAAAGTGTCCAGAAGAAGGCATCCATCTTGTAGAAGGCAATAGCACGAGGCGATGTTATCTCACTTGAGGAGACATTACTTATCTTAAGAATGAACACCTCCGAGCGCTAATGTGGACACTTCTCACCATCCATCATACTCTGCACAGGAAGCCCCATATTCCCTCCTATTCCTTATTTCATTATCTCTTCAATGTATGCAGAGGGAGGAGTGTACCTGTCACTTGGACAATGGAGAGGCAGACTTTTTTTTGAGGCCAAAGCATTACACCCGTCAATATTATTCGACCCTGGAATATCAACATGTTGAGAAATAAGAGTCTGTTTTAGTGGCAGCAGGAATGGGGGTGACATCTGTAATGCCAACAAGTCATTTAGGTGGGGTTCACACTTTGGGGGAGATTTATTAAAGTGGACCTGTCACCTAGGCTGCCGGGGTGAAGCCCACAATCAGATTACACCTTTCATTTTCTGAAGAATCTGTGAGGAATGAAAGGTGGAATCTGATTGGTTGCTAGGGGCAACTGAGCCAGTTCTACTTTACACCAATTTGATAAATCTCCCATTATGTTTTTGCTATCCGTTTTTACAAAAAACGGATTGAAAAAACAGATACATTTGTGTGCATCCGTTTTTCTATCGACTTCCATTATATAAAAAAACGGATCAAAATGCATCCCTTTTTTTTAATGTCCATGAAAAGTCAGTTAACGACGTTGTGCACGTTAAAAAAAACTGATGGGTTTTGATCCCTTTTTTTATAATGGAAGACAATGGAAAAACGGAAAACACAAATGTACCTGTTTTTCAATCCGTTTTTTTGCAAAAACATAGTGTGAACCCGCCTTATCCATGATTGTTGCTGTCCTCGGCATCCATGCTTCAGGAGTCGGGCTTTGGTTTCCAGTGTGATTTCAATAATTTCTCCCTATGGGTGGGTTCAGACTATGCAATTCGCGTGGGTAAATTCTGCGGAATTCCGTCGCCTGTACGCTCTCACAACCGTGTGCCTTTCCGCCGGCTCCATAGACACCATTCTATGGGCCGGCTGATTCCGCATTCCGCCAAAAGAATTGTCACGTGCATTCTTTCGGCGGATAGCGTAATCAGCCAGCCCATAGAAGGCACGCGGCCGTGAGAGCGTACAGGCGACGGAATTCCGCGGAATTTATTGCGTGAATTCCGTAGTCTGAACCCGCCCTATGAAAGAGAGAATAGAGGTTTTTAAGTATTTTTATGCACCCAGCACTTTCCCTCCCGACCAGATTTTCTCCTTGAAATTTTCTCATTCTTGAAAAGCCACAATCCTGATGTATAAAGCCAGGGGCAGTCCCATACATCACCGTGCCTGCCTGTAAATGCTACGTGACGCCATAATGGCATTTACTGGACTGATGGGCTGCAAGATGACTTTGTAAATGACTCCCAGTACATATGTTTTGCAGAGACAGTAATAGACCGCTCATGGTCGGGATTGCAAAATATGTCTACAGTGATTATAAGGTGCATAATGGCTCCTATATCTTCTCGTAAAAGTCACCTGAAATATATCTCCTGATACCCACACCCAGCATACATACATGCCCACTGCCCACATAAAAGAGAAACCCTCAGCATTCTTGTAAGAGACAGCCAGTCTGCAAGTCACTGTCAGACAAAGTTCCCTATAGTAATGACAGCCATAGTGCTCCCATAACAAACAGCTATTTCACCCCATGTGAGTTATAGTGCACCACAATCATGACAGCCAGGGGCGTAGCTAATGTCTCCTGGGCCCTGGTGCGAGAGGTCAACTTGCCCCCCCCCCTTCCAAGCGATGCTATTGATAGATAGATAGATAAAATCTCAAGACTGATATTACCAATACCACGTGTATATAGGAAATATTATCACCACAAATATTACCACCATACTGTTACTGACCAAATTCTGTATACGGAGACCAATATTGCCAATAATACTAGTATACCAGTAAGGGGCAAATATTACCGCCACACCACAACCACTACCATATTGTTACTGACCAAATTCAAAAACACAGTACCAGATTACAAGTAATAAATATTACCACTGCATACAGACTAACACCACCACATACTGACTAACCCCACCGCTGCTACTGAATTATACCACCACATACTGACTAACCCCACCGCTGCTACTGAATTATACCACCACATACTGTCTAACCCCACCGCTACTACTGAATTATACCACCACATACTGTCTAACCCCACCGCTACTACTGAATTATACCACCACATACTGTCTTACCCCACCGCTGCTACTGAATTATACCACCACATACTGACTAACCCCACTGCTGCTACTGAATTATACCACCACATACTGACTAGCACTGCAGCTGCTACTAAATAATACCACCACTGCTACTGACTTATACCCCTACATACTAACACCACCGCTGCTACTGACTAATAGCACCACATACTGACTAACACCGCAGCTGCTACTGAATAAAATCCACTGTACAAAGATCACTATCACATACAATCTCATACAGTCACATAGAGGGAGACCCATCTCTACGCAGACTCTTTATACCATATACATTACAGTGCAGATAGATTTAGTGATTCACAGGGGACGTCTTCTCTGATCGGAGTTCTTCCCTTTTCATCTTCTCCATCCGCCCTGGGCCGTTATGAGAACTTCTCCGAGCCACAAATCTACAGAATCTGCCAGACAAAGATATTAGGCTCCTCACTCTGGCACCATCCTCATTTCTCTACAAACTGCACATCTGTGTTGGCCCCTTTACACCCTCGTTTAGTGGGTAGGCTGACTCTATGTGACCCCCCCTTGTAGTAAGTGCCCCTCTCTGTGTGGTCCACTATAGTACATGTCCTACTGTATACACCCCTGTGTAGTCCCTCTTATAGATAGCCCCCCATGTATCCCCCTTATAGATGGCCCCTCTTGTGTTATCTCCCTTATAGATGGCCCCCATGTACCCCCCTTTAGATGCCCCCCCCAGGTAATACCCCTTATAGATGGCCCCCCAGGTAATACCCCTTATAGATGCCCCCCAGGTAATACCCCTTATAGATGCCCCCCCAGGTAATACCCCTTATAGATGGCCCCCCCAGGTAACACCCCTTATAGATGGCCCCCCAGGTAATACCCCTTATAGATGGCCCCCCCAGGTAATACCCCTTATAGATGCCCCCCCCAGGTAATACACCTTATAGATGGCTCCCCCCAGGTAATACCAATTATAGATGCCCCCCCAGGTAATACCCCTTATACATATCCCCCCCAGGTAATACCCCTTATAGATACCCCTTATAGATGGCCCCCCCAGGTAATACCCCTTATAGATGGCCCCCCCAGGTAATACCCCTTATAGATGGCCCCCCCAGGTAATACCCCTTATAGATGGTCCCCCCAGGTAATACCCCTTATACATGCCCCCCCAGGTAATACCCTTTATACATGCCCCCCCAGGTAATGCCCCTTATACATGCCCCCCCCAGGTAATACCCCTTATACATGCCCCCCAGGTAATACCCCTTTTGCATGCCCCCTAGGTAATACCCCTTATAGATGGCCCCCCCAGGTAATACCCCTTATACATGCCCCCCCAGGTAAAACACCTCATAGATGGCCCCCAGTCTGTGCAAAAAAAAAAAAAACAACAACGCAACTCACCTGACAACTCGCTCCCCCGCCGTTTCTCTCTCCTCCTGCAGTCCGGTCTGGCTGTCGGCTGTCGCGCGGCTCCCCGGCTCTGTCTTGTCCCCAGCAGCACAAGCATCAGTGAGGTCAGTGTGCGCGCTGGGGATGTGCACGGGGGCGCTTGTTATAGACGCACCCTGCACACAGCGCACACTGACCTCACTGATGCTTGTGCTGCTGGGGACGAGACAGAGACGTGGAGCCAGGAGCCGCGCGTTAATCGGGGGGCCCGTCCCAGCCTCCCTCTTGTGACCGCAAGCAAAATCCTGCTTGCGGTCACAAGAGGGAATGGGAGGGGGCAGTGCGGTGGCAAGGGGGGGCCTTGCGGGCCCCCCCTTGGTAGCGGTCCGGACGCAGCGGCGACCGCCGCGACCGCGGTAGCTACGCCGCTGGCATTAATTCTCCCATAAGAGACAGCTAGTCCAAAATTATAGTAATGACAGCCATAGTGCTTCCATAAGAGACAGCCAATCACCCCCTGTATTAATGACAGCCATAGTGATCCGATAAGAGACAGCCAGTCCAAAATTATAGTAATGACAGCCATAGTGCTCCCATAAGAGACAGCCAGTCTAAAATTATAGTAATGACAGCTATAGCTATAAGCTATAGCTATAAGAGACAGCCAATCCACCCCTATAGTAATGACAGCCGTAGTGCTCTCATAAGAGACAGCCAATCCACCCCTATAGTAATGACAGCCGTAGTGCTCTCATAAGAGACAGCCAGTCCACCTCTATAGTAATGACAGCCATAGTGCTCCCGTAGAAGACAGCCAGTCCAACCTTATAGTAATGACAGTCGTAGTCCTCTCATAAGAGACAGCAAGTCCACCTCTATAGTAATGACAGCCATAGTGCTCCCGTAGGAGACAGCCAGTCCACCCTTATAGTAATGACAGCCACAGTTCTTCCATAAGAGACATCCAGTCCACCCGTATAGTAATGACAGCCACAGTTCTTCCATAAGAGACATCCAGTCCACCCGTATAGTAATGAGAGCCACAGTTTTTCCATAACAGACAGCTATTTCACCCCTGTGTGATACCTATAGTGACCCACAATAATGACAACTATAAAAATATAGCCAACAAGCCCCTGTGTGATCTGATCTTAGCATGCATGCCTCCCTCCTCCCCGCATTATTGATGTACAAGGCTCAGCCTTGTGAATCCAACCCTGTATAACAGTCATGCAGAGAGAAGTGGGGGAGGAGGAAGCATGCATGCTGCAGCTCAGCCCGGCCTCTACACTTCTTCAGCAAGTAAATCTTAATTTTATAGCCTTGTAAACAGCCATTAAAACTCAAGATATAACCTCAACAAGTGAAAAGGCCTTCAGCCTAGCGTCTGCAGGGAATAGCACAGCAGATCCTCAGCTCAAGTCCAAGCAAACAGAGGTCAAGGTTTAGCAGTGAAGTGCTCATTTGTCTCTGTAAGCCTCATTAAGTCTAATAGTGTCTATGAACTCAGCACGCCATTAACTTGTTAACAAAACAAGTGTGTTTTCCTACCAAAGTCAGAGGTGTTTCCAGAAGATGAAAAGCCACCAACATTCCTTGCTAATTGGACCTTATCTGGCGGCTCCATACGGGTAGAGGATGAAGCGGTGCAGCCATGGCGGGGGGTGGAGTACCTTGGTACCAGCTGTTCTTCTCTACTGAATGGGGCTCGTACAGCTGGTCTGTGTACAAGTTCACTGACTTTCTTAATCCACTCAATGACATATGAACAGCTAGGTGTGCGGGGAGGGGAAGAAGGTGCCCAGATAATCTTGGGTAAATTTGCACTTAATGACAGCGGTGTTTTAAGAAGCCATAACATCTTTCGGGAAACTTGGCCGAGCTTTGTCTGAGGTTGAGTTGTTATCGGACCTTCGTAGCCCCTCATTAATCTCTGCTAATGCGCTTCACTTGCTATCTACAACAGTGCTTTTAGGCATTAGCGCCCCCCTGTCTGTCCTCACCTGATCCATGGAAGGCTTTTGTTATCTGACTATTCACACAAGTGCAAAGCTGTGCAAATAAATTCCTGTCCTAGTGCAATAAGGTGACTCCGCGCAGTGCACCAGGTCTTCATATATGCGCATGGTGGAGAACAGCTAGCTGACTGTGCTATAATATGTTACAGCCTTCTGTGGTTAAATAATATCCTGCTCTATAATATGGGTTATTATAGTCATATGGGTGAAGGGGTAACATTTCTCCTTGAGGAGAACACCAAAAGTCAATGCTCCACTGGGAAAAAAATATGCAAATTAGCTCTCCTCCAGAAGGAAGGGAACTTGCTCTCTGGTGCCACCTATTGAAAGTAACGAAAAGGAGACTACAAAACAGACACTGGCATTCCCTAATATAACAATATCTGGGGAGAACAAAACTGCAGAAGTCACAAATGGCCTCTGACCTGGTTAGGTGCAATGAAGCAGGCACAACTCTACATAAGACTTGAAATAAGCCCAACCATGGGCTCCACAATCCACCAGGGTGATGCCGCACATGGCTTTGGCTGTAACTTTGCTACCTATCCCCCTGGGACAATAGCTTCACCAACAGATATCTTGAGACTTGGAAAAAGTCTTCATCGGGTCACAATACCTATTAGAGGCAAGTCAATGCTTAGCCCCTTTAAAAAGTCTGGAACAATGAGTGCTTGTCATTAAAGGGGTATTTCGGTTAGGTAAAATACATGTTGAATCATCCCCCCTCCTAGAAACTAACAATGGGTTACATACTTGTTTTTATCGTTTCAGTCTTCTTCCCCCAGTTCTGAGCTGCTGCTTTCTGCTGAAGATACAGAAAACTGTGTGTGAGCTGTTCATGTCAGGAACTGTCCAGAGCAGGAGAGCTTTTCTATAGGAATTTGTTCCTGACATGGACAGAGGTGGCAGCAGAGAGCACTGGAAAGAATACACTACTGGAAAGACTGGAAAGAATACACTACTTCCTGTAGGACATACAGCAGCTGATAAGTACTGGAAGACTGGATATTTTTAAATATAAATAATTTACAGATCTGTGTAACTTTCTGGTACCAGTGAATTTGAAATTAAATAATAATAATAATAATGTCAGAGTACCCCTTTAATAGAAATGTATCAGCTTTTTAGGACCTGCATGTGACTCTATACAATAAATGCGCAGCTTATTGATACCAGCTAGAAATGTGCAATGCTGCATTTCCCCTCTGGGCGCACTCTAGAAATATTGACCCTACACAATTGTCCAGTAGTTGGAAATCCTATCTTCAAACGTTAAATACAAAGAGAGACAATCCCTTTAAGTTCTCTACAATGTATGCTGCGGCGAGTCGGCTCTGGATGGATGAATGTACTGTACTCTGACTTCACCAAAAAAAGTAAATATCATATAATATTAATATTGGATTGATAATTTATTAACTGCAATTACTATCATAGGAATTTAGCAAAGTTTAAAATGTAGGAAAGTTTTGATATAGCCGGAATGGGAAGTCAGAGATTGAAAAAGTCGACTTCCTGAGATAGAGTTTATGGTCCTCAATGGGGGTAAACAGAGAGAATTTGGGGGTGTTTTTAGGGCTTGTCACTTTTGGCGTTGGTGTATGGTATATATAGTGATATTTCTATGGAGCCCTAGGCGGCCATTCCATATAAAAGGATGTGAGTATTGTACATAGCATTTCCATTGGAGCCTAGGAGTTGTATACTACGCCCGTGGGCACAGAGACGACCTCCATTGTTTCTGGACGATCAGTTCGTTGACCTCTGTCATTGTGTCAGATCCGTCTGCTTAAATGGTTCTAGAAACAGGAACTGTATTTTGCACAGTGTGTCTAGATAACACAGGAGTCAAAAGCATTTGACCTTCTTAGGAAGAGGTGAAATAATTTGGTCTGAAATTTGACAGGTTCGCCGCATCACCTGCAAACCGGAAAAAAAATCATTTATGACAACGTAAGACAGATGGCGAGACTGATGAGCGGAGGAGGCGGCGTTACAGCGGTGATGGGCCGCTCCGAAACCTGTCCTTATCTTCATAATGGATGGGACGAGCGAGGGACGGATAGTGCTTTATGTACCGTGATGAGACGTAATGGGTTTATAGGGTCAGCCAGACACATACAATACAAGGAGTGTCAGTATAATGGAGCTCCATTCTGTCTAGGAAACCAAATGCAAACAGCTCTTAGCCGTAGAGAGTCTTTCGTGTGGCTTTGAAATCCACTTTACCACATTACCGTTCATTCCATGGAGACGGTGCAATAAGATGGTGTATAAAGTGGTTGGTGTCACTTCTTTAGCCCTTGGGACTATTGTGCTACATTATGGTGTCTGGAGATGTTTCATCTTATACTCATATATAAAAAAAGCGCCCAGCCTAGAATCCTGTGACATGATGCTGAATACCAGGGATGAGTAACCTTTGTCCCTCCAGCTTTGGCTGTCCAGGCATGATGGGAATTGTAGTTTTGCAACAGCTGGAGGGCCGAAGGTTCCCCATCCCTGCTGTATACCTTTATAGGGTGCCTTTACACGTACCGTATTGCTTACCGTTTTTAACGCTGCTTTTAATCGCGTTTTTATCGCTGCATTTTTGCTGCGTTTTTTACATGCGCGTTTTGATTTTCACATGATTTTCATGTGAAAATCAAAACTCGCTTGTAAAAATCGCAGCGTTAAAAACACAGCGTTAAAAACGCAGCGATACGGTACATGTGAAGGCACCCATAGGGAGATTTATCAAACATGGTGTAAAGTGAAACTGGCTCAGTTGCCCCTAGCAACCAATCAGATTCCACCTTTCATTTTCCAAAGAGTCTGTGAGGAATGAAAGGTGGAATCTGATTGGTTGCTAGGGGCAACTGAGCCAGTTTCACTTTACACCATGTTTGATGAATCTCCCCCAAATCATTTTCGAGCTCTCCCTGCCATTATTGAGTCCATGGTGCTCAGCTATTTCTCATTCACTTCATTTCAGGGGACAGAACCAGAGTTGGGCTGCTAACCTATCACAGCAGCACACATGACATACTCCTCTCTGCTATGTCATGGTATAGCAGTGGTAAAAAGTGCACTAAAAAGGCTGGGCTGATGATTTAGGCTAGGCCAAAACTTCTGCTGGGAGTCCATTCAGAGCCTCTATCAGAGAGCATGTTCGGTGCCACAGAACATAGCCAAATAGACACTAACTGATATGGGCAGATACCTTAGAGATCCCATTGACTTCAGTGGGATCTGTTGAGTTTCTGTTTGTTTTCTGTATATTTTGCAGGATTAGGCAGAGAAAAAAAAAACTACTGCAAAATAAACTAAACTTCTAATGGAGCTCCCCAGTAGAAGTGCTAACCTAGCCTTACATAGCACACTACCATAGATGGCATGTGGGGGAGAAGAGGTTGCTGATGCACTGGCTTTACAAGGTGCTATGTGAGCAGTAACTTAATAAATAGCAGCAAGCACTGAAGCCTAAGCACTGAACAGGCGGCACTGTGCTGGGGAATACATAGTACACTATTAGGCCATGTTCAGACCCTGTAAGAGACTGAGCGTTTCATTACCCGGCCGGGTCAGGGAACGGCCGGTCTCAGCAAAGATGATCTTTAGTGCCGCTTAGTCTTGATGCAGGCGCATCCGTGCGTGCCTGCATCAGAACTCTCCACTGCACACTAGGGAGCATGCGGCCAAAGCTGCGCGCTCCACAGTGTACACTGACAGGGTTTTCTGTGGCTGCTATTCAATGAATAGAGGCTGCATAAAAATGACGTGAAAAGTATGTGTATACACTCAGGCCGGGATTCCATAGGCGGCAACGTCACGTATATTTTCGTATTAATTACAGCCGTTGTTGCCGATTGCAGTTTTAAGAAAATATACGTAGTGTGAACATAGCCTTATTATAGATGGTGTGTGGGGGGAGAAGGGGTTACAGATGCACTGGCTGTGCAAGGTACTATAAGCAGGGCCGTATTTACCACTAGGCACCCGTGGTCCGGTGCCTTGGGCAGCACCTTGCAGGGGGGCAGCACCAGGGAGCAGGGAGAAACATTTTGTTTTATTTTATTTTATTTTTTTTGTCTCTCACCTCCTGTTCAGACTTGCCAGTAAATCTGGTGTCTTTTCCAGGGGGGTGGGGGGTATGGTGGTATTGGTCAGGCCTGGTATGGCCAATCGGTGCGTGAAGATGGGGCATCTTCAGGTTTAGTGCCTAGGGCAGCAGCAAGTGTTAATACGGCTCTGACTATAAGCAGACAGGAAATAAACAGCGTCCACAAAGTAAGGAAAGTTACACATTCATGTAATGACAGGTTCACATTCATGCCCACATATTGTGACAACCTGTAGTAGGATGCCTACATATAGGAGCATGGATAGGCATCAGCCCCATCGACTTTAATGGCCCACACGCAGACAGCTAGTGACTACATTCAGGTCACTTCCTGAACGTATATGTGTATTTACACCACACTGTACATTATATATATATATATATATATATATATATATAGTCAGTCCCAGAGTGTTTCAGCCCCACATGAAGCATAATCCCTTATATTACTACGTCTCCACATTACGCCGCCATCATAAACGTTTCCCAATAATTTCCCTGGAGAAGTAATGAGTATAACCTCCCAGCTCGGTGCCCGTCTATTGGTTTTCTGCCCTGGTATCTCCCTCGCACACGCCAGCCCAGAAGCGCCCTCATTTTGCCTCAGCTATGTAACGCCATCGCTGAAGGTAATGTTTAAAAGCAGCATTATCTGCGACTAATGCATCAGAAGGTGAGGGAGTCAACATTCACTAGAAAGGAATAGATAAAGCCTTAACACAGTGTCAAAGAAAAAATCATGCCAGCCAGCTCGTGTGTGATACCTACAGGCATTAAGAAAGGAACCTCTCCGCTTGTAAAGGAGGTGTTAAGCCAATAATAAATCCCTGGAGGGTTCATGGAGCAGCCAGAGATATCCCACTGCCTGGGTGTTGTGTTGGCAATGGCATATTAGTTGGGAAGGTGAGCACCATGTTAACTCTTACAGTACTGTATGCGGGCGAAGTTACAGAAGAAAGAATTACAGGTAAAGGTTTCATGAACCGGGTGAAAATAATAAAGTAACCAATTACATAAGTATATGGAGGGTCCCCGGCTATCACCAGCCATTACTGGGGTCTGGGGTCATGTGGGGCAGAAGGACGATATCAGGACCGTAAGACTGTGAAGTATAAGTGCAACTTAGATAGGATATAGATAGATAGATAGATAGATAGATAGATAGATAGATAGATAGATATATAGATAATATCCACAGCACTCATAATTGCAGGTGGATGCCAGCAAACATACCATGACTGCAGTATGATATACTTGGCTTCCCTAAGTACCACCATAACTCACCAATACCCGAACTCCCCACCCAGGGCTCATCCCCAATTCCGAACACTACCCCCCGTACCCAGTAAAGACACAACCAACATATTGGAAAAAAGGCCATGTCGGCCATATTTATTCATACCAACATTATTTCCAATAAACATATCATGAATAACATACCTAGAAAATTGTGCATAAAACATATAAACTCAACATAACAGCACACAGTGTAGGGACCTGAGTTTGACCTGGAGTAGAAGGTCCCCTTGGAGACCCCATTTTACTTCATTCTGACTCCTCTGCCCTCAGCCGCACTCACCGACCCAAAGGCACCAATTCCCCTGTGGGCTTATTGCCCGACAGGACCCACCATAAATCCAGTTGGATGCATGCCTCCCACTCATGCACCTACAATTTTCCTCCAAGGGGCCCCCTTCTACCCCGCCAACACCTGACCACCATAGACCACCTAATACCAACTGAGGAAGGGTGGGTGGTACTTTCACTTTCCTGACTAGGCGGGCAATGACGTATTTCCCCCGCCTCAGCTTTTATACCCCACCTAACCCCTCCTCCCACGTGACTCTCTCCTCCACCCTGACCAGTTAACCCTTTCCCTTAATGACAAACCAGCCTAGTGCAGCCTGATTCAACTGAGTCAAGCCGCACTACGCTAGGGACGCTAGGGCTGCGGCTGTGCCTCCGCTCCGTTGCTCCCAGGATCCAGTGATACTTGGCCAGATATACAACAAAAGGTTGCAGCACTGCATAAATGGATAGATAGATAGATAGATAGATAGATATTAGATAGAAAAGATATAGATAATTGATAGATATGAGAAAGAGAGATTTATTAATTTAATATCTAGTAGTATGTGGTATAAAAAGATTTTGGAAGTCTTGAGTCCAGTGTTGTATTCCAATGTATATAATAATAATAATGAAGATAATAATAATAATAATAATAATAATAATAAATAATCTATCACATTCATATTCCGCAGCACCTGACAGTTCTCAGGATACACAAACAGACAATCAGACCTTCCCAGATTACATGATAATTGTTTGCTAGGAGTGCGGGCCCTGTCACTCTATAAGGAGCTCGGGGGTAGACAAGGCAGAAGGGGCGTTATTATACACTGGTCAGCCATTAAAAAGAAATTCCCAACCCTTCTCTTTCTTTTTCCCCCTGTACATCTATCTTCCTGCTGTGCAGCTGTATAGCAGAGCCCACCACCAGGGACATCCCATAGCCAGCACAGTGCCTTTCTTGTTCTCCCCTCTGTATCAGTCATGCGAGGTGGCCGGGCCGCCCCATACTCTTACTGACAGCTAAATGCACAATGTTTTATTTTCTCAGGTAATTACTAGAGATTTTACTGTCAAAATTTATCAAAACCAACACCTCTGAATCCAGGAGCCTGGGACCGGGGCGGTGCAGGGTTTCTAGCCACCCGTGCCTGTCATTTGTTTAACCTGCCTGTGATTTACTTTGACCTGTTTTGACGTTAAGAAAATACGCATATTTTAGATCTTGTCCAAACAGGTGAAGGCATGGCGGAGATCTATTAAACATGTCACCAAGGCACCGTATCCATAAATCGCCAGAAAGGATTAAACACGTAGGCCTTTCTTATATGAAAGGAAAAACCAGGGTGGTGGGCCAGCTTTGCTTTCCTTTAATATGAACAAAAATATATAACTAGATACCTGTTCTATTAAAGGGGTACTCCAAAGTTTTCAAATCAGCTGCTGTCAGATAGTTATACAGATTTCTAACTTACTTCTGTTTAAAAATCTCAAGCATTCCAGTACTTATCATCTGCTGTATGCTCTGCGGGAAGTGGTGTGTTCTTTCCAGTCTGACACAGTGCTCTCTGCTGCCACCTCTGTCCATGTCAGCAACAGCAATAGTTCTTTACTCTTTTATATATAATCTGCAGATCCCTCCACATGGCCATCATCTCTGTAATACATCACTTTTATAGGCTATGTTCACACAACGTATTTTCTGCTCTGTTTAAAAATAACATCCGTTATTTTGAGTCTAAAACATCTGCTGTTTGCAAAAGACGTCCGACAGTAAAAACGTCCGTTATTCAAAACATTGTGCGCATTGGACATCCGTCTTCCCATTGACTTCAATTTGTTGCCATTGCAGTCAGTTTTTAAATATGAAAATCGTCCGCCTTTTCAATATTTTTGACGTGTAAACATAGCCATAGACACACATGCACAGGTATGTATGTGTGACCACCAGTTTTATGGCATATCTTAGTGGAAAACACTTTTTAGAAGGTGGAGCGTAACTTATATCGAATAATTATATTAGAAACACATTGCTATTTTAATGAAACAACCCTAAAAAAATTATATATATATATCCCTACAGAAAAAAAGTATATAAATATATATATATAGAGAGAGAGAGAGCGAGAGAGAGTGCGGCCTTGGATTACGAGCATAATTTGCTCTGGGACTGTGCTTGTAATCCAAATCCACTCTTAAACCAAAGCAAATCATAAGAAATCATAGAACTGCAGACAATTGGTTCCACACCCCAAAAATAATGATTTATTATTCTGAATAACATGTAAAACAGATGAAACAAACATTCAGAAACAGCAGAACATGTGATATTATAAGTTACTGTACAGTAATGGAGAGGATAGGAAACACAAGGGCGGAGAGAGACTGCAGGGAGTATGAAGGAATGAGCAGGGCAGATGGGGGCACATACATGCAGCGCTCTCTGTCCGGGAGAGAGGGGTTACAGCTATGGAGAGATTACCTCCACAGTCCTGTCCCCTGATGTTAGCCCCAGCCTGAAGTGGAGCTGCTATGATTTGGCAGGTGAGGGAGACTTCCTGGGTCAGAGTACAGGGCTGTAGACCCCGCTATTCAGACCATGCCCCTCCTCCACTCGCCCTCCCGCCCAGTACAGGGAGCTCTTAAACCAAAACAATGCTCTTAAACCAAGTCACAATTTTGAAAAACCTGTGAGCTCTTAAACCAAAACGCTCTTAAACCAAGTTACTCTTAAACCAAGTTACCACTGTATATATATATATATATATATATATATATATATATATATACACAGCCTATAAAACTGTTACAATAGTTGGGCAAAGCTAATGTTGTGTTGAGACCTTGTTAACAAACAAATGTATGATGGATGCAATAGTATGTGAAGCCAGTGACCTCAGGGTTGTGATCACTTTCTACTTCTGCCTTTACAGAGTGATCAAAAGGAAACTCATAAATATCCTCATTAGTGGAGCTGAGAAAATCTACAGTAAATGCCCTATTACACAGAGCGATAATCTGCAGAATTAGGCTGATTTGGTAGATTATTGCTCCGCGTAATAAAGACAGTGATCCCCCGAGGAACCCGTCTTCACTAAGCTTTGCCTGATAATGCACAGATGAGAAGTGAGGGGGGTAGGCTGGAAAACAGCTTTTTGAGTACAGAAGGAATCTTTTTTGCCTAATAAAACCTATTACAGAATTTCTTAAAATCGATTCAGCTGTTTATTTCTGAAGAAAAAACCCTAATCCCTAAAAAAAAAAAATCAAGTGTCACAGTATACTGCGGCAGACAGTTCCATTGGTTCCATTGATATGGATTCTTCAAAGTAACAGTAACATGATATGATTTACAGTTATTTACAGTTCATTTAAGGCTATGTTCACAACGTATATTTTCGCAAAAGTACGGCTGTAGTTGCCGATTGCAACAACGGCTGTGATTAATACGAAAATATACATTACGTTGTCATCTATGGAATCCTGGCCGTACATTGAATAGCGACCGCAAAGAACCTGTAAGTGCACACAATGAAGCGTGCAATGGGTGCAGTGGGGAGTTCTGATGCGGGCGCACACTGATGTGCCCGCATCAGAACTCAGCGGCGCCAAAGATCATCCGGCCGGTACTGGTCACGGAAAGGCCAGTGTCATACAATGTGTGAACATAGCCTAACCTTGTAATGGTCATTCTGCTTTACACATGTTCTGATTCTTCTAAGAAGTTTGGAGACCCTGGACTGTTTTGATGATCCAATTGATTCATGTTCAGTAAATCTTTGTGTAGATTCACTCAGTTCTAGTCATCATATCATACTGATTGATAGATGAGTATTCTTTACTGTAAGAGCAGTAGAACTATGGGACTCTCTGCCACAGTATGTTGTGATGGATGTTTTTCCACAGTATTAAATGAATCAATGTTTGATTTATCAGATTCGGCTTCAATGAATCTTACTGAAGATTTGGTCAACTCTGATATCTCTGATTTAAAGATGGATATTCTTTACTGTGAAAGCAGTGATACTATGGAACTCTACCACAGAGAACAAGCATAGCCTGGATGCCTTTATACAAGTTATGGGTGCTAGATTTCAGATTTGGCGTGGGGAAGGTATTTTTTTCCCTTACTATGGACCAATTGGCATGCCTTCCTCTGGATCAACATATTAGAATCATGGGTGATTCAATCAACTATGTAACTATATAGAGCAATAGTCAGAGCTCAACCTAAGGCCCAGGATCAATGTTAATCACTATGGCACTCGATTTTCCTGCTTTGTTCATCGACCACGGCCTAGTTCCTACACTCGGGTTACTTGTCACGTCCCTGACATAAGAAAGCTTTTCACATTTATCACCGTCTACAGCAACAAGTGCGACTCATTAATCACCCTCAGAAAGTGTGATGTCTCCTACAATACAGAATGCATGGGAAGGGTTTCCAGGTTTGCCTTTAATTTTAGAGCAGCAGCTGACTTGTTGCCATAGGGGGTTGAGTGCTCGCATGCTTCTCATACTCTCGTAGCTACATCATATAACTATGTCTCTGCACGTCAAAGTGGTTGGGAATAGTCTGATATTATGTATGTAGCCAAACGGCACACTTTGTTTGCCCCTACCCCATTATAAGACCCCGACTATCACTTGGTGGGCTTAATGAGGTCTGATGCCGATGGGTATTTGACTTATTGTGGTTCCATTTGTTCCTTCATGGACTGTGTAGGCATTCTCAATGTCAAATGTAATATCATGTTTGATGGAGAATTGTGATGTCTCTTTACTGGAACTACGTGTCCCAATTTAGGATTACCAAGCCACTATTCCTCTTCTACTAAAGCAGTGGCATAGCTACCATGGAGGCAGACCATGCGACTGCTATGGGGCCTGTGGGGCAGGGGGGCAGGGGGGCCCCCATCAGCAAAGCATGTGGTCTGTCTCCTTGATACTAGCGGGTGGCACTCAATCACCAACAGCACCCTCAAAGAGAAGGTGGCTGCCCGCAACAGTGACCAGATCAGACACTGCCATTAGTGGCCGCCTGCACCTCCCGCCTTCCCGTCGCTACCCTCCCAGACAGCAAAAGGAGCAACCACTGCTGACTGGTGCCATCCGCCACCTGTACCTCCTACCCTCTTGTTGGCAACCCAACATCCCTCGCCTGCACTGCACTTCTTAACCCCCCTCCTTCACCCAACAGAGACGCTGCCTGGCACCATCACCTTTCGGGTCATGAGAGAATATGCATGGGTGGGGGGACCTCGTATAGGATTCTTGGGGCCCCTTACTATTTCTTGGTATGGGGCCCCATGAATCCTAGCTACACCCCTGCACTAAAGTCTCCTTTATGCCTCCACAAACCCACATTTATCTATAATTCTGCCCAATGCAGGGAATGTGTTTCCATCAAGGCCAATAGTATTGGCACTTTACCTGATGCTGATGTGATCTCCGGCCCTTTTGCACAGACCGATTATCGACAACGAACATCCCAATCAACGCTCAATGAAACGATAATTAGGCCGTGCAAAAGTGTCAGCGATCTGTCGAACAGTGGGGAAATCCCCGCTTGTCAGCTGACTTGATCTTTTGTGCTCTCAAATTTATCATTAACAATAATTGTTAATGGGCACACAAACAATACAGCCATCGCTCATGCGGCCCAGCTGTTCGATTGATCGTGAAGCGAATGCTGATCTTGCTGATCAGTGCTCATAGAAACATAGATGACCACTTGGTCCATCTAGTTTGCCCCGTGTTACCCCCATATCCTGTCATGTAAACAAACCCTATGTTGTATCCAGGGACAGTTTTAAAGCCCGATATGGAATCATGTATGGGGGCAAAAGAGCTTCTTCACACTGCACAATAAATCATGTGGTTGGGCCACACAAACGATTTCTGAATTGTTTGTGCGGCCATTAACATTAATTGCTATCCTGTTTTATTGAGAGATGTGCAGCTTTTTACAAGGGATTTTACTGCCACACAAAAAAACAATCAGCTGAAGAGCAGGCGTTTTCCCGCCTGTCGGCTGATCGCTGGCACTTTTAAATCAATTATCGGCTAATTGAGCGCTCCTAGGAATGTGTAAAAGGGTCTTTACTGTCGCTTTACTGACACTCAGACTTGTCAAAATTTTTGACGGATCCCCACTGATAGCCATATAGAGCGATCGGCTGTTTCACTCCCCGGCTTGCTGCTCTGTCTGTCTGATGGATTCTATAGTAAGGCTATATTTACACATCCGTATTGCGACCCGCAATTGCCAACCACACTGAGGCTGGGTTCACACACAGTATATTTCAGGCAGTATTTGGTCCTCATGTAAGGTCCTCGTTGCAACCAAAACCAGGAGTGGATTGAAAACACAGAAAGGCTATGATCACATAATGTTGAAATTGAGTGGTTGGACGTCATTTAATGGCAAATATTTTAAAACAACGGCTGTTGTATTGAAATAATGGCAGTTATTAACCGTTATATGTCGGCCATCCACTCAATTTCAACAGTGTGTGAACAGAGCCTTTCTGTGTTTTGAATCCACTCCTGGTTTTGGTTGCAATTAGGACCTGACATGAGGACCAACTACTGCCTGAAATGTACTGTGTGTGATCCCAGCCTGAAGATGTATATCCGTAGTGCTCTGCAATTCATAGACCTCTGCATAGACAGATAGTGATCCTGGATCACGGTCATGTGAATAGGGCCATTGAAATGTATTGGTCCTAAGTAGAGGTGAGTGAATCTACAGTATAAGCAAAGCGCTTGTTGGCTGGTCAGCCGGCTGCCTTTGAACCCCGCTCCGGGTGCCTGGAAAAGCTGAATACAATCCTATAAAGCTTCTCCCATGACTGCGTCCAGCTTTTCCACACACCCGGAGTGAAGTTGAGAGGTAGCCAGCTGACAAGCCGACAAGCGCTTTGCTTTGCTAATAATGTAGATTCGCTCATCTCTAGTCCAACATGCTGTCCGCAATTGCAGGTCTAAGGGCCGTATTACACAGACCGATTATCAGCCAAATCAGTCTGATTCAGCCGATAATCGCTCTGTGTAATAGAGACAACGAAGAGATAATCTTTTCATCGGCTGATCGTTTATTTAGGTCCAGACCTAAAATCATCAACCACTGACCATGTATCGCTACATGTAATTAAATTGCACAATTAAATTACGGCCAGAGAAGTTGGAGCTTTTGCTAAATGATAATCGAGCCGTGCAATAAAAGGGCCGATCTAGCAGATTGGCGCTTGTTTACATTATTGATCGACCCTAATAGGACACTAAGGGCCCCATTACACCAACAGATTATCTTAGTGATTTTATTAAGCCAAAGCCAGGAATGGATTTAAAAAGAAGAGAAATCTCAGTCTTTCCTTTATTACCGGTTCAGATAATCTGTTGGTGTAATAGGGCTCTAAGTCTTTGCAGAACAGCGAGATGGGGAGAGAAGCTACATGCTACCTCCAACACTGTTTAAAGTGTCAATGTCGTTTTTTTTTTGTTTGTTTGTTTTTTGCCGTAATAAATAGTCCAGGCGATTTTAAGAAACTTTTGTAATTGGGATTATTAAGCAAATATGCCATTATCTGCATTCAAAAAGACTTTCCCCAGGTCCCCCCCCCTCTCTCTTATTTACTGCTCATTATTAGGAAATCACCTCTTGTTGCATCAAACATGCCCCTGACTGTTCTATGGAGAGGGGAGGGGGAAGGAGGGAGGAGGGAGATTAGTCTGCAGCAAGAAGCAGAGAACAAAGAATTACACAGCGGGAACTGTGTGAAAGCCTCTATTCAGAGGTCAGAGAGGTCAGTGCTGACTGTCAGAGGAGATAGCCCAGTGATGTAGCTGTAAATTAACTCTTTGTTGTCCTGTTTTGGTGCCTCATCTCCCTCCACCCCTCCCCTCTCTATAGAGCACAATGAAGACAGGGGGGAGAGCTTCAAGCTGCTTTCTCATGATAAAAATGCATTTTTTGGCTAATAAACCCAATAACAAAGTTTCTTAAAAATCGCCTGTACTATGATTTGTGCAAAAAAAAAAAAAAAAAAATGTAAACGGCAGTGACACTTTAACAATCGGTGGGGGTCTGAACACGACACGTCAAAAAGTTTTAAAAAATTGACGGTATTGCCGTATTTGTATTGTACTCTGGAGCTGCATTAGCAATTATGGTGGTTAGCATAGGAAACAGAAAGCTTGTCAACAGAAACATCCATGACAACTTACCTTAGAGTTCCTATAATGCAGCAAATACAATGTAGGGCATATGCCTATTCCCTTGACATATGCAGGAAATGAAGGGTTAACAGCTCTGCTACCTATGTATGCTGCTCAGAGCCCAGTGACTATTCCTTAACAAAGAAATCAATCGGCCATGATGAGCTGTCTCATTGCAGCCAGGAGCGTGTCTGCAGGCGATGGCAGGCCAAACCTCTGATGTTTAACCCCTTGTGAGCTCCAGGTATGGGAACCGGCTGCTCCTGTAGTCTGGATAGAGAAGGTATCATTGAAGGCAACAGATTGAAAGTGCCGGAACATGTATAAAGCGACAGCCTCCTCTACTTTATTGTATGGAACAAATATTCTGATGGCCTAAAACAGTGGTGTCCACCGGGCATGATGGGAATTGTAGGTTTGCTGTAGTTAGAGGGAACTGGTCACGTCCATAGTGGAGTGTAAACCGGCCCCAGTATCTTATAGCTGCTGTTTACAGATCTCCCACACTTTTGGGCATCCGATAACTTGGCAGCCTAAGTGCTGGGAACTTAAAGGGACACTCTGCCGAAAATCTTTTTCTTTCAAATCAACTGGTGTCAGAAAGTTATATAGATTTGTAATTTACTTCTATTTAAAAATATCAAGTTTTCCAATACTTATCAGCTGCCGTATTACAGCAGGAATTGGTGTTTTCTTTCCAGTCTGACGCAGTGCTCTCTGCTGGCACCTCTTTCCATGTCAGGAATTGTCCAAAGCAGGAGAGGATTTCTGTTTCAATATATTTTATTGATTTTTTTCAATAGAATTTTGCAAACAAAGCAAATTTTTACAAACGAAAATACAACATATATACCACGTTGTATAAATAAGGTGTAAAGAAGAGCAAAGGAAAGTAAACAATAAACCATGGGGATTTGCTACTGCTCTGGACAGTTCCTGACATGGACAGAGGTGGCAGCAGAGAGCACTGTGTCAGACTGGAAAGAATACACTACTTCCTGCAGGACATACAGCAGCTGATAAGTACTGGAAGACTTGAGATTTTTAAATAGAAGTAAATTACGAATCTATATAGCTTTCTGAAACCAGTTGATCTGAAAGAAAAAGATTTTTACTGAAGAACCCCTTTTTACAAAGGCCAGCGGCTCTGCCCCAATGTCTAGTTACGAGGTGCTGGGAGTGACAATTAGATACTCCTGATGCTCTCTGCTGCCACCTTTGTCCATGTCAGACACTGTCCAGAGCAGTAGTAAATTCCCATAGAAAATCTCTACTGCTCTGGACAGTTCCTGACATGGACAGAGGTGGCAGCAGAGAGCACTGTGTCAGACTGGAAAGAATATACCACTTCCTGCCGGACATGCAGCAGCTGATAAGTACTGGAACACGAGATTTTTAAATACAAATAGATTACAAATCTATATAAATTTCTAACACTAGTTAATTTGAAAGAATTTATTTTTTTGCTGGAGTACCCCTTTAATTGCCACCCCACCAGAGACTGTCTGGCACAGCATTGGAGAGCTGTACCAGCAGCTATAAGGTACTGGGGATGGATTCACACTCCACCAGACAACAGGTTTACTTTAAAGGGAACCTGTCATTACTTTCATGCTGCCCGAACACCTGAAAATTATTTGGGCAGGCCCTGGTGGCTTCACCCCACCAGTCTTCATTGATAGATCTCTCTTTGTGAGTACAGCGAGAAATCTATCAATCAAAGCCAGCAGGGTGGGGAAAAGGTGCTAGGGACCACCCTGATGACTCCTGGTTCGGGCAGCATGAAAGTGATAAAAGTTTCCATTTAAAACAGTATTCTCTAGCCTGTTGGGATACTACAATTCCCAACAGAGAGCCACAGGTTGGAGACCACTGGGTTAAAAATCCGAGAGCTCTGTTGGGTAGTTATCCACCATATAGTCATACAATCTGGTCATAGATTTTCCTCTGATAATATCCCATTTGCACTTGCATCTATCAGTATAATCACATATATTTGCTACTTGCGTCACACTGTCTCCGCTTCCTTCTTATCATCGCATTATAATCTAGTTGGTAGAGAAATCCCATCAGACACTGCTTCCAATTCAGCCTGAAAAGTCACGACCAATGTCATTACTATAGGAAAGTGCTCATTGCGGCTGCCTGCAAGAAGATGACAGACCCTGTCACAACAGCCGCCATTTCGTATAGACTAAAGAGTGCCCAAAAGTGGATAACTAAGGGCCGTCGTATCCCATCCCTGCTACCTACAGGGCTCAATGGTTCCTCTGATACATAACAATGCAATGTTATATAAAGGTTCAGGAAATTCAAATTACATCTATGTTATTTTAAATATTATTACCATTTTTATTTTTTATTTTTATTTTTTTCATTTTTTTTTTCCTTTAACTAATGATTTATACACATGGCATGTTAAATATTATTACCATTTTTATTTTTTATATATTTTTTTCATATTTTTTTTCCTTTAACTAATGATTTATACACATGGCATGTTAAATATTATTACCGTTTTTATTTTTTATATATATATTTTTTTCATATTTTTTCCCTTTAACTAATGATTTATACACATGGCATGTTAAATATTATTACCATTTTTATTTTTATTTTTTATATTTTTTTTTTCATATTTTTTTTCCTTTAACTAATGATTTATACACATGGCATGAAGCATATATTTAGCACCAAGGACAGGATGAGATTCCCTCATGGGAGATGAGGAAACTCTCTGCTAGAGAAAGGCTTTGAAAAGCAGTTTTCTGATCT
Organism: Dendropsophus ebraccatus; assembly: GCF_027789765.1. Taxonomy (NCBI): domain Eukaryota; kingdom Metazoa; phylum Chordata; class Amphibia; order Anura; family Hylidae; genus Dendropsophus; species Dendropsophus ebraccatus. The sequence goes on from NC_091465.1 coordinate 25,610,566, forward strand.
CCTAGGACAGGATCTGATACTGTCCTTGGCAATAAGTATATGTGTCATGCACAGACTGTGCTATACCTATGTGCATGAGAGTAAAGGCCCTATTACACCAAACGGTCATTGGCCGTACTTGGCCCATTACTGGCCGATAAACGTTTGGTGTTGTAGGACATGTTATAAGACCATTATCAGCCGATGGAGAAGCGAGCTCTGACCTGACAGGGCGACGCTCACTTCCCTCATATTATTGTGCAGTTTACTACAGCCTTAACACATCTCCATGAGAAAAAGGTTGGGGTTACACAGTCGTATGCAAGTATGAGTGAAGGGGTCATACGATTAGGCAGTGCGACTTGATGACTGCAGGTCGCATGACCGGGAGTTGCCATGTAGCCCCAACTTTAAGGGCCTTTTATATGGGCTGATTATCGTCCAGGAGTGTTACTAGAAATGTTCCTGTGGCCGTTAACTGACGAGTGTAAAAGTGACAGCGATCAGTTGAGGAGCGGGTCTGATCAGGTCTTTAGAGCAGGCTTCAGAATTTATTATTGTTGGCCGCACATCTTCCTGTGTAAACAGGGTAATGTGTGGCCGATAACTATATAGGGAAACTGACAGCACAGAGATGTATATATGCTGTCAGTTTCCAGATCACAAGCAGCAATGTATACTTACCATCCATACTGCTTGTGATCCGGAATCCTGCTCTTCAGTCTTACGACCACTGCTGTAACTTCAGGCCCCGCCTCCTCCTGAATGATTTGACAGCCAGAGGAGGTGGGCATGAAGATACAGCCAGAGGACTGGAGAGACATGCCGAATCACAAGCAGCACAGATGGTAAGTATACACTGCTGCTTGTAATCTGGAAACTGACAGCACAGATATATATACATAGGGAACACTGAAAGTTGTGAGAAATTTAAAAGATAATTCTAAAACCTCTCTTTTATTGTATATAATAAATGAAAAATTTGTGCACTAAAAAAACTTTCCCTATTCCCTATTCATACAGTGTACACACTTCCAATGGGATTCTAAAGTGCCAGTATAATTGCACTACATGTCCCAGCAGTCCTAGCATTCAATTGCAACTTTCTGCTTTAGACTTCATGTGCTATATTCGCATTGCACTACATATCCCAGTTCCATGAATGGTAGAGATGGTAAACAAAAACACTCATATGTGCAACCATTCACTTCCCTAGCTATAAGGTGCTGTGACCATATGGTGTTTCTTAGACCCTATGTGTTTCTCAAGCCATTTCTCTTCAGGGGTTTTGTTTGACAAGTAGTTTTTACATCCAACATCATACATGTGCACAGCTCCGATGGCGACCAACTGTGTGTTCCAGTGGTTGGGACAGCAGCATGTCCTTACTATGTCTATTGACCTTGTGAGTTCTATAATTCCATGACTTTTTCCTTCTTGGTGTTGCAATTTCAGTGTTGAGAACTGTATGCTCCATGATTGATTCCATGCTCTTAGTTATCAAGGACACTGGCCCTGTAGGATCATTACAATAAGGGGCAATAGGGGCATCGGCCTTGGGCTGACCAGGACAGAGACACAATAAGCAATAACAAGTCTCAGCCACCTGGTGTATGACAAAGACACTAGAGCCCTTGTTTATTAGCAGACTCTGTAGTTACATTGTTCCTTACATTTTTGGATCCACAGATATTTGTTGAACTCTATACAAGCGACTACTGCTGCTATCTGTAGGCTCTGGACCTCAATGCTTATGGCTCCTTAAAGGGTCACTGTTGTATTTTTTTTTTTCCAGAAATCAGTAGTCTAGGCAATTTTAAGAAACTTTGTAATAGGGTTTATTACTCAAATATGCCATTATCTGCATTTAAAAAGATTTTACCCAGGTACCCCCCCCCCTTCCCCCTCCTCTCTCTCATACATTATCAGGAAATCTGGACTCTTTACATCAGTCGAGCCATGTGTAACCTATGGAGAGGGGAGGTGGGAGGAGGGAGATTAGTCGCCAGCAGAGAACAAAGAATTACACAGTGGGAGCTGTGTGAAAGACGGTATTTAGAGGTCAGAGAGCCCTCCCCTCTCCATAGAAAACCATGAAGACAGGGGGGAGAGCTTTGAACTGCTTTTTCATGATAAAAATGCTTTTCCAGCTAATAAACCCAATTACAAAGTTTCTTAAAATCGCCTGTACTATTGATTTCTGCAAAAAAAATGTGAACAACAGTGACACTTTAAGCTTCCATCTTGAATCCCATTGCTTACTCCTAGTGGACTCTTGAGAGGATTTCACTTACACTAGATTATGAACACCCACATACTGGGATATAGGGAGACCCTGTTACAGATGTAGCAATGGGTCCCAGGAGTTTTGGTTACGGGGGGAACAGAGGATCTTCAACTCCCAGGGGGACGCGTACGCCACTCCTAAATTATGCCCCGCCCCTAATTGCCTTGCCTGATTCACAAAGAGGTGCACACCTCTTAGTGAATCTGACCTGACCTGCGCCTGGTGTATAGTGGGTGCAAACATTTGGCGGTCATGGCCACGCCTCCTCCACCACCTTGCTGACCCCCCCCACACACACACACACACACAATCGGGCACAAGCAGGGGATATGGCTGCTGTATGCCAGGGAGAAAGGGTGAATTTGTGTATGCCAGGGGTGCCACAATAGTAAATATCCCCCACAATGTTATGTAGCAACCCATTCCTCTTTGCTGGTATATTTATTAGGCCCAGTGTGTACCCACATTTTCACTTGAATGAAAGATTACACCCCAATTCCTGGTCACATGACTAGAAACCACAATGTATTCTTTGTTGGGCCCTATACACATTAGACTATTATCGGTCTGGCAATAGGTGGGTTCAGCCTTTTTTATTTTTTTTTTTGTATTATTGGATAGTCCCTGGACTCCTATCATCTGTCTGACACACACATAAGCAAAACAGGAGTCCGTGGAGCCTCGGTTGCGAGTCTCAAAACACGGGATAGCCAGATATCTCTAGCCTGTTGCCATGGGGTGCCTCCATGATAGGGAGAGCACCACACCACCCTGATAAATAGCCCCTTAAGTCCCACTCAGTTGCGAGTATTGGAACATAAATAGGGAAACAACAGGGTGGCCCCTTTAGTCAATGTCTAACTCAAGGTGCGAGTATTGCGATCATGACAAGGGCTTGCCAAGGCAGGCTTCCATCCACAGACAGCCGTTTCGGGGGGTTTGCCCCTCGTCAGTGTGGAGTAGGATTCTGGCTAGATGGGGCAATAGCAAATCGACCAACAAAACACAGTTATCACTGAACTCAAGGAGAACAGTGAAAAAAATTCCAATGAAGTACTCAATCAAGAGTCTCCACTGATGCCCCAAAAATTTAAATATAAAAAATTCATATAAAAACAGCAACAAACCAAAGAATGAGAAATAGTCTGACTGTCCGTCATGGCTAATGGTCCCTGTGACAGCTTCATTCTGTGAGTGCGGAGGAAGGTGAGAGCAACATGCTACAGGCACAACAGATATAAATGAGCCATATGATGACATAAAAACACACAGATATACATTACACAGATGTAACGCACATTCATACAGTACATTACACAGATATGAGACATAAAACATTGTCGGCAGAAAAAGCCCCCTGGTCCATCTAGTCCACCATAGTATTTCCCTTCTTATTATCTTAGGGTAGATATATGTATATACCAGGCAGTTCTACATTCTGTTATTGTAGATTTACCAACCACATCTGCTGGAAGTTTGTTCCAAGCATCTACTACTCTTTCAGTAAAGTAATATTTTCTCATGTTGCATCTGATCGTTCCCCCAACTAACCTCTCACTGTGTCCTCTTGTTCTTGAGTTCATATTATATAAAACAAAATGCACTTCCCTCCTGAAGCTTATTTAGTTATTTAACATATATAAAGGTTTTGATCATTTCCCCCCTTTCTCTTCTTTCCTCCAGACTACAGATTCTAATCCTGAACTCTTTCATGATATGTTTTATGCCTCACACCCTCCACCATTTTTGTGGCTATCTTTAGACCCGTTCTATTTTATCAATATCCTTTTGTAGGTGAGGAACTGTACACAGTATTCCAGATGTGATGTCACTAGAGCTCTATACAGCGGGATCACAAGCTCCCTCTTCCTACTGGTTATACCTCTAGCTATACAGCCCAGCATACGATTCTATATATATATATATATATATATATATATATATATATATACAGCCCAGCATACGATTATATATACAGCCCAGCATACGATTATATATACAGCCCAGCATACTATTATATATATATATATATATATACAGCCCAGCATACGATTATATATATACAGCCTAGCATACCATTATACAAATACAGACCAGCATACCATTATATATAGATATATACAGCCCAGCATACCATTATATATATATATATACATATACACAGCCCAGCATACCATTATATATACAGCCCAGCATACCATTATATATATATATATATATATATATATATATATACAGCCCAACCTACTATTATATATACAGCCCAGTATACCAATATATATATATATATATATATATATATATATATATATATATATATATATATATCTATATATACAGCCCAACCTACTATTATATATACAGCCCAGCATACCAATATATATATATATATATATATATATATATACAGCCAAGCATACTATTTTCTTTCCCCACCTCCTGGTTGTACTCATTTTAACTCAGAAATCACTGCCCCTAAATCCTTCTCTTCTAAAGTCTTTGCCAACACAGAACTGCTGATATGATACTGGGATAGAGGATTCCTCCTCCCCAAGTGCATTATTTTATGTTTAGAAACATTGAACTGCAGTTTCCATTATTTGGACCACTTATCTAGTAAAGCTAAATTATTTTCCATATTACTGACCACTCCAGGAATATCAGCCCTATTGCACAAATTTGTGTCATCAGCAAACAGACAAACCTTACCTACTAAAGATTGCTGTGTTGCTCTCCCTGAGTCTAGGTCTAATGCAGGTGATCAGGCTTGCCTTGTGACCTGCAAGTTGCAGTGACCAGAAATCCATTGTCATTCTTGTCCAATTGGTTTGTTCAGAGAGTCCTGGTCGGGATCCATTAGTTTGATGTATGTGACTATATGCATACAGTTTGACTCCACTGTCCTAGAATAAACAAATTAGAACCTTTAAAGGGATTATCCCAAGATTGAAAGTTATTCCCTATCACCAGGATAGAAGATCAGTAGCTGATCAGGGGGAGTCCAACTGCTGGGACACCCATCGTGATAGGTGTCCCCCAAGTGGGTGGAGCAATGTGCATGCAGGACCACCACTCCATTCATTCTTTAAAGGAACTCCAAACATTTAATCCTATAGTACAGGAATAGGGAACCTTGGCTCTCCAGCTGTTGCAAAACTACAACTCCCATCATGCCTGGACAGCCAAAGCTAAAGCTTTGGCTGTCCAGGCATGATGGGAGTTGTAGTTTTGCAACAGCTGGAGAGCCAAGGTTCCCTACCACTGCTATAGAAAGTGGATGGATCAGAGGTTGCGCTTGGATCAGGACCCCATCAATCTGCTGCTTACTGTATCCCTTATAATACAGATAGGAGTTAGCATTTCATCTTTAAGAAATAGAATTATAATATCCTAAAATCTTAAAAACTTGAATTTCCAGTTCTTGATATTTTTTTTAAAGGGAAAAATGTAATATTGATATAAGCGCAATGGCTTTTTCATGTTTGGGTGGGCCTTATTATAAGAAATCTGTCTAAATCTTGGTCATTTAGGATTCCAATTCACGTCCGACAAGCATCAAAGGGAATGCTAAATAACTTCTTAATAAAAGGAAAAATGTAAAAAAAAAAAAAGCATGGTGTTTCAACTGAGGAAACAATCAGAGGTTTTCTCTCTTCCCACATTCAGGCCCTTAGGGCAGCCACCTCTGAAGTGGCCGGTTATCAATCTTAGGAAACCCTGCTGCCTGGGGCTCTCTGTGCTGCAGCCCCATCATACATTTGCATGCTTGGATCCCATTGGCTTCGAGGGCAGTGACTTCAGCGGCTTAGAGAGTAGTTGTCAGGGCTGGAGGTGCCGGCTTGTAGTTCTCAGGTAGCTTTTGTTGGGGGTCACTGGAATTGCTGCACACTGGTCATGACTATAACCTAAGCCAGACTATGTAAGTAAATGACGCTTATGTATTCTCGGTGGGATTTCGGGTGGGGAAAAGCTCAGGATTGAACAGAATTCCCTTTAAATGTTATATTTATGGGAACCTTAGCTCTACCGCTGTTGCAAAACTACAACTCCCATCATGCCTGGACAGCCAAAGCTAAAGCTTTGGCTGTCCAGGCATGATGGGAGTTGTAGTTTTGCAACAGCAGGAGAGCAAAGGTTCCCTACCCGTGCTATAGTCAATGTTATAGGCAATGTATAGATGTAGCAGAGCTAACTTAGTCAGATGCACTAACACTACAGCCTCAATGAGTTAATTGACACATAGGGCTCTGCTACATCTCTGCTTATCTTTGCCATATGATCCTACAGCCTGAAGCAGATGAGCTCAAACTTAATTGCATCTTTTAGAATCCGAGAGCTGCCAGCAACATGATCCGACAATACAGCCGTGCATATGTTATATTATAATAAGTATACTTTGATAAATCTGCAGGCTGTCGGACAGCGAGGTGGATTTGGGAGGCGTAGATTCAGAAACATTATAATAAAATGCATACGGTATTATAAAACATGATTAAAAAAATTATGTGCATATATATATATATATATATATATATATATATATATATATATACATAATACATGTGTTATAAATAAAATAGTAATTTGTATTGTCTCTATGGTGAAACAAACAGAGTTGAAGTGTATAGTTACTGACATGTTGAGAAATGTAGCAGAGTTGAGTGTGTGAGATCTGACAGCTCCTATTTTTTATGTTATTTTTAGCTGTAAATAGGATGTATGGGTACAACAACATAGTGGTGCATGCTGGGACCAGTGCAAGATTGCAGAAAAGGGATCAGACACATTAGTGATGTTTAGTGTAAAATACGCAGATGGCTGCACTATGATCACAGTCCACACAATCTGACCACATCATGGACCCAGACATGGATAGATGGTGTGCTTACTATTGGCCAACCAATATTCAACCACTAGTTATCTGTATGTAGTCTGTTGTACCTTATAACATAGTCTTATGTCAAGGGGCAACAAGATATGAGTGATGACATCATCAGTTACTGGAGCTTACTATAGCAGAATTACTAGAATGCTCAAACCCTGATTAGAATGTCCAAGTTGTCTGGGGATGATGACGACCCATCTGGGTTCACACTACGTTTTTTTCCTATCCGTTTTTATTTGGTTACTTTTAATGAACAGAAAAACATGGTCAACCCTATTTTTGTGTTCGTTGAAAAAAAACGCATCCGTTTTGATCTGTTCTTTTTCATAATGGAAGTCAATTGAAAAATGGATCCAAATGGATGGCATACTATTGCATCCGTTTTTGCATCAGTTTTTTGCATCCGTTTTTTTTTTCATAAAACGTATTCGTTAAACGGATAGGAAAAACGCAGTGTTAACCCAGCCTTAGCATAAGGACACAGTGGAAAATTAGTGTTGAGTAGGATCTTCTGCATATGTAGGATTCTCTCTCTTTCTCTCTCTCTCTCTCTCTCTCTCTCTCTCTCTCTCTATATATATATATATATAGGATGTTCTCTCTATCTATATATATATATATATATATATATGGAGCGAGAGAGAGAGAGAACATCCTACTCATTTTATATATATATATATATATATATATATATATATATATATATATATACTGACGTTCTCTCTCTTTATATATATATATATAGAGAGAGAGAGAGAGATAGAGAGAATGTATGAGTAGAATGTTCTCTACTTGAGTAGAATGTCTACATATATGTGTGTGTGTGTGTGTGTGTGTAGAATACTCTCTACACATATGAGTTCGGAATTCTCTCTTTCTTTTTCTCTAACTCTCTATAAGTAGAATACGCTCTACTTACTTTGCAGTAGAATGCTCGGAGCTGATTAGAATGTCCTATGACTATTTACATTCATTCCAATGCATTTCCTGTTTCACCATCATTACAGATCATCAGACATCTGATGGAAGGGAAGCTACTGGAAAGGAAACATTCCTAGACTATATACTAACCTATGACCTCCTCCATGCACCCGTCACTATACCAGGTGCCTGGTAATAAGAGCATCCTGTAACAGTATCATAGGATCTTCTGGATTTATACTCCTCTTAAGCTCCATCATGGTTACTTCTTCCTTCTTGGAATGTTTTGGGAGGAACCCACCACAGCGCCATCAATCAAACTTTTCTTTCCAAGCACACCCCCATGCAAGGAGATCTGCGCAGAGAGGTCATTTCTGTCTGCCTTGGCCCTTGGAACCTGTCCGCTGTCACCCGGAGGCTCAGCCGCGAGTCTGTCACTGTAGGTATAACCTGGATCTTTGGTGGCCTGTAGTGAAGGGAGTAAGGGCCCTTAGTGTCTTGACCTTCATCGCTTAATCATGTGAATTTTTTTGTTGCCTAACCAAAGATCGTCAATGTGATTTGTGCTGTGACCTACAAGTGGCCCAAGACCCCAACCACAATCCCAAAGCAAGATGTTGGGTAGCATTTACTTTGTTTGACCAGAATGCATGACTTACGTAGGATGACATGGAATTCTTTGGAGTTGAACCCCAAATTTCTACGCAGCCCTAACGTACACCATGTACAACGTACTGCACCATTCATAAAAAGCTGGAAACCCCATTCTGGAGATTGTGGAGGGTCCCAACAGTCAGACCCTCGTAATCTGACACATACCCCTATCCTGTAAATATGGGAGAAGGTTTTTTACCTTGGGATACACCTAGTTAATACGCTGAGTTCATACGCTGTATAACAGAGGCCGTTCTGTGACACGCCGTGTCACAGAACGGCCACTGTCTCTGATGTTCACCTCGGACGCATTCCAATTTAAGAGACGCACTTTACATTGTCTGCTCTTTCAGTCTTGTGCGGCCGCTATTCAATGAATAGCAGACGCACAAAACTGACATGTCAGTTTTTTGTGTGGCCGCATGGAATCCCAGCCAGCGTGTATACACTATGGCCGGGATTCCATAGTAATCAAAGCGATCGGCCGCTGTCATTAACCCCTTAAGGACGGAGCCAATTTTCGTTTTTGCGTTTTTGTTTTTTCCTCGTGTTTAAAAGGCCATAGCACTTGCATTTTTCCACCTAGAAACCCACATGAGCCCTTATTTTTTGCGTCACTAATTGTACTTTGCAATGACAGGCTGAATTTTTGCATAAAGTACACTGCGAAACCAGAAAAAAATTCAAAGTGTGGTGAAATTGAACAAAAAAAATGCATTTCTTTTATTTGGGGGGTATTTGTTTTTACGTCATTCGCCCTGGGGTAAAACTGACTTGTTATATATGTTCCTCAAGTCGTTACGATTAAAACGATATATAACATGTATAACTTTTCTTTTATCTGATGGCCTGTAAAAAATTCAAACTATTGTTAACAAATATATGTTCCTTAAAATCGCTCCATTCCCAGGCTTATAGCGCTTTTATCCTTTGGTCTATGGGGCTGTTTCAGGTGTCATTTTTTGCGCCATGTTGTTTACTTTCTATCGGTACCTTGATTGCGCATATACGACTTTTTGATCACTTTTTATTACAATTTTCCTGGATTTGATGCGACCAAAAATGCGCAATTTTGCACTTTGGGATTTTTTTGCGCTTACGCCGTTTACCGTGCGAGATCAGGAATGTGATTAATTAATAGTTCTGGCGATTACGCACGCGGCGATACCAAACATGTTTATTTATTTATCTACTTTTATTTAAAACATGGGAAAAGTGGGGTGATTCTGACTTTTATTAGGGGAGGGGGCTTTTTACTAATAAGAACACTTTTTTTTTTTTTTACACTTATACTAGAAGCCCCCCTGGGGTTAGGATTATTCCCCCTGGGGGACTTCTAGTATACGTATACTGATCTCTCAATGAGATCGGCAATCGTTTACTTTCGGCTGCTGCAGCCGAAAATAAACGAGTGCCGAGCCGGGATCAGCGCCATCTTGGCGGAGACCCCGGCCGGCACCACACACGGTGATCGCTCCTCCGGGACATTGTCCCTGGGAGGCAATCTCCGCCACTAGACACCAGGGAAGAGCTGCAGAAGGCAACTTTGACAGCTGCATCCAATTACCTTATTAGCGAGCACGGCGATCAGACCGTGCCCGCTAATAGCCGCGGTCCCGGGCTACACGCGGCACCTGGGATCGCGGCGGTTCAGAGCGGGGTCGCCGCGCGGCTCCGCTCTGAACACCTCTTGCGGACACATGATGTATGGGTACGTCATGCGTCCTTAAGAGGTTAAATAACCGCCGTTGTTGCAATCCTGAATATATATCAATGAATATATATGTTGTGTGAACTTAGTCGTAGGCCATGTTCACACTACGTATTTTTACAATAAACAACGGCGGCTGTTTATTGACAGCGTGGCATTACATTAGATTGTATGGAACAACGGCCGTAGTGTATACACACTGTATACAATATGGCCGTACAAAATAATTGACAGGTGAACAGCGGCAGTACAAGATAGCCTGTGCTCACAGTGTAAAGTATGGCTGCTGGCCGTGCTTTACATTGTGTGCTATGGGAAATTGGAGTTCGGGCACACTCGAATACTGCGTTATCGGCCAGGTGAACATCTAAGACATCGTCCGTTGTTTGACACTGAAACACTGGCCGTGTCAAACAACAGCTGATGTTCATGTTGTAATGATAGACTTGTTGTAAAGAGGGTTTCCCATTGTATAAAATGGTGGAATATTGCTAAATTATGTTGTTACTTTTAATCTAGGACCCCCACCACAATCCTGAGAATTAACGGACTGAAGTCCTGCAGCACGACCCCACTGCTTAGTCAGGACGTCCGTCAGGGAAAACCTAGAAGAGGGTGCAGCGATATAGCAGTGTTCCGTTCACTCTTAGAATAAGGGGGGTCCTAGAGATAAGACACCCCACACACACACTTATTTAAAGTGATAGTATATCCCAGTAATATGCCGTCACTCTATAACATGGGAAAATCTTTTTAATGATTTCCTATAATCCCACTTATTATTCATAGAAAATCCCTTTAATCCCTCGCTCGGATTTGTCTTCACACTTCAGGCAATTATCAATACGGTTACTACTGCATCCTATACATAGTGTATTACCGGAGGCCTGAGCAGCCATATTGGTTGTCACACAGGTTCCCTTCCAATAACGCAGAAATGACTGAATAGAATATTTTATCGGCTTGCCATAAGAAGACGACTCCAGGACTCCCGTATAAAGAAATTCTTCACATATTGAAAGTCTCTGATAAGAATCTGTAGCGTTTGTAGTGAAAGTGATCGCAGCGCTGGGGTCATCTGATGACCTCGGATGGTTTCTTGTTCTGGGAGGCTGACTCTGATCTTTTATAGTGTAAATTTCACGCTCATGTATTATCATGTTTCACGTCACTTACAGTACTTAATATATCCAGTCATTATCCTGCCAGCACTGGCAATATAAAGCCGCCGTCTTTAGATTAACATTTCTACCATTACTCCTTCATAGATTCATAGAACATTACTTAGGGTGGGGAATATGTGGTTATATGTATAGATTGAACAAACCTTTATTTACCTTTGAGAAGCTATCGCCCCCTAGGGGTGCGTTGTGTAAAGTGCACTGGTTGACTTTTTACTGGTTTACAGGATTTAACAATAATGTCAGCTGCTATAGGCAATAATACATTTCATCTGTCCTGTTTACTGCATTACGTACAATGTTTCCTGCGGGAGATGTATCTCAGTACCCCAGTGATCCTGTTGTGATCCTGCAGAAATACAATTCCCATCATGAGTCTGTCAGGTTATGATGGGAGTTGTAGTTTAGTAACAGTTGGAGAGCCACAGCTTGGGTAACACTGCACTATAAAGCAAAATTTGTAAATCAGCGACCTCTTGGTCTGTAAGGCGTATACACTTCTGGTGTATACCACTGACATAAGGCTGCAAACCGATCTTTTAATGGGCACTGTCACTTTAAAAAAACTTTTTTGCCATGTCCTAAAGACATGAGAAATTCTGTTAAAGAGGACCTGTGACCCGCCGTGCCGAGGTGACAGGCTCCCGACCCCCTGTTAGATCCCCTTATACTCACGTGATCCCGCCGGGTCCCGCTTCCTGAGCCGGTCGGGTCACGGAGATTTCAGCGCCCGAAGCCCAGCGCGCGCGCTGAGAGATGAGTCCGATGCCCATAGAGAATGACGGAGCATCGGACTCCCTATTCATTCTCTATGGGCATCTGACTCTGCTGTCAGCGCGCGCGCCGGGCTTCGGGCGCTGATATCTCCGTGACCCGACCGGCTCAGGAAGCGGGACCCGGCGGGATCACGTGAGTATAGGGGGATCTAACAGGGGGTCGGGAGCCTGTCACCCCGGCACGGGGGGTGACAGGTGTCCTTTAAGTTCAGATCCCCACCAATTATTGGATAGAGTAAGCAGAAGCACTAAGCTCAGCACTTCTCTCCCTAGATTGCTGCTATTTCTGTCTTGGTGCAGGAGACAGTCCGCACTGTAAGGGTCCTATTAGACGAAGCGATTTTAAATGATAAACGATTGACGATAAACGAGATTGTTTGCCGTTAATCTAAAATCATTCACCATATCACACAGAACCATAGTCAGTTACTACCATCGTGTACTCCATCTGATCCCAGCAAAAGAAGGAACGATTTGGAATTTGGAACAGTGAACGATTAGTGAACAAATGCGGAATTAGAGGGAACGAATGTGGAACTGCAGTGAACGATTAGCGAATGATAAGTGAACGATTAACGATGATTTTAGGGTCAGATGTAAATGATCAACGACACATGAACAATTTTTCAATCATTGCCTGAAGTTACACAGGACAAGACACAAGATATAACGATTTTCCCAACGATAATCATCCTGTGGGGGGCGAGTGTTTATGCCAGCCCCATCTGATAATCGTGGGGGTCCAAACATCCAGACCACAACCGATCAAAACATTTGACCTTTCTCTAGAACATGTCCAACTCTCATTTTTGAGAAGTACGTTTTTCATCTTCTCCACATCAAGTATTTTCACTTTGGCTGACATCAAGGCAGAGCTCTTAAAAATTGAAAGAATTGTGAAAAAAAAGTATATTAGAAACTGTCAGAACTGTTCATTATACAAGGATTAGGCTTTATTTACTTAGATGTGGATTACCCCTTTGTGTTCTTTGAGGAAGGGAGGTATTGGTTAATATATTATTTTTTTTAGTTCTAATGCTTTATTAGTTATTATAACAAAGCTATACTTACTTGTATCCAGGTCCAGTCTCCTGAAGGCAGCTATATAATAGCTATACTTACTTGTATCCAGGTCCGGTCTCCTGAAGGCAGCTATATAATAACTATACGTATTTGTATCTAGTTCCAGTCTCCTGAAGGCAGCTATATAACAAAGCTATACTTACTTGTATCTAGGTCCAGTCTCCTGAAGCTTTTTAGTCTTGTGCTAGTCAAAAAACTAGACTAAACACGTGAAGTCCAGGTCAGTACAGAGAGTTACAGCTCAATGTGTCCATCAGTCACTTGGCTGCTTTCTCTGTGAGCGCTCAGATGGCCTGGGACTTCCTGATCTTGTGCTCTTTTTTCAATCAGCACAAGACTAAAAAGGTGTCCTTAAGGAGATTGGACCTGGATACAAGTAAGTATAACTTTGTTATAAAGCATAGTAACTAAAAAAAAAGTAATATTTCATGTAAATTGCAAACTTGCTTTATTTCACATCACCTGTTGACATGTCAAAAGTTATTTGTAGTGACAGGTACTCTTTAAACCTCCTCATATTGTGAAAGCCCACCAAACTTATGATGTTCAGTGGGATTGGTCATCGATCTCTGTATGTGGTGGCCTCTAAACTACCAATGGCAGCTGTTGGGGGTAAGAAGCTTAAAGGTTATGTTAAATTTCAACAAGCTTCATGCCCTCAAGAGGTAAGCAGCTGTCACATATGTCAGATAGAGCCTTAAAGTGGTTGACCCCCCCCAAAAATATATTTCAAATCAACTGGCGCCAGAAAGTGCCAGAGATTTGTAATTTACTTCTATTAAAAATTTCAAGTGCCTATCAGCTACTGTCCTGCAGGAATTGGTGTATTCTTCCCAGTCTGGAGAGCAGGAGAGGTTTTCTATGGGCATTTGCTACCGCTCTGGACAGTTCCTGTAATGGACAGAGGTGATAGCAAAGAGCACTGTGTCAGACTGGAAAGAATACACCACTTCTTGCAGCACATACAGCAGCTGATAATTACTGGAAGACTTGATTTGAAATAATTTTTTGAGGGGTGAACAACCCCTTTAATTCCCTCATCCCATTGGCATGTTTGTCCAAGTTGAGCATACATGTGTACGATGGAGTCAGTACAAGTAACTGTAAGCTGACAGCTATGAACTAACCTAAGGGCCAGGGCCTAGGTTTCCTGTCACGTCATCTGCGCAACGTGCATAATCTTCCTCATCTTTCCCCCATTGCTGTTTTGCCCCCATTCTTCAGATTCTCCGTTGTGCTGAGGTAAAGAAACTGAATCCGGGCGTGAAGATGAAAAGCGTAGAGAGACGATTAGATTATGTTTTGTTTCGGAGCAGTTTTCCATCTGTGATCGCAGTCATTTTGTCTAGAAAACTGAGGCCTGCGCCTAGGGAGGGTTGTGAAGACAAAACTACCTCCTAAGCCTATTACATGCTGAGCCTGGCGTGGTATAAGATGTCTGAGGAGACGAAGAAGGAATAGATGCTTATGTCTTTACCTTTCCAGTACCCGCCTTGTCAAGTGATAGGATTGAAAGCTGAGAGGCGATGATTTGTAATGTATTATGCATATAAAACTCCGGCACGCCGCATTCTTGTGGAAGGTTGCTTCAGGCTGCCATCAGCTATAATCAGGGCTTAGCGCCATCATTATATCACATTTCAGATGGAACACCTACACAACAAAAGCTTCTATGTGAGTGTCATCCAGGAGGACCGAGCCATTGTCATTGAAGAGCCTGAACAATGCTATAGGGAGGGCAACACGAAAATGGAGACTATGAGGCCTCATTCATAGGGGCAGGTTGGACCTGTGTCTGGATTCGGGATGTAAAATCCTTCTAGCTCACTTATAGCCCCATACATCGCTATAGTCAGGGGCAATTGCCCAGTGTCCATTTCCTGGGGTTCCTTGAGAGTGGGAGATCAACAATCTAATTAAAAAGCGGTGTGTTACACTGTTAGGGCCCTATTCCACCGGACGATTATCGTTCGCATAATCGTTAACGATTGCGACAGACCTGAAAACGTTCCCTCATTTCCATGGAACGATAATCGTTACTTATGATCATATTTGCGATAATTTTTCCTTCGCTATTTCTTCTTAATTGCGTTCGTATCTACTGGGAATGACCAAACGATGTCTTATTCAATGCGAACGATTTGCGAACGTTTTGCGAATGAGCAACGATAAAAATAGGTCCAGGTCATAAAGCGATCAACAATTTCTCGTTCGGTCGTTAATCGTTAATCGTCAACTGCATTTCAACCGAATGATTATCGTACGATTATCTGAACGATAATCGTCCGGTGGAATAGGGCCCTTAGGCCATGTTCACACTACATATAAGGGCCCTATTCCACCGGACGATTATCGTTCAGATTATCGTTAATCGTTCGAATCTAAACGATAATCGTTCGGTTGAAATGCAGTTGACGATTAACGACCGAACGAGAAATCGTTGATCGCTTTATAAGACCTGGACCTATTTTTATCGTTGCTCGTTCGCAAATCGTTCGCACTGAATAAGACATCGTTCAGTCGTTCACAGTAGATACGAACGCAATAGCGAAGAAATAGCGAAGAAAAAACTATCACAAATACGATCATAAGTAACAATTATCGTTCAATGGAAATGAGTGAACATTTTCAGGTCTTTCGCAATAGTGGTCGTTTGAGATCGTTAATTGTTAACGATTATGCGAACGATAATCGTCCGGTGGAATAGGGCCCTAACACCGGCCATTCTGTGAACAATGTGGATTGGAAACACAGATAGGCTATGTTCACACACTGTTGAAATTTAGTGGATGGACGTCATTTTATGACAAATAATGGCCGTCATTTCATAACAGCGGCCAATGTTTTAAAATAACGCCAATTATTTGCCATTAAATGCCGGCCATCCACTAAATTTCGACAGTGTGTGAACAGAGCCTTTCTGTGTTTTCAGTCCTCTCCTGGTTTTGGTTGCAATATGAGGACCAAAATACAGAGCAAAAATACTGTGTGTGAACCCAGCGTTATTGGGGAACTGGATTATAGTATTAGACTATGTTCACACAATGTATTTTTCCGTATTTCAGTCGGCAACAACAGCCGTAGTTAATACGAGAAAATACGCTGGCCGGGTGTCTATGGGATCCCGGACGGAGAGTATATACATAGTATACGCTTCGGCCGGGACTCCTAACGGTGCCACAAACAATTGACATGTCAGTTTTCTGTGGCCGCTATTCATTGAACTCCAGTCTTCCAGTACTTATCAGCTGCTGTATGTCCTGCAGGAGGCAGTGTATTCTTTCCAGTCTGACACAGTGCTCTTCACTGCCACCTCTGTCCATGTCAAGAACTGTCCAGAGCGGTAGGGGTTTTCTATGGGTATATGCTACTGCTCGGGACAGTTCCTGTCATGGACAGAGGTGGCAGCAGAGAGCACTGTGTCAGACTGGAAAGAATACACCACTTCCTGCAGGGCATACAGCAGCTGATTTTTTTCAAATAGAAGTAAATTTACAAATCTATATAACTTTCTGACAACAGATGATTTAAAAACATTTTTAACCCCTTTAATGGCAACGTTATAAGGTATTGATTAGGCTGTATGTGGCTGTATTACTGTTTTCTGGCATTATGTGGATGTATGACGTAAGCTGAAATTTAAATGGTTTTCTGGGTTTTATTTTAAAAAAAATTCCAGGAGTCATGGATGAGAGGGTAAATTAAAAAAAAAAGTATACTTACCCCTACAATAGCTTCGGGTTCAACGCCAACACTACAGTTGCTCGTACTAGTGATCATTGGCTGCAGTGGTCCTGTGCACAGTGTATGGTGATATCACCAGGGCATTCCCCTGAGCGCCAGGGCTGCAGCGGGCAGCACAGTGGCTTAGTAGTTAGTACTGTTACTTTGCAGAGCTGGGGTCCTGGGTTCTCGTCCTACTACCAACAACATCTGCAAGTACTTTGTATGTTCTCCCCATGTTTGTGTGGCCTTCTCCAATGTTCTCTGGTTTCTTTGGTCTAAAACATACAGATAAGTAAATTGATATATATATATATATATATATATATATATATATATGTATAGCTTTAATGGGGACAGAGACTGATTTTCAGCGAAGACAAGTGCTGCAGAATAAACTGGTGCTCTATAAATAATGGAATTATTATTAATAGGGGATATGGGACTAGGTTTTTTATGTTCTTCCTCAATCCCATATTTTGTAAAGCTTTAAAAAAAAAAATGTTTACATTTTTTTTTCAGAAATCAATAGTACACACGATTTTAAGAAACTTTGTAATTCGGTTTATTAGCCGAAAAATGCATTTTTATCATGAAAAAGCAGTTTGAAGCTCTCCCCCTGTCTTCATGGTTCTCTACAACAACCAGGTCCTTAAAGGACTTTAGGGACCAAACAAGATCCTTCACAATGCCGGCGCAGGTATAAATGATAAAGGGGGTAGTCAATGGTAAGCTCAGCAGTGATGGCTACCAATAATTATGACTCCCAGCCAAGATAATAGTAACAAAAAATAAAATAAATTTATTAAAAGTAGCGACGCGTTTCGGCACTATAGTCCATCAGTGCCTTTCTCAAGCCTAATCTTCATGGTTCTCTATGGAGAGGGGAGGGGTGGAGGGAGATGAGGCACCAAAACAGGACAACAAAGAGTTAATTTACAGCTACATCACGGGCCTATCTCCTCTGAAGTTATCACTGACCTCTGAATACCACTTTCATACAGGTCCTGCTGTGTAATCCTTTGTTCTCTGCTCTCTGCTGCTGACTAATCTCCCTCATCCCCCCTTCCCTCTCCATAGGTTACACAGGGCCCGACTGATATAAAAGAGTTGAGATTTCCTGATAATGAGCAGTGGATGAGAGAGAGGAGGGAGGGGGGGGGGGCTGGGGAAAGTCTTTTTGAATGCAGATAATGGCATATTTGCCTAATAAACCTAATTACAAAGTTTCTTAAAATCGCCTGAACTATTGATTTCTGTAAAAAAAAAAAAATAATACAAGAGTGACACTACAATAGCTTGCTTTGCGGTTTGTATAAAGGCGGCCATAGTGTTCCTCCCCCAGAGGTGGAATTGACTTCTTAGCAAGTTGTCAGGAAAGAATGACTCTTCTCCTGCTTCCTATTGCTGTCTTGATGTGTACAGTACAAGTAGATGATAGCGGCGGTATGACAGCCGGCAGGGGCCGGTGACGTCCTGGAGGAGCTCCGGTCCTGGTAGATGATGACAGAGATGCGCTGTGAGGTAACGCTCCTTCATCTTCATCAGTCAGGGCATCTCACATCAAACAGCCTGGAAATGACAGCGCCTATTAGTCTGATTAAAGGCATGACCTGTTCTCAGCTTTGGTGTCTCTCCGTCACAGCGTCGGCCATTTTTCATTCTGATTAAAGGAAGACGTCCATGGAGCGAGATGATGATATTTGTTCCTCAGGTGCCCCTATCTATATAGGAGGACTCTGCTGAACCTACTGTACTGTGCACTGGTTTCTGTCTCTTGTACAGACTCTTTGCTTTGATCACAACTGTTATCTTGGTATTTGCTGATAATGGTGGTCCAGGGGGCTCCTGCTCATCTCATTGTTTATTCTCTGTGGCAGTTCCAAGGATCAATGGGCACCCCAAAGTGGAGCGTATACGGGAGACGGGAGGATATGACAGCACGTCCACCGTGATGAGCAGCGAGCTGGAGTCCAGCAGTTTTGTGGATTCTGATGAGGACAACACTAGCAGGTATGTTCCGGAGTTTGTAGATCCTTGTTAGGCTAGGGGCCTGTGACCCCTTCCCTTTTTATTACGGCATTCGACTCAGTATAGGACCCTACATAGTGTCAGTATTCTAGAGTTCTTAAACTTTAATGTGCTAATGTTCTAGAATTCTTAGATACCAGCGCTCTAGATTTCTTAGTCATCTGCACAAGTTCTAGAACTTTTCTTTATCAGTGTGCCAGTGTTCTTAGCTTTCAGGGTGCCAGTGTTCTAGAGCCCTTAAATTAAATATGCTGGTGTTAAATAAATCTGAACCATCATAGTGGTTTCATTCTGGAACTATTAGACACCAGAATGCCAGTGTTCTTGAACATTTGCTTTCTGTGTCTGTGTTCTAGAACTTTTATATGTTGTGTTCTAAAACTTAGCTGTCAGGGTGCCAGTGTTGTATATGCTAACCATCAGATGTGTATGTGTTGGTGTCAGAGTTTATTCTAGACCTCATAGATATCAGTATTCAATGGTTTGGAAAGTCTGTCAGGGTGCAAGTATTCTTCAGCTATTAGATGTCAAAGTTCTGGTGTTCTAGAACTGTAAACCATCATAGTGACAGTTTACATGTCAGTACATGTCAGTGTTCTAGAACTTTTTACCCATTTGTGTGCTAGTGTTCTAGATACCAGTGTTCTAAAACTTAGCTTCTAGGGTGCCAGTGTCCTAGAACTCTATGAATATGCTGGTGTTCTAGCACTATTGGGTTTCTCAAACTCTTAGATGTTAGTATTCTAGTATTAAAGAACCCTTAGAATGTCAGCATGCCATTGGTTTAGAACTCTTAGCCATCTGTGTTCGTATTCTAGAAGGCTGCACCTACCATAGATCCCCCAAAAGTCACAAACGCTTGTTCAAACCCGTGATTTGGGTAGGCAGGGGGGCTCGGTAAGCTGTGGAGGGGGCATGGTCTTTACCTGTTCTGGATTTTAGAACCAGTGTTCTAGAACACAGATGTTTGTATTCTAGAAGTCTTAGCCTTCATTGTGGCTTTATTCTAGAACCCTGAGATGTCAAAATTCTGGTATTCTAGAACGCTCAGACATCATAGCGGCTTTATTTTAGAACTCTTAGAGGTCAGTATTCCAGTCAGCGGTAGTTACAGGTGTCGGTGTGTTACATTTCTGGAACTTTCTAGGTTGTCACGGTACACCAATTTCATAAAACCCATAAGGGGACATTTATTATCAGGCTAATATGCCTTTTTATGGCGCAGATGGAGCCGATGCATGTAAATATATTCATAAACACTGGTTTTGCTAATATTCTATTCGCATTGGGCAGAACAGGGGGTGCGGCTGCACATTGGAAAAATGTCATTCAAACTTAGGTTCCACTTTGTGCACACGGAGGGGCTCCGATACGCACAAGATTTATGTATTTACATAAATCCCCAGAGCCTCGGCACTGCGGGAACATTTTTAAGCCCAGCGCAATAATAATAATTGTCCCCCATAGTGTTTGTTTAGCAATACTTTACAAACCACGGGGCACATGACCTTGTAACATTGGGCACCACTGGTCTAGGACAGAATATTTAAAGTGTTTTGGAAAATGGAGTGATGGAACTCTTAATTTTCTCATACACAGCCCCTTAAAAAGATTTTTATGTGAACTTTTGCTAAATGTTTAGACTCTAGTTTTAGGCTATGTTTGGTAGGAAAATCCAAAATCAATTTTAAAAGGGTACTCCGGCTATAATCTTTTTCTTTCACATCAACTGGTTTCAGAGAGTTAAATAGATTTGTAATTTACTTCTATTTAAAAATCTCTAGTCTTCCAGTACTTATCAGCTGCTGTATGACCTGCAAGAAATGATGTTTTCTTTTTAGTCTGATACAGTACTCTCTGCTGTCACCTCTGTCCTAGACAGGAACTGTAGAGATCTGTAGCAAATCCCCATAGAAAACCTCTCCTGTTCTGGACAGTGGCAGCAGAGAGCACTGTTTTAGACTGGAAAGAAGACGCCGCTACCTGCAGGACATACAGCAGCAGATAAGTACTGGAAGAATAAAGATTTTTAAATAGAAGTAAATTACAAATCTATGTAACTTTCTGAAACCAGTTTTTCGCTGGAGTGCCCCTTTAATAATAAAAACAACACATAAACCTTAGGCGTCTATCATATTACTTGTATGATTATCTATGTCTGACAGAGAAGTAGAACATTTCCAACAATATGTCAAGACAAGCCAGAACGTGACGATTCCACCAAGCAGTTAGACTCTAGCTGCCATGGTGGCTGTGGTCAAGGTGTGTCTCCTCTCCTTGTCATCACATCTCTTCTCTCTCCGCTTATGATCTGGCATGCTCAGTACCCAGAGATCAAGACGCCTTCCCCGGGGCTTCACTCCTGCAGGCTCTGACAAGGGTGGGATGCATCTGAGATGACAGTGGGTTTGTTTTGGAGGTTAGAGTTTAGAGATGAAGAGACTAGTTACAATTGATGGGTTGATGTAAATCCTCATAGACACATCAGCGTTAAGATCTAGATCACTGCTGTCATCACATGCGGTAATGAGGAGAAATAATGGATGCCGGAGAAGTTTGGGGTCCTGACAAGAATCCTGTAATACTTTTGGAAACAAGCTGTAGGAGACGGGCCATCTAAGCACATGGGTGCACTCAACCATAAGATAAAGAAATAGGGAGACAGCTAGGATGTTATGTAGCATCCTGTGCAAAATGTACAAATCCTTAGTGTATGCCTGAGATGCCAGTCACACTTGCACAACAACAAAAACAAATGTACATAGACTTTGGAAAACCATAAGGAATGATAAATAATATAAGCATATGATTCATAGTAGTGATATAAAAAAAAAACAATAGTAGCATTTACTATAAGCATTATCCAATGGATATTGCAACTAAAATAATGTACCAAAGTCTCACCATTGCCTCAGATACCCCCAGGAATAAGAATATCTAGCTCTGTTGCACCACCTTCTGGAGGAAACTATATTTCCCAGCATGCTTTGCACCTCAGAGTAAAATGCTGGGTACCCGCATCTATCTTCTATCTATCTATCTATCTATCTATCTATCTATCTATCTATCTATCTATCTATCTATCTATCCATCTATATAGATAGATTAGCAAAAGAGAGAGAGACGAAACAACAGTGTCTCCTTTCCCCTATACTACTCAGGAGAGGCTGTTGTTTTCCTGCCCTTAGCCAGGTGATTACTCATAGGTGGGATGTCAGTGGTGGGCGGAGTTACATAGAAGGTGTTAAAGCTTTCCCGGCAACAGAAGAGACAGAGATCATGTGATCTCGGTCTCTGAAGGGAGGAGGAGGATAGAGGAGTGGAGACAGAGTGGACCAGGCAGTGATGATTATCAGCAGTTTCAGGGTGTGAGTCAGGATGTGCTGCAGACAAACGGCCCAATTCATGTAATAGAAACCGATTACAACTAAGCTTAGATTAGAGGTGGGGATTGAACAGGGTTAAATCTTTCTTAGCTGGAGTTTCCCTTTAAGTCCCCAGTCATGTTTTGAGGCACCTTAATTGAAGGTGTTTTAAATCCTTCTGCCTTCTACCCCTCTCGCCCTGGTGGGTCTGTTATCTAATAAAGCTTCAGGCCTGTGTATCCCCCCTTCTCCTTTCCCATGTAATTTTCCACCCTTTGCTGGTCTGTTATACTTGTTGTTGGACATGGGAAGTTTTATTAGTATACTCTTGTAGTGCAGCATGTAATGTATAGTATAGGGCCTGCAGCCATGTACTGCGCATGACTTACCTGTGCTACTAAGTGAGAATGTGTTATTTATATTACTGTTTGGCTCTAGAATTCCATCATAAGAGGGTTGTTCAGATTCAGAAGAGAGATTCTGCTTATTTTACCCCCAGAAACAGCGCCACACCTTTCCATTGGCTGCATATGGTGTTGCAATTCATAGTCACTTGAATGGGGAAGAGTTGCAACACCACGTACAGCCAATGGACGGATATAGCAAAAAATAAATTAAAATCAGACCCTCTTAAGTACAACCCATTTAACTGCACATCCTTCAGGCTCATATTCACATTGCGCCTACTTATATAGAAGCTGCGCATGCTATTCCCCATCCCCCCACCCCCTCGCCTTACATCTCTACTGTCTATGCCATCTGCAGTATTACATTTTTTTCTGCAATTAATGTAGATTCTAATTAACTTGCTGCCAGAAGGCACAACCGACTTTACACATTTCCAGCCGTCATCCAGAACGACAAAGCGCATTTCTGCAAATTCCGCCGAAATAGGGAATAAGGCCTGCGTAAAGGCATATGCTAGTGTAAAACGAGCAGTAATGCCTTTGTCTACGGTGTGACACTGCTTCTGTATCTCCCCAGCATTTAGGTTTCTTCTCCCAAGAATGAAATCATTGCTGCCGGCGATGTAGAAATATCTGTCATCCTGAGAGCAGATTAATTACCGTAGGAATTTCACGGGTACAGATCTCGGACACGCAGGGCTGAAGATGAAAGGATCCTACTAACACGTCTCCCCACAATGAGCAGTATCATTGTCCAAGGAGTATTTTCTCCATAAGCATGAATAAAACACATCTGTCTGGAATGAATATTTAATGAAAGCGCAGTGATGTTATATACTGTATACAGGAGAGTAGCTGTACAATGGCACCTATAATATAAGTGGCACATTGTAGCTAGGGGGGTTGTTACTGATTATACAGCCTAGGAGCTTTAAGCCACACCCAATTGTCTATAACATGTCTGCATCTCTTTGTGTACAGAGATGGTTAACTGGCATTAGCATTGTATGTCTGTAGTCCTGTAGTGGTGTTTAGTATACTCCAGTATACATTTCTTTTTTAGAGGATTGGATGTTATGAATCTGATTTTAGCTTGCCTGATGAAGAAGGTGATCTACCTTCGAAATGCGTCACATCATTTTAGATTGCTTGATTTCATTTATTGGATACTGTGTCTGGTGATTTCCTTGTTCCAAACTTAAAGTCTATTCACAAGGTCCGGTTTAAGGGGAGTTGTACCACTGAATTTTGATCACTGATTTTACTCTGGAAAGTGGCTTTTGGTATACAGTTAAAATATCCCACTGATTTCATATTAAAAAACCCTTTAGTCTGAAATGTTTAAAATAGAAAATTTTAAACTAAAAGCAGGCCAACATCTATGAAAAGGCATTAAACTTTCAGCTCCCAAAGAGTCATTCTCCAGCATTTAGGAGTGGAAAACCCCCTTGTGGAGGAAACCTCTAGGGAACAATGGCTGAAGGATCACCCTTCTCCTGGGCTTAGAAGACGATGCCAAAATGTAACTTAAAGGGGTATTCCCCCCAAAATTATTTTTGCATTAATACGTTGCCCACTCGTAGCTTTCCATCTTTCCAATATAAAGTTATAACGGATTCTGCACAGTTTTGCTGTTATCTAGGTGCCCCCAGCCCCTCGGATTGCATAGAATCATCAGACCTCAGTCCACTCCGACACGCTCCCTGCTCCTGGCCCCGACTCTCCGAGACGGCATCACGTGTCCTGCATCTCTTCAATGGGCTGGGTTAGCGCTTCTAACCCAGCCAATCTGAAGTGATGAAGGACACTGACAGGGGATGGCTTCTGTAAGAGAGGGAGACAGTGATCAGTGCAGCTGTCACTGTCTCCCTTTCTAACAGCAGCCACCCCTGTCACCCACACCGTGTGGCCCCAGCCCCAGAGCTCACCCCCTGACTGTGCCCCCTCACGCGTGTCGGCGCTTACTGGCAGCCACCTCCCCCCCCCGTCCCCCGTCCCCCAGCTGCGGCGCTTACGGGCAACCGCCCTCCGGCCCCCCGCATCATTTGCGGCAGGACCATCCCCGTGTCACCCGCGCATACCGGCGGCTGCACCCCCCCCCCCCCCCCCCCCCGGAGCTTGCCCGGCCTGCACGCCCCCAGCATTCCCCCAACCCGCCTCGCTACACCCCCCCACCCACCCCCCGCCCGGTAACTCACCGACAGCGGCGGCACCCCCATCACCCGGAACTCGCCCGGCCCACGCGCCCCCAGCATTCCCCCAACCCGCCAGCTAGGACCAGCTAGGTTTGGGAGCATTTTATTTTTTTTGCTCTTGGGGGGAATACCCCTTTAACATAATATTATCCAAATTTTCATAATAATATGTTTACTATAGAGAAAACATACAGGTAAGTGAAGGATTTAATACATCATATATCATCGTACACAATATTATCAGTTAAATAAATGATCGAGTAAACATAGCACAGTAAAACAAAGTGTATTTCCCATACAAAAACCTAGAAACATGACAAGAGCTTGGTGACTATGATAGTAATCACTATTGAGCCATATTATAATAAATATACATTTCTACATGATACAGGTTAAGCAGCTCCACGGAGCAGAGCACATCCTCAAGACTTATACGGAAGCACAAAAGAAGGCGACGGAAGCAGAAGATGAGACAAATCGACAGGGTGAGTAGTACATATTCTGTTATGGTGCGTTCACACCTACAGGATCTGCAGCTGATTTTCTGCAGCAGATTTCATTTAAATAACTGAACACAGCATCAAATCTGCTACAGATCTGCTGCAGATCCTGTAGGTGTGAACGCACAGGAGACCTAGAGCTCCAGTATGGCATTTAAAGGAGAAGTCCAGAGAAAATTTTTATTAAAGTATTGTATTGCCCCCCAAAAGTTATACAAATCACCAATATACACTTATTACGGGAAATGCTTATAAAGTGCTTTCTCCCTGCACTTACTACTGCATCAAGGCTTCCCTTCCTGGATAACATGGTGATGTCACTTCCTGGATAACATGGTGATGTCACTTCCTGAATACCATGGTGATGTCATGACTCAACTCCCAGTGCTGTGCGGGCTGTGGCTGCTGGAGAGGATGATGGCAGGGGGACACTGAGGGACACAGGGCACTGGAGGGACACTGAGCATCCCCCTGCCATCATCCTCTCCAGCAGCCACAGCCCGCACAGCTCTGGGAGTCGCGTCGTGAAATCACCATGTTATCCAGGAAGTGACATCACCATGTTATCCAGGAATTGACATCACCATGTTATCCAGGATGTGACATCACCATTTTATCCAGGAAGTGACATCTTCATGTTATCCAGGAAGTGACATCACCATGTTATCCAGGAAGTGACATCACCATGTTATCCAGGAAGTGAAGCCTTGATGCAGTAGTAAGTGCAGGGAAAAAAAGCACTTTATGTGCATTTCCCATAATAAGTGTATATTGGGGATTTGTATAACTTTTGGGGGGCAATCCAAAAGTTTAATAAAAATTTTTGACGGACTTCTCCTTTAAGTGTGTTATATAGTTACAACACAGATTTATATATCATGGCCATTAAAATAAGGGTTGAAGGTTAGTTAACATGTAAGGCATTACTAAATGTTAGTAGGGCATATCTTATATTGTTTCTGATTCTGTCTTGTATTCTCATTTACAGTCCTCATCGTTCAGCAGCATCACAGACTCAACCATGTCCCTAAATATCATCACAGTTACATTGAACATGGGTAAGCGGCACTCCCGTTGTATATATTATGATACCTCTTATTAGACAGGTGCACTTTAAGGCTGGGTTCACACTACGTATATTTCAGTCAGTATTGTGGTCCTCATATTGCAACCAAAATCAGGAGTGGATTAAAAACACTGAAAGGATCTGTTCACACAATGTTGAAATTGAATGGATGTTGTATTGAAATAATGGCCGTTATTTACTGTTATATGGCGGCCATCCACTCAATTTCACCATTGTGTGACCATAGCCTTTCTGTGTTTTTAATCCACTCCTAGTTTTGGTTGCAATATGAGGACCACAATACTGACTGAAATATACGTAGTGTGAGGGGAACGGGCCAGCATTTATGAGGAAAGGGCGGCCGTCTATTAATAACGACGGCCACAAATAATGAACGGACACCTTATCCTGACAGAATCCCATAGTGGGAACATAGTCTAAATAAGATACCCTTTAAGAGAGAAAGTATATTTACAGAGCAGATTTGTTACAGAAATTGTTGGGACTGTTCCATGCATTCGAATGGGGCTTTCAGAAATCTGTGTGCTCGACACTAAAGCAACCCCATTACAATGAATGGAACTGATTTTCAATGGCAGTATGTGTTAATATAAGAAGTCCGGCGATTTTGAAAATCCGACAGCTGGCAGGTGCAGGGGGGAATTTAATAATAATAATAAGTAATAATAATACGAACTTACCTCTACCCGTGTCTGCAGTGAGCGGCGGGACTGGCCTTGGAACCCTCCGGGATCTCTGGGGTGTGCACGTCATGACCCGGCTGATGGACTGGCCACTCAGCCAGTCAGTGACTCGGACAGGACGTCATTTCAGTCACTGATTGTCTGAGCGGCCAGTCCATCAGCCGGGACAGGCATTTTCCCCATCATCACAACTACTGGCGGGCGTCCTGAGGCCGGTCCTGCCGCTCACCGCGGGCACAGGGAGAGGTAAGTGTGTTCTCATTATCACATTCCCTCCTGCCCCTGCCAGCTGTCGCCGGACTTCTCCTTTAAAGGTTTTATCCGATCATTAATTCTTAAGGGCCTGTTACACGGGCTGATTGCCTGCCAGGAGCGTTGCTAGAAACACACCAGTGGCCGATAATCAGACCATGTAAAAGTGACAGCGATCAGCTAAGGAGCAGGAAAATGGATATGCATGTGCTTTCAGTTTCCAGATCACAAGCAGTGTATAGTAACCTTCTGTGCAGCTTCTGATCCAGTATACTGCACTCCCATCCTCCCACTCCCGACCTTCTGGATACCGAATGCAGGATGGGAGAGCTGAAGAGCAGGATGCCGGATCACAAGCAGTGCAAAAGGTATGTATATACTGATCTGATCTGGAAATTGACAGCACAGATATATTCATACCATTATCGTTCGCATAATCGTCAACGATTAACAATCTCAGACTACCGCTATTACGATTAACGACCGAACGAGAAATCGTTGATCGCTTTATAAGACCTGGACCAATTTTTATCGTTGCTCGTTCGCAAAACGTTCGCTAATCGTTCGCATTGAATACAACGTAGTTCGGTCGTTTGCGGGAGATACGAACGCAATAGCGAAGAAAAAACGATCGCAAATACGATCATAAGTAACGATTACCGTTCCATGGAAATGAGTAAACGTTTTCAGGTCTTTCGCAATAGCGGTCGTTTGAGATCGTTAATCGTTAACGATTATGCGAACGATAGTCGTCCGGTGGAATAGGGCCCTTAGACTATTGTGACCTCTACTTGGAATGAACAAGTAGCTTGAAAGTCATAGTGACATACGTTACCATGACTACCACAGGGATCACAGTAGTGGCTTATACCTGCAGGCCTAGAAAAAAAAAGGACATCATGGTCGAAAATAGCCGTGACATTGTATCTAAAGGGAATGCCATAGAATATGTGTTACCCTAGCAGCACATCATATATATGTATATTTCCGTGTAAATGCAGCAACATAAATAATAGATGTTTTCAGACATGTATGTACATAGCATACGACTAGGCCTGGATGATTTAACCCTTTGTTGTGATTCTATTTCACCAGAGAAATACAACTTCCTGGGGATCAGTATTGTGGGTCAGAGCAATGACCGCGGGGATGGGGGAATCTATATTGGATCCATCATGAAAGGTGGCGCCGTAGCAGCGGATGGACGCATTGAGCCTGGAGATATGCTTCTGCAGGTGTCGTATAGGATCATATTATATTATTACATCCACTAATTTTTATCTCTTTGCATGAAGGTAAAAAAATTCATTGTAGTCTGATATCTTGGTTTAGGGACCATAGTTAAAAAAATAACAACAGTATACTAAAGTGCAGAATAAGGCTATGTTCACACTTAGTAAGAGACCGGCCGTTCCGTACTGGCCGGATGATTTTTGCAGCTGCAGAGTTCTGATGCGGGCGCATCCGTGCGCGCCCGCATCAGAGCTCCCCACTGCACACTATGGAGCATGCGGCCGGAGCCGCTCGCTCCATAGTGTGCACTGACAGGTTTTCTTTTCTGCGGCCGCTATTCGCTGAATAGCGGCCGCAGAAAACTGACATGTCAATTTTCTACGGAGCCGCGAGAGATTCCATAGAAGAGTTCTACTAAGTGTATACGCTCCGGCCAGGATTCCATAGAAGACAAGGTAATGTATTTTTTGTAAAAAGTATGGCCTTTGTTGCCGATTGCAACAACGGCCTCACTTTTACGAAAAGATATGTTGCGTGAACATAGCCTAAAACAGTATGGCCAGGTGCCCAGGAGAGGGTTACTGGAAACCTGTTCTCCTGGTCTTATTGTGTCGTCCAGGCACAGCTATGGTGTCGGCTTAAACTCAAGCACTTGGTGGAGACGGCGCTGCAGCTTCCTCTCCGTCATCCTTGAGACCATAGTAAATCTGGTTCTGTGGGTAGAATCCTATTATCTTGTTTGAAGGAAGCACTGCACCGCAACATCTTATGTAAGTCAGAACTTTATGATAGTACAACACGTTTCAGGGCTGGATTGGATTGGCCCCCTTCATCAGGTCCTCATACCTGATGAAGTCACCAATCCTGCCCTGAAACACGTTGTCCTATAATAAAATTCTAACAGCCTACAGGATTCTACCCATAGGACTATAGTTACATAGTTTGTAAGGCTGAAAAGGATAAATGTCCATCCAGTTCAGCCTATTATCCTTTAGTGTTGATCCAGATGAAGTAAAAGAAAAACACCGTAAGGAAGAAGCTAATTTCCCACATTTTAGGAAGGGAAATTTAGAATAGATCTCTTAATGAACCACCCCGTCTCTGGAATCTAGTGATTACAAGCTGTAATATTATTACAGGCCTCTTTAGAACCCTTCTGTTGGTTTCACTATGACCACTTACTGGCAGACACATGTCCGTCTAGTTCAACCATAGTCTCACTGCTCTCAAGGTGTCCGTACACTTTCAAATATTGTTCAGCTGACACGAACTGGAGAGAGTGGAACGGCTGCACATCCCATCTATGGCTGATACTAATGCCGCTAAGCCTATATTAAAAATCAACACCAGAGTGTCTGTATATGAATTGATCAAGCCATATTGCCCCGTGTACCACCGCGCAGGTCCTCTGGTCCACACGGGTCCCTACGCTAACTCCACACCGTGTCGGTCAGCGACCGCCAACCCCGCAAAGCGTGCACATGCAGGGAAGGGAGGCCATGGAACGGCCCTGCAACCCCAATGTCACAGGACCAGACCCAAAAAGCCCCACCAAAACTCAGCCAGCACCACCGGCGGGGAAGGCTGCCCCCAAACGACACAAGTATGGATATGGTATTACACTTACCATTGCTGCTCTCACAGAATGGGGAAGACATAGGGTCCAGACATGTGAGCACAGACATATCCTGCTAATTTTGGTCATGTGGGTCTTATAAAGGAGTGCTAGCTGTTCAGAGAGGGAGAACTGTATGTATTCTGATGTGTTTTTTATTTAGCCAAGCGGCACTAGTATCAGCCATAGGTGTGAGGTGCAGCACTCCGTTTCTTCCCTGAGCCACATTTTGTTTCTCTCTTTTCTCCGTGTATTGCACTCCTCCTGGTGAGACCCACATGACCGCAATTAGCAGGAGACACCTGAGTGCACATGGTTTTAATCCCTCCTGTTTTTTTCCCATTCTGTTTGCTGCAGCTATGGTGAGCGCAATACCTTATCCAGACTTGTGCTGCTTGGGGGCGACCTTCTCCGCCGGCGGTGCTGGCCGGGTTCTGGTGTGGTGTTTTTGGGTCTGGTCCTGTGGCATGGGGGTCGCAGGGCCGTCCCATGGCCCCCGTTCCCTGACTGTGCACGCCTGCGGGGTTGGTGGCCACTGACTGGCACGGTGTGGACTTAGTGTAGGGACCCATGTGTATCAGATACCGGCACGAGGTACATGGGGCAGTATGGCTTGATCAATTCATACACAAAATTCTGATGTGTTTTTTATTTAGCCAAGCGGCACTAGTATCAGCCATAGGTGTGAGGTGCAGCACTCCGTTTCTTCCCTGAGCCACATATTGTTCAGCTGACAGTTATCTCTCCTATGCTCCCCATACAAAGTAATGTTTGGCATGGACTTAGGTTCCCGTGTTTTTTTATGGGGAGGGGTAAACTGCTTTGGCAGTGGTTTATCTCTCTAAGAACAAATGGGTTGGGAAGTAAAATTCCATCCTGTGTGATGCCTATCTCCACAAACATCAACTGTCAATGGAGTCTTCTAATACTCATGACAGTTGGGCTCACATAAGTGTATGGGGACCTTGTAGTAAAGTGCTGCTCTTACAGTGGCACACCACAGAGCTGCTAGCTATCTATAATGCGCACTTAACATGGCAATAACTGACAGATGATTGATCATCAGTTATGTCTCCCATCTGGCCCCTGTCTCCCATCACGGTCCTTTATGGGGAGGTAAGAGATAAAGGCCCTATTCCACAGAACGCTTATCGTCCGTATTCGGCCGATATCGGCCTCTACGGATGATAATCGCCCCGTGGAATAGAGTGCAACGATCAGCCGACATCGTTCATGTCGGCTGATCGTTGCAGTCGCTTGTTTTTCAACATGTTGAAAAAGAAACGACTGATACAGCAACGATCTGCTGCCGTCGCTCCGTTGAATAGGAGCATCAGCAGCAGACGCTGCTGTATCCTATGGGCTGCCCGGGCAATCAGCGATCACCCAGGCAGAACTTCCCCCCCCTCCCCCCGTAGCTCCCCGCCGCCCCTCCCGCACTCACCCGCTCGCTGCTGCCGCACTGAATAGCGGCGGCAGCGAGCAGGGAACGAGGAGCAAACGAGCGCTGAGAGCGCTCGTTTGCTCCTCTAAACGACCCGTAAAATAGGGCTTTAAGCCATAGCCAGAGAGCTCTGGCTGCACTTTATCTCTCCCAGAACAAAGGGGTCAGGAGGGGATTTTCCATCACGCTGGACCCCTATCAAAACTGCCATTGGTGGTTGTTCGGGCAAAGCCCATACACCTTATACCAACAGTTGAACCCGCCACAAAATTATAATCTTTACTGCCCGGCTTCAATAACCATGGGATTTAGGTCCAGAGGTCCTTTAACAATCAGAATTATAAGCTGTATAGTAGATCTTTGCCATGTGCTGACATTGAGGTTATATCAGTATGCAGCTGACTGATCAAAGCCTAGAAGTCGGGTTGCTATTGGTTACGCCCAGTCTGCGCCATAGACGCTGCAGTATTAATTAAGCCTGCCTTATGGTATTATTCCATCCTGAAAGACAAAAGTGGAGGAACGCTGCGGAAACAACAAGTAAGATGTGGGCCGCTTATCACAAAGCCTCAGGAGTCATTTACAAGATTACTTGTGTTTCTTTGAGTTGGCTGCGATTACTCAGGGGAGGCTTTAATGCCATCACAGGCTCGTGTCAGCCGCCTTTGATATCACTAAGCCTTATATATACTGGGAATTGTTTCCCTCCTTATAACCTCCCCAATTTAAATGAAGAATGAGGAATAAATGTGTTCATTGCATTTTAATGTTCTTGGGAAAGGTGCCAGGCATACAAGATGTGGGCACTGCCATGTGATTTACTCATCTCATATCATGTTGGTACCAATTATGATCAATAATATTAAAATCAGAGTATTCACATTTACATCTGTCTGTTCTTCTCTCTGCCATTCTGTCTACTTACAGTATACCTCTCTACCTACACAATGTTATATTTTATCTATCTATCTATCTATCTATCTATCTATCTATCTATCTATCTATCTGCTATACTACGCTATTTGTCTATCTAGCCACCTACAGAATATCCTATTTAGCTGTCTATCTATATCATACTGTAGCTATCTAGTTATAGAATCTATCTATCTATCTATCTATCTATCTATCTATCTATCTATCTATCTGTCTATCATCTGTCTGTTCTTCTATCCGCCTTTCTGTCTACCTGCAGTATAGCTATCTACTTACACAATGTTATGTTCTATCTATCTATCTATCTATCTATCTATCTATCTATCTATCTATCTATCTATCTATCTTTCTATATATCTCCTATCTATCTCTCTCATATCTATCTATCTATCTATCTATCAATCATCTATCTATCAATTATCTATCTATCTCCTATCTATCTATCTATCTCCTATCTATCTATCTATCTATCTTCTATCTATCTATCTATCTATCTATCTATCTATCTATCTATCTATCTATCCATCCATCCATCCATCTCATACTATCTATAAACCCTCTTTAACATATACTTTTTGTCACTTTGCAGGTGAATGATGTAAATTTTGAGAATATGAGCAATGATGATGCCGTCAGAGTTTTAAGGGAAATTGTATCGAAACCAGGGTATGTAATATGACAAGTTGTGGTCAGCGTTATATATTATATACATATATCTGCAAATTGTGTAACCTTTGTGACTCATGAGAAATACTATATTAGGCTTTGGTCACACAAAGTATGAGACCGGCCCTTCCGTACTGCGGTACCGGCCAGATGATCTTTAGCGTCGCTGAGTTCTGTTGCGGGCGCATCCGCATCAGAACTCCCCACTGCACACAATGGAGCGTGCGGCTGGAGCCGCTCGCTCCATAGTGTGCACTGACAGGGTTTTCTGTGGCCGCTATTCACTGAATAGCGGCCGCAGAAAACCGACATGTCAGTTTCTCGCGGCGCCGCTAAGGATCCCGGACGGAGTGTTTACCATGTGTATACACTCCATCCGGGATTCCCTCAGCCTGCAGCACTACGGACAGTAAGTACCGCAGAAATCACGGCTGTTTTGCGGAACTTACGTAGTGTGAACATAGCCTTAGGCCGGATTAACATTAGTGTAACACACGTTTTTGCATAGATAAGTCCTGGCCTGATAAATCCTGACCGTGGGTCTAATGAGTCAAACTGCAAATATACATCTGTGTTATCCTAGTGGTAAACCGGCCATAAGGTGGGCTCACACGGGACAGGGTTTTTGTAGGCATTTTAGCAACTGAAAATCTCTTCCATTCATCTATATCGGTTTCTTCTGCTAAAGTATCTGCTCTGTGGAATCTGTTGGCGCTATAAATTTAAATATTATTACTATTATTATAATAAAGTATTGAATCAAACAGTCGCAGAGACTTCTCACATGTCAATATATTCTTATGGTGCTGTATATAACCTGTGCTGGAAAGCTGAATTACAGTATCCACTATGTACTATGTATAGGATGCCATACCACAGAAAATATCCAGCACAGTACAGAAGCACATAAGGTGGTACATAGAATGACTATAGTTCCATATATCCGTCTCATTAAGTCTCTCATATTGTTCCAGGCCAATAAGCCTCACTGTAGCTAAATGTTGGGATCCCACACCCAGGAGCTACTTCACCATTCCAAGAGGTAAGAAATGTATGTAAGTCAGCAGGTGTTAAATTGACTGTACAAGACTTAATCCTATGGTTATTCATCAGATCTTGTGATTGAGTATGAATCTGGTTGCATATAGAAGACACACAGGCTGGTAACTCCCTATAGTGCACTGGGCGCTGAGGATGAAGGTATGTCTCTTAGTCTCCGACAGCGTTCCCATGCAGGTTTAATGTGGTGCTCCTTATGGAGCACTGCGCCGCCCCCAGAGTGTCGATCTGCCTCCTGCCTGCCCCTACTATTGATTATCAATGGAGTGGGCTGGATCTGCGCTCTGGGGGCCAGGCAGTGCTCCAAATGGCCTAACCGATTGGAACAAAAGACTGCACAAGAATGGCGCTGAAAATAAAGGTAAGAGACATACTTTTATCCTCAGCTGCTGATAGTTCCCCTTTAAAACAATCAAATCAACCCAGTTAGGTTGTATGTATTAGGATATTTGAGCCTTACTTATAAAGGATTCTATCCTCCTTTATAGGCTATGTAAAACTTTGCAAGCAGAGTACTACTTGGGTAGCTCTAAGCTCTAAGCTCTGCAATAAAAACTTATATGCAGATCAATGTGTTGCCATAGTAACAGACTACAAAATAAAAAACATTGTGTAGGCTATGTTCACACAATGTATCTTTTCGTAAAAGTATGGTCGTTGTTGCAATGATACTTTGCCTTGTGGTCTATGGGATCCCAGCCGGAGTGTATACACATGGTATACACTCCTTCCGGGATCCCTAGCGGCGCCGCAAACAACTGACATGTCAGTTTTCTGAGGCCGCTATTCAGTGAATAGCGGCCACAGAAAACCCTGTCAGTGCTTACAATAGAGCGAGCGGCTCCGGCTGAACGCTCTATTGTGTGCTTTGGGGAGTTCTGATGCGGGCATACACGGAGGCGCCCACATCATAACTCTGCGACACGAAAGATCATCCGGCCAGTACTGCAGTACCGGCTGGGATGATCTTTTCGGAGACCGTCCGTTCCGTGACTCGGCCGGGTCACGGAACAGCTGGTCTCTTACAGCATGTGAACATGGCCATAGTCTTATCCTGCTGTCATAATCTTTTCCATCTCTACTTTTTACTAACCTACCGAAATATCATTATCTGTATTAAATCCTTCACTTACCTGCTCGTTTTCTCTATAGTAAATATATTTTCATGAATATTTTGATAATATTATGTTAAGATACATTTTGGCATTGTCTTCTAAGCCCAGAAGTTGGGGTCAGGTGGAAGGGATTTACGTGATTTTTTTTTCCATTGGTCAGCATAGGAGTTTTAGGCACAAATGGGTAGAACAGTTTTGAGCCTTTTTTTAATTATTTTTTGGAAATCTATACTTCGCCGTATAGTTATTACTCATGAAAGATAACAATCATTGAGCTGCCCAGCAATATTTAACTTTATGTGTAGATTTTCGGACAGACCAGAAGGCTACAACTCACAATCAATAGAGAGTTCTATAATAGGAAAACTAAGAGGTCCTTGAGATTGTACATCAATTTAGAGAATTGTGATGGGGATTTTAATTGATCTTCAATAACTGGAATTCACTCTATATACTTAAAGTGTCTCTGGCGTGTTTTTTTTCTTGCTGAAATTAATAGTCCAGGTGATTTTAAGAAGCTCTTCAATTGGGTTTATAAGGCAAATACGCCATTATCTGCATTCAAAAAGACTTTACCCAGGGCCCCCCCCCCCTCCTCTCTCTCATTCACTGCTCATTGTCAGGAAATCTCGACTCTTTTACATCAGTCGAGCCCTGTGTAACCTATGGAGAGGGGAGGGGGGAGATTAGTCACCAGAAGAGAGCAGAGAACAAAGGATTACACAGTGAGAGCTGTGTGAAAGCTGGTATTCAGAGGTCAGAGAGGTCAGTGCTGACTTCAGAGGAGATAGCCTGGTGATGTAGCTGTAAATTAACTCTTTGTTGTCTGGTTTTGGTGCCTCATCTACCTCAACCCCTCACCTCTACATAGACAATCATAAAGACAGGGGGGAGAGCTTCAAACTGCTTTTTCATGATAAAAATGCGTTTTTCTGCTAATAAACCCAATTACAAAGTTTCTTAAAATGACCTGTACTATTGATTTCTGCAAAAAAGATTTAAATGACAGTGACACTTTAAAAGAAGTAAAATACTGGGTAGATATATAGACAAATGCAGAAATGCACATCTTACATTGTTACTTGTATATAACTGAGCTGATTCTGTCCTCTTTTCCTATCATTGCAGTAACTTTCTCTTCTTTTGTTCCCCATGTCCTATTTGCAGCGGAACCCGTGAGACCGATCGACCCGGCCGCCTGGATCACTCATACCTCAGCCCTGACGGGAACATACCCCCGTTACGGTATGAGCCCCTCCATGAGTATCATCACATGCACCAGCTCCTCATTAACAAGCTCTATACCTGAGTCGGAAAGTAAGTCACACTGCAGCCCCCGCAATGTGCGCAGGACTCATCCTGCTCTGGGGCAGCAGTGTAACCCAAACCCACGATCCTGCAATCCAGGAAAGCAGTAGGTTGTGCCTGTTACCCTGCCTTCTGCTTGCCACTTAGATCAGCTAACATATATTGTAGCTTTAAGTAGATTGGAGGTTGATGGAATGGTGTAGAGCAGAAGTGTTCAGCTGTTTTCTGAATATGAACTACAAGACCCAACATTTGCGGCCGTGACGCGTTTTGTAGTTCAATGGACTATTCCAAACCTAAAGAAAAATGTACTTTTCCCCTATCCTATGAAAAATTAGGAGACTCCTGGGGGTCTGACCTCTGTACACCCTGCCGATCTCTGTATCGGCCACCGGCCTCTTTGTTATGGATAGAGCAGCGGGTACGGCACATCTCCCACGTCTCTATTCATTTCTGTGTAGGTGCCGGAAACAGCCGAGTAAGTCGGAAGAGTGCTTACTCAACTCTCTCCGGCATCTCCGTAGGAATAAATAGAGCTGTGGGTCACATGCAGGTCACATAAGTTGTATGCATAACAAAAGTTGTATGCAGGTTGTATGCATAACAAAGATCGGTACAGAGATCGATACAGAGATCGGCGTAGGGTACGGAGGTCGGACCCCTCCCCACCCCAATCTCTTAATTTTTCCCAGACAACTTCTTTGACACAAAGGCATTTTCCAGGACTTTTTAATTGGTGGCCTATTCCCAGTATAGGTCATCAATATCTGATTGGAGGGGGTCCATCACCCAGTAGATGACCAACAAAGAACAGAGACAGAAACATTCAATTTAACGACGGTAGCTAAGCTACAGTAACCCAGCACAGCCAATACACAGTGTATGGTACAGTCTGCTTCTGGCTCGGTTCACTGTCTATATAGGCACCATGGAGGGAGATTTATCAAACATGGTGTAAAGTGAAACTGGCTCAGTTGCCTCTAGCAACCAATCAGATTCCAGCTTTCATTCCTCACAGACTCTTTGGAAAATGAAAGGTGGAATCTGATTGGTTGCTAGGGGCAACTGAGCCAGTTTCACTTTACACCATGTTTGATAAATCTCCCCAGGTGTCTTGGCTTTGGCAAACAGCAGATGTGGGTCCAATGAGATATTAGTGGCATATCCTGAAGATTGGCCATCAATTATAAACCTCTGGAATCCCCTTTAACTATCATTAAGGGGGCATTCACATGTTCCGTGCATGGTCTGTAAATACAGATAATGTACTATGGAACAGACTTTGGAGTTCCAAGGTAATGATTGCAAATGCTGGGAGCTCCAAAACTGTTTAAATCTTCGAGCCACTGCACTGACACTGTGTGTCAGCACAGTAGCGCAAGGTTTTAAACAGTTTTGGAGCTCCTGGCAACATTATCATTATCTCCAGAACTCATGAATGATGATGCTGGGAACTCTGCGTCCGTTCCGTACATGTAAATACTCCCTTAAACTGGTCTACATGTGTCTAGAGACCACAAAGACAAATCAGGCTATGCCACATCCATTACAAGCTGCCATAGACATATAGACAGGGTCAGTAGACATATCCCATGCCAGTTTCATATCATTTCCTAAAATCGGATTGTAAAGCCTTGCATTCATATTCACATTGAATTTATTCTAGATATCTTCTTGCTGACTGACTCCACCTTCACCCTCCCTGTTTCCAAATACTTGATTTTTAGGCGTGTTATTCTTTTAAAAGTACAGATCTACCACTTTAGCAACTAAAGTGAGTGAACAGCAATGAGATCAGTACTATAGTCAGTACCTGCAAAGCGCAGAATACGAGGATGGGGTTTTGGGAGCCTGGCCCTTTAGTGGGACCCTAGAAAACAACTGAGAGCTAGTAGGAGTATAGCACTACAGTGTAACCAAAGTGGGTCCAGTTTACATCAAGAGCATCCAGTGATTTATATTGACCTGACAGCGGTTCTCGGAGCACTGAGGCATAGATGCTCTTTTTATTGTCTCGTATAACTGCTTTGTGGGTGTCAGATGACAGATTCCCTGGATTTGCCGTTTCCCTCAGCAGGTGAAGATGTCGTTCCCATTGTTCAGGTCTACAGTCATGGTTTTGATGTTACAGAGGGAGGTGACGTGGTATCATCTTTCTTATTTTAAGGGGACATTTGTAACCATGATCTGTTTTCTTATGTCCCGTCACATGGATGACCTGTTCTGGCCATTGTCCACTCGGGGGCTTAGCTAATAATTTCTGTCACTTTAAAGATAAATGCTTCTTTTTGGTGTCACGTTAGCTATGCAGGTGTCACATTTCTGTGGGTAACGGACCTAAAAGCCAGTGACCTGTGTAGATCATGACACCTGTGGTCAGAAGTGAAGTTAGTAACATAGAAAAACCTGGCCGGGGCAGAAAATCTGCGGCATAAGAAAGTAGGGGGTTTCAGATTTAAATTAAAAAAAAAAGTTAATATATTTAATTCTGAAATCCAATGGAAATTTTTTTTTTATTCAAACAAAATTCTTGCTGGTAGTTATTATTTTATTTTTTAAAGGGGAATTATCAGCAGGTTAGACGGATCTAACCTACAGATTGTGCATGGAGTACTGAGGATGAAGATATGCCTCTTAGGGTGGTACTACACTGGGTGATTTTTCGGCGATAAACGATCTCAAACGAACGCGCAGATGAACGATCTTAAATCCTTCACCCTATAACACAGGACAATGATCGTTACTTGCGCTCGTCCTTTCCTGGCTGATAGACCAGGGAACAATAGAACGACATGTTATTACAAGTGATGTTCGAACGATTTGTAAACGATCAACGATGAAAATAGGTCCAGATTCTATCAAACTGTTCTCGTTGGTCATTTAAACATTGCCTGCTATTACACAAAATGATTATCATTTAAATCCGAACGATCAAACGATTTTTCGAACGATAATCGTCCCGTGTAATACGCCCCTTACCTTTTATCTTCTGGGCAATTCCCTTGGAGCACTGCCCTACCCTTAGAGCGCCAATCTGACCCTTCTAATGATTACCAGTGGAGTGGGCCGTCATAGAGAGCAGGCCGGATTGGCACTCTGGGGGAGGGGCAGTGCTCCAAAGGATGACTACATATCTTCATCCTCAGCGCCCTGTGCACAATAGAGAGCTATCAGCAGGTTAGAGTTCCCCTTTAAGTGGTCCCCTAATTCAGAAATTTCACCATTCACCATTTTCCTATACCCTATTTAGAAATTGTGAGTTAATGTGAGGGGACAGAGGGTCCTCTGTTCTGGATCTTTGTTTCTTTGCCAGAATGAAAAGCAGCTATAAGGATCTTCTCTTGCTCTGGAGGACAGACAAACCATTGATATAAATGGTCACTGTGTAATTCTTAATTTTCCCTGTCGTGGCACTACAGAGGAACTGAACACTTACTGGCAGGCTTTCCCCCAGATTACAGCTGATCGCTGGGGGTCTAACAAGGGGACACTTAGTGATTGGTTTATTGTCTAAGGTCCCTTCTCACAACTAGGAATAGTCAAAAGCAGATAACCCCTTGAAGTGTATGGCAACATAGGAACGTGGAGCTCTCTCCATATGAGAGGCTGGATTCACACTAGCTTTAAAAGGTACACCGAGAGAGAAAAATTGCTTTCAAATCAACTGGATTCCGATAGTTATACAGATTTGTAAGTTGCTTCTGTTTAAAAATCTCAACTCTTCCAGTACTTATCAGCTGCTGTGTGCCCTGAAGGAAGTAGGGTATTATTTCCAGTCTGACACAGTGCTCTTTGCTGCTACCTCTGTCCGTGTCAGGAACTGTCCAGAGCAGGAGATGTTTATATGGGAATTTGCTACTGCTCTGGACAGTTCCTGACATGGACAGAGGTGGCAGCAGAGAGCACTGTGTCAGACTGGAAAGAAAACACCACTTCCTGCAGGACATACAGAAGATTTGAGATTTTTTTAAACAGAAGTAATCTACTAATCTGTATAACTTTCTGACACCAGTTGATTAAAAAAAAATTCTCCAGGTCACCCCCCTTGAATACAGATATATCTTTATGTATGTATTACAGCTACCCAACTGCAAGTGTGATGACCTAAGCTAAGAGCCCCAAAAATATTAGGCTAGTGTGACCCCAGCCTCAAGCCCCTAAATCCTTGCACTTGACTTAGCTATTAATGTAATGTATGTACGTGACATGTCTGCACTCATTACTTCCTTCTGCTGGAGGTCAGAGGTCAGGCCCTTACACTGTCTGCAGAGTCTTTGGTTTCACAGATCATGTCAGCATGATAAACCAGTCTTTTTTCATGGACCACTAAACCTAAAATGCAGATTCATCTTTATATGTATGTAGGAATACACTGTCTTTCTAACAGATACGACCTATATGGGATAATATCCAGTGCTGGGGGGTAATACGCTAGTACTGTGGAATGCTCTAGGAGTATGAAAAATTCACAGAAACAAATGTAATATCCAGATAATACAAGTCTAAAAACATTCAAAAAGGTACTCTGGCTAAAAAAAATTATTTTCTGGTATCAGAAAGTTATATAGATTTGTATTTTACTTAAATTAAATTAAATTAGATTTGTAATTTATTTAAAAATCTTCCAGTACTTATGAGCTGCTGTATGTCCTGCAGGAAGGGGTGTATTCTTTCCAGTCTGACACAGTGCTCTCTGCTGCCACCTCATGACAGGAACTGTTCAGAACAACAGCAAATCACTATAGAAAACCTCTCCTGCTCTGGTCAGTTCCTGACATGGACAGTGGTGGCAGCAGAGGGCACTGTGTCAAACAGGAAAGATTACACCACTTCCTGCAAGACATGAGACAGCTGATAAGTACTGGAAGACTGGAGTTTTTTTTATAGAAGTAATTTACAAATCTATATAACTGGCACCAGCTGATTTGAACTTTTTGTTTTGTGCTGGAGTACCCCTTTAAAGGTTTTTTTTTTATTATGGTGAATTGAATAAACATGTACTATACTTCTCTGTATATTATTATTATTATTACAATTAGTTCTGTGTATATTTTTGGTGGATTATCATGTATGACCAGCAGTTTTGTCAGAGATGGTTATTGCCCCTGATAATGTTAATATTATAAGTCTACTATGTATATTGTTATGTATTATTGTAAATCCATATAAAGCTGTTTGTATCTTGGGTTTGGTGGTCTCAGATCTGAGTACATTTTTCTTTGGACTATAGTAATGACAACGTGTACAAGATGTCAGAAATTAACACTTGTTACTACTTTCAATCCAGAACTGGAAGAGTCTCCACTATCGGTAAAGAGCGACATGGCGACTATAGTGAAAGTAATGCAACTGCCAGATTCAGGGCTGGAAATCCGAGACCGTATGTGGCTAAAAATTACAATTTCCAATGCTGTCATTGGTAGGTCGAAACAGATATCTAACTCATAATATATCTCCTTAAAGGGGTTATCTAGGCTTAGAAAAACATGACCACTTTCTTCCAGAAACAGCACCTCTCCTGTCTTCTGGGTGTGGGGTTTTGTAGCTCAGTTCCATTAAAGTGAATAGAGCTGAATTGTAATACCACACACAACCTGAGGACAGGAGTGGTGCTGTGTTTTTTCTAATGCTGGATGACTATTTGAAACAACCTGCATAGTGGTTAGATTGGGGCCAAACGGACCTGTATTCTATGCATTAGAGTCTTATTGCTACTGAACAATGTCCGACTGCTGTAACGTGGCTGCAGTATAGCATTTAGATTAGGGGTGCGAAACCTGGACCCTGTGGGTTCCACTAGTCACAATTTAGATAATCACTGTAACCTATGGGATCAACGTTGTGTCCATTAGCAACCTGCAAACTGGTTGTTGGAGCTGGATTTTATAATGAAATGTCTGAATACTGGTTAAAGAGGGTTGCCTCATCTGGACAAACCATCTAAGTATGTCTTATTTGGGCACTCTACCCATGTCTCTAAATTAGTAAGGAGAGCCACTCAGATGTCCATCCCTCTATTTTCATTGGAAGTGTCCAACTCTCCCTTATGGTCCTTTTACACAGAGAGATTATTGTTTGAATTTTCTCAATAACGATCGCATTTGAGCGATAATCGGCTCGTGTAAACACAGCAAACGATCAAGCGATGAGCGAGAAATCGTTCATCTTGGTCTTTCAACATGTTCTCAAATCATTGTTGTCGTTCATTTAAAATTTGCAGATAGCTACGTGTAAACAGTCTTTCACAGATTCACCCTATGTATGAGATGGGCTTAAATGGGTATCCCCCCCAAAAGCTAAAAAATAAAATGCTCCCAAACCTAGCTGGTCTTACTCACCAAGTCCCCCTGAGTATTTTGAGCCATCTCCTGTCTTTCTAGCTGCTTCCATTCCATAGTTACAAGTTTTTTAAAAAGCCAATCTATGTCCAAGGTTGAGGCAGTGATATAGCAGTTGAGGCAGTGATATAGCAGAGTTGAGGCAGTGACATAGCAGAGTTGAAGTAGTGACATAGCAGAGTTGAGGCAGTCTAAATGCTGATCGTTATAAAGACAAAATCGTTGCCTCAAAATCGTTGCCTCAAAATCGTTAAACGATCGATTGGGCAAATTGTCGCTCCATGTAAAAGGACCATTAGGGTACTAATACATGGGCCAATGAAGGCCCAATGAATATTGTAAACGAGCGCCGATCTGCTAGAGTGCTCTGTTACTAAGCCTTTTACACGGCCTCATTTAGCAAGGATTGCACGGACATCGTTAGCGATATCCATGCGATATCCATGCAGCTAGGGGCAACTGAGCCAGTTTCACTTTACACCATGTTGGATTAATCTCCCGTGAGGTGTCCTAGGGGCCAACACCAAATATCAAAAAGTTCACCTGGGACAGGACAACTCCCTTAATAGGAATAAATTAGTATTTGCACATACATTGCGGCTAATCCTCTTGTATTTGACGTCACAATGAAGCAGAGTTAAATGAGTGTGACCAGTGGTAATTAAACTCCAGCTCCATAAGGATTGTTGTGACTGAATAGAGGCTAAAGGTTGCCGTGTATCGGTTACACACCCGGATCACTTTGCTCTTGCTTCCTTTGAGGCGGACAGCTGTACATGGATGATTATTTGTCACGGCCGGAGGTCTTTTGTATCCCTGAATTATAAAGTAATGGCAAAAATACAATCCTCTTCATCTCATTTAGATTTATGTGTTTTGTTCTTTTCTATGGTCAGAGTAGTTATTGTCTTCTGTTTTGACCATTCATTGTGAAAATAAACTAAATGGACCTATAATGAACCCACATATCCTCAGGACTCTACGTACTAGTTGTATCCATTCCAGTTAGTACCTCATTTCCTTAAAGTTGAATGGCAAACAAAAATAAACTGGTTTTAAAAAGATATATAGATTTGTAATTTACTTCTTTTTAAAAATATGAAGTCTTCCAGTACTCATCAGCTGCTGTATGTCCTGCAGAAAGTGGTGTATTCTTTTCAGTCTATGCTGCCACCTCTGTCCATGTCAGGAACTGTCTTGAGCAGCAGCAAATCCCCAAAGAAAACCTCTCCTGCTTTGGACGGTTCCTGACATGGACAGAGGTGGCAGCAGAGAGC
Source organism: Dendropsophus ebraccatus (assembly GCF_027789765.1). Taxonomy (NCBI): domain Eukaryota; kingdom Metazoa; phylum Chordata; class Amphibia; order Anura; family Hylidae; genus Dendropsophus; species Dendropsophus ebraccatus. The sequence goes on from NC_091465.1 coordinate 25,655,274, forward strand.
ACTGTGTCAGACTGGAAAGAATACACCACTTCCTGCAGGACATACAGCAGCTGATAAGTACAAATCTGTATAACTTTCTGATGCCAGATAGAAATAAAATATCACTGGAATACCCCTTTAACAAAGGCACTAAACTACATTGAGTCTCATAAGTAGACTATAACCAGCAGCACCATTTGGCATAAACCATTCGCCCTATGTAAAGATCAGAGCAAAAAGATTTATTGTTAAAATTTATTACAGTGCTGAAGAATCCATTCTAGCCTGTCCTTAAAGGGGTTATCCAGCACTTTTCCCCCTCTCTTGTCTCAAGTTCCGGTGTGGTTTGCAACTAAGCTCCATTTACTTCAATGGAACTGAGTCCAAAACCCCGCCCAATCTGGAGACAAGAGAGGGGGGGAAAGTGGCCATGTTTTTGTAGCGCTGGATAACCCCTTTAAAACGAAACTACATCCTTTATGAAACATCTGAAATGCATCGGTTTGACTTTCAATGGATTAAATAATTTGTTGCTATAATAATATTGTAATGTCCCATTGTTCTGGTTGTCCCTACAGGTGCTGATGTTGTAGACTGGTTGTATACTCACGTAGAAGGCTTCAAAGAGCGACGAGAAGCTAGGAAATACGCCAGCAGTATGTTGAAGCATGGCTACCTCAGACACACAGTGAACAAGATCACCTTCTCTGAACAGTGTTACTATGTATTTGGAGACCTGTGTGGTAGTGAGTACCATATCCACCCTCTAAATAATATTTTATATAGTAGTAGGTGGGGGGGGGCAATATAAAGTTTGTTCATAGAGGAGTGATGGCAGATCAGTGGACCCCAGCATTTGGTGCTCTAGCTGTTGTAAAACTACCACACCCATCATTCCTGATACATGCCCGGAGTCAGAGTTGTAGTGCAGCTGCTAGAGGTCCACAGATTGCAGGTCACTGTAATAGATACTATGACTGCCAATGAGTGAGGAGACTCTCATGGTATTAACTGTACAGAAGAATAATGTCCCATTGCTCAATAGATGTATTGTGTATTACCATGTGCTGCAAGGAGATTTACGTTTACATCACAATATCTAGAATATAAAGAGTATAATTTTCATTGGAATCATGGTAAATGAATAAATAATTATTCATGGTGGGTCCTCTACAATGAGACCTATACTCTCAACTGTTTGGGTTGGTAATATGTAAGGAGAGAGGATGTCCAGGTCATACCAAGGAACAAGAAACTAGAAATGGCCAACACTTCTACTTTACTTTACTTTACTTCGTTTTCGGCTATGGGTGGTTTAAATTAAAAAAAGAAGGCATACTCGCCTCCCCTGATCCTCTACAGCTGCCATTTCACTCTTTCTCAGACCCTGCTTGTCACTGATGGTCACTTTATGGTTCCTGCAGCATGTGGACCTGACAGAAGCTGCCTGCTTAGCCTATCAGTGACTGAGGCAGGACACCATTGCAGCCAGTGATTGGTTGAGCAGACAGTTCCTCTGGGGTTGATGCTTCACAGGAAGCAGTAGTGATGAGCGGTGAATGGGAGATGGTGCAGTGGTGGCTGCAGGGGATCGGAGTAGGTGAGGTTTTTATGTGTAAAGGGGTATTCCACTCAAACATAATTTTTCATATGTTGCTGCCCATGGTGAGACTAACAATTTATTCTATACTTGTTATTATCTTTTCAGTCTCCTTCCCCCAGTTCCGAGCTGCTGCTTTCTGCTAAAGACACAAAACAATGTGTGTGAGCTTTTCTCTCCAACCCCCCCTTCCTAGATGGCTGATGTAAACAAGTCCCTATCTGAAACTTTGTAGCAACTTTGTAATGCCAGAAGAGATAATCACAGTGAGTTCATCAGCAACTTGACCTTAGGGCCCTATTCCACCGGACGATTATCGTTCGCATAATCGTTAACAATTAACGATCTCAAACGACCGCTATTGCGAAAGACCTGAAAATGTTCACTCATTTCCATGGAACGATAATCGTTACTTATGATCGTATTTACGATTGTTTTTTCTTTGCTATATCTTTGCTATTGCGTTCGTATCTACTGCGAACGACCGAACGACGTCTTATTCAATGCAAACGATTTGCGAACGACCAACGATAAAAATAGGTCCAGGTCTTATAAAGCGATCTACATGATCAACGATCAAAGCATTTCAACCGAACGATTATCGTTTAGATTCAAACGATTTAACGATAATCTGAATGATAATCGTCCTGTGGAATAGGGCCCTTATTGTCTCTCCCAGAATTACAAAGAAGCTACAAAGTTGCAGATACAGTCAGGGACTTGTTAACATCAGCTGTCTCAGAAGGGAGGGGGGGAGGGGGAGATAGGGAGAAAAGCTCACTCACAGATCTTTGTGTCTTCAGCAGAAAGCAGCAGCTCAGAACTGGGGGAAGGAGACGGAATAGATAATAAAGTATGGAAGGAATTGTTAGTCTCACCATGGGCAGCAACATATAAAAAGTAATGTTTGAGTGGAATACCCCTTTAAAGCATCTACAGTCAAGTATGAAAAATTAGATGTATTGGGTTGTACTGGGTTCTGTAGTGGTGCACTAGGCTTCACTTTTGTCCCTTCAGATGGAGGCATAAGGAGGGGGTAAAAAAGTTACTACACGCTCTGTTGCATAGGGAAAAATAATATCCTTGTATAGTGCTGCACAGGTTTACCATATGGCGGTATACAGTGCCTTACAGCCTCCATATGCCAGTGTAAAACCCATGAGGACTAAGACAGACTAGAATCTTCTATTACAGAATCAGTCGGCCCAGTAAATTACATATACATGGTAGGTCATGAGTGCTAACATTATGGACCTCATCCAGTAGTAGGGTCAGGTTCATCCTTTCATACATGGTACTGCACATGCATCTTTGATTCTTGTGTGCACAGCAATGGGACACTAGAGAAGGATGATCATTGTACATGCCTGTTCATGTGCCTATTCCCCCGTCTCTTTGTGTTGCTGGTTATTGTCACTTGTCTGTGTAAAGAGATAGGCTGGTTCCAAGTTATCACCTTTGATCAAACATCACTGCACCATGTGACATAGGGTTCTTAACCTGCATCATAGTGACAATGGGCTGTAGGACCTTTTCTTGTTACTGGGCATCAGATGTCCCTGCAGCCCTTGTAAGTGAGAGACTGGGGGGATAGAAGCTGCCATTTGCAGCATCACTATATAGTAATATTTATTTCTATAGCACCAACATATATCACAGCACAGTACCCTGGTTGGAATACAAGGGTTATTCTGCGACTGGGATAATAATGGGCTATGCTTAGGAAATCAATATCAGGCAGGTTGGGGTCCAGTGTCAAACGCCCCAGACGAATGGCTCATTCAGCTGTTACCAAATGTACAGGCCAGCAGTGATGGGACATCCCAGCTCTGCGTCACCTGATGAATCAGGCTTCTATTGTAAGTCTAAGGAGACCGATTTTTTTTATTGACATAGAGAGGGAAGCGGAGCACACTGCAGCACATCCTCTCCCTGCTTGTTTTCACAATCGGTACAGGCCTGTACACTCGGACCCGGACCGATCAGAACTTTTGACATGTCAAAAGTTGTTTTTTTTTTTAATAACAGTGACACTTTAAGATCAGTGCGTTTCTGGTCAGAACGCACTGTGCGGTTGTCCAGCGTGTGCACTGCCTCTTCATTCTGATGGGAGACATGTGTCCCTGTAAGTTCATAGGTCAAACACTTTAAATTAACCAACCAATCAAAAAAGTTTTGATCCGTTGGGCCCTTACAATGGTAAGGGCTGGGAAAACCATCTCTGAGCACTTCTCTCTCCAGCCTGCTGCAATCTCTGTCTTGTTGCAGGAGATGAGATCTATAGGAAGTTTAAAGACCTTGTTTCCTGTAGCAAGACAGAATTTGCACCAACCTGGGGAGAGAAGCACCTAACCACACGCTTCTCCCGATTCTAACTAACAGCCACTGGTGGCCTGAAAACCGAGACATCGACCAGTCAAAACTTTTGACATGTGAAGAGTTAATTCAAATGACAGGGAAACGTTACACCCAGGATCCCAGTGCTGTAAGGATGAAGTATAATATACTGACTTAATATCTGAAAACCTATTTCCTGGCTCTTGAAGGTTAAGAACCCATGATCTATGTAAAGCAGCGTTGTGTTCGCTCTGCCATGGAGTCCTTTGTGATGTTAACTTTATCCCCTACATCCAGGTCATAATTGTGAACCAGTGAAGTTTCCATCTCTATCCTTATAGACATGGTCAGCCACAATAGCTCCAGTATAGCTGCTCTCAGACTCAATGGGAATGGCGTCTAATCATTCACCTGGAAATTGTGATTTCAACATATCCGCTGTGAATTACCTGACAGCCATCTTTGTTGTGGCCATTGTGGCTGGATGAGAGCAGGCACTTATCATGTAAGCTCATGTATTCTTCCAGAAATAACTCATAGTCATTTGTATTTGCTCATCAGATGTGGCAGCACTGAATCTAAATGATGGGTCCAGTGGGGCATCTGATCAGGACACCCTGGCTCCCCTCCCGCAGTCAGCTGCTCCCTGGCCTATAGGTCAGGGATATCCCTACCAGTATCCTCTAGCAGCGCCATGCTTCCCCTCAACATATCAAGAGCCAGGATTCAGCTATGGCAGTGGCAGTGCAGGAAGCCAGCACAGTGAAGGTAAGTCCTAGAGGCCTCTCTAGCGCCCCTCTCCTTTTTGTTGCCTGTGCTTCATGCTTTTTTGTGTCTCTGTTGTGCATGTACGCCTTTCCCACTCCATAAGCTTACATGGTGTACACATTTGTTGGCTTTATCCATGGTATGACTTCACTTTCATCAATGGGACTCCTAAGAGATCAGTACTGCCTCCATACACAGAATGGGCACCATGGGCAGTCTGGGGTGCATCCATAATCCGTTATGCAGATGCACCAGGCATGAAAGCGGCGGCATGCTTAGCCAATCTGAGAATATCATCATGGATGAGCTTGGAGTAGCCTTCCACTATTTCAGCTAGGGGTGCACAAAGAGTATTAAAAGTTTGCATGAGTAAGGCAGCATAGAACACAGAGTTGCTAGTTAAAGGGTTAAAAAAAACATGGCTGCTGCCTTCCAAAAATAAGGCCATGTACTGCCGCTCATTTCCATTGTAGCTGAACTGCAGTACCTCACCTTGGCCAGGTGTGGCATTGTTTTTAGAAAAAGTAGCCATGGTTTTTTTTTTTTTTGTAATCCCTTTAAGTAAGGACAGGTGTGTGTTCTTCACCAGTACCGTAAGATAATAACCTGCTCCTTTGTCCCCTACTGTATCCTTTGCTACTAGTAACTGTGTTATTCCCTTGTTTTGTGCTGAGCAAGCATTAGACTGAAGGATGCATGGAAGGAATGGAGGAATCTAGGTCATCGGTAAGACTACAACTCCGACCTCAATACCAGAGTGCAAGCATGTCCATTCAGATATACCGCGGCCCTTCCTTCACAGCTGTAAACCGTTCTCCTAGATAGAGAATATGAAAGACATATTGGGGGAGATTTATCAAACATGGTGTAAAGTGAAACTGGCTCAGTTGCCCCTAGCAACCAATCAGATTCCACCTTTCATTCCTCACAGACTCTTTGGAAAATGAAAGATGGAATCTGATTGGTTGCTAGGGGCAAATGAGCCAGTTTCACTTTACACCATGTTTGGTAAATTTCCCTGAATGTTTGATAATTCTCCCCCATAGGATGCACAATTGTTTTCCAGAATAACCCTTTAAATAGACATGCCAGTAGAGCAGACATGATAGATAGATAGATAGATAGATAGATAGATAGTACAAAGAGAGGAAGCAGCACACAGCGAAGTAGGTGCCAGCAGGCCAGACTTGACCAAACCTCGATGTAGTATATATCAGGAAATCCCACGGCTTTCTGAAGATTCAGGTGAATAAACGTAAATTGAGAAACGCTTGAGAATGACGGCGAGAAGCTGTCGAAACGTTGTGCACATGGAATGCTGTAATATGTTACCACAATAAATTTATGTTTATTTACCTTAATCTTCAGAGTGCCGTGGGATTTCCTGATAGATAGATAGATAGATAGATAGGAGATAGATAGGAGATAGATAGGAGATAGATAGGAGATAGATAGGAGATAGATAGATAGATAGATAGATAGATAAGACAGACAGACAGACGGACAGATCTATCTTTGATTGCTGTGCTGTTATACTTTTTTGGACACTGGAATAAACACCTATTTTGCATCTCATCTTTTGGAGTGCCTTTGAACTTACTAAGGATAGATAGATAGATAGATATGTTTTTAAATTAACTGGTGTCAGAAAGTTATACAGATTTGCACATTACTTCTTAAAAAAAACTCTAGTCTTCTAATACTTATCAGCTGCTGTATGTCCTGCAGGAAGTGGTGGATTCTTTCCAGCATGACACAGTGCTCTCTTGATTAAAAAAAAAGGAAATTCTCCAGAGTACCACTTTAAAGGGGTTATCCAGCGCTACAAAAACATGGACACTTTCCCCCTACTGTTGTCTCCAGTTTGGGTGGGGTTTTGAAACTCAGTTCCATTGAAGTAAATTTAGCTTAATTGCAAACCACATCTGAACTGGAGACAACAGTAGGGGGAAAAGTGCCCATGTTTTTGTAGTGCTGGGTAACCCCTTTAAGGCTATGTTCACACTATGGAAGAGACACTACGAAAGAGACCGGGTCTCTGCCTGGATCATCCCAGCCGGTACTTAAGTACCGGCCGGATGATCTTTCCAGCCGCAGAGCTCTGATGCGGGCGCATCAGCGTACGCCCGCATCAGAGCTTCCCATAGCACACAGTGAAGCGAGCGACCAGAGCCCCTCGCTTCACTGTGTGAACTGACAGAGTTTTCTACAGCTGCAATTCATTCAATTGCGGTCGCAGAAAACTGACATGTCAGTTATTTGCGGCGCCGCACGGGATCCCGGCCAGAGTGTATACAATGTGTATACGCTTCCACCGGGATCCCATTGAAGCAGAGGCAGTGTTCCACTCCGCAGAAAGTACGGCCATTGTTGCCATCGGTAGTGTGCACATAGCCTAAAAGGCATTTCAGCCTCAAGGGAAGAGACTTCTGTATATGTTCACAATGCAAAAAAAAATAAATCAGTCTTATCTTGCCATGATAAAAAATCATATATTTTCACACATTTTTAATATAAAAAATGCATTATAAATCCAAATGGAAAGGGTGCAGTCTGATACAGTATATACTTGGTCACCTGTGTAAATACTATAAAGTGACCTGTCCTGTTCCTCCATTTTCTTTCTTTTTTTTTTTTTTTTTTTTTTTTTTTTAGTAATACAAAGATTTTTTGTACTAAATATATGTAATAAAGGTTTGTGTGCAAAAGTCCCCTGGACAAGACCCCTGGTTGATGTATGTGTAAATTATAAATCCAACCACTGTGACATGGGCTCCCCCTGTGGCCATGTGTAGTTTTGCAAGGAAAATGTATTCTGTTTTTACCAAGCAGAAAAATATCCACCCATCCCGAGAACCTGATGGAAATACATAATTGTGCATGAGCTGCTTCGTTTTGGAATTTTTTTATGTTATCTACCTCTTTTCTGCTAGTTATCATACATAACCGTATGTATATAATTATTATTCCATTGCTGATATAGCACTAGCATATTACACAGCACTATACAGATATCCTACACATCAGTCCCTGTTCTCATTGGGCCTCACAATGTAATTTCGTAATTTCAGATACTCTTATTTAAACTAGCGCCGATTTCATAGGAAGCTTATTAACCTATCAGTATATTTATAGAGTCTCCATGTAGATGTAAGTAGGATATGAAACCATGGCCCCAGTGAGCCAGATTTGTATGTGTTCACAACAGAGCCATATCTATTGCAGTCTGCCGGGAAAGCAGCATGTATACAGTTTACAGTGTATTTGCATGGTGCTATAGTATTGCTATCATTGCTTGTGCATTCACAAAAAAAAAAAAAAAGATGCAAAAATCATAAATTGACTGTGCCATGTGAACTGACCCCTGCAATTTGCAGGTTTTACCAGCAGGTCATGGGCATAAAACCTGTGGCCACTTAGATTAAAGAAAAAAAAATATATATAGTTGACTGGCAAGTTGTCAACCTGGCAGCCCCGTTTGGCACCTACACTGACTACTCTTTAAACGGAACTGGAAGCAGTTGGGCAGTTTCTATTATAGTGTATAAGAGCTCAGGCTGCAGTACCCCAGTGGTGCCACTAGCCAGAGTATGCACCCAATTGCTTCCGGTACCATTCTTAGGGTGGTAAGGGAGCTGAATGGCGGGGGTGCTGATCAACTATTGATCCTGTGCAAGTATGATGAATAGTTCCCATTAACCAGAATAGGACCCAAGAGTGTTGCATGGTTGCCCAGCATGCTGTTGGGTTTTTCCTGTGCCCATTAAAAGGTCAGAATTACTACTGAGTAACTGTACTTTTCGTATCAATTTTTCTCAATCGCTCAATAGTTTACTCGATAGTCAAATGACTAACACATAGGCGCTCAACTTGTTCCAAGACACAGCCCCACTCCTTTGTGGCCCGATTGAAGTCAGCATGGTGTTGACTGCTTCTAGTTGACAACCAACAGAATTGTAAATGCAGCCGAATGATGTATAAAACATCATCTCAGCAACACAAGGTCAGTAGAAGCCAGGGACAACCGAGGATACGCAAAGGTATTCACATATTTATGTAGATTTATGTAAGAATTATGTTCAGAAGGAGAGCTGCCCTTCTAGGTTAGTGTCATCCTTGAAGAGTATTTTGTAAGCCCAAAGTAGACATATCAGATACTCCAGTCCATATGATGGGTGGTATATGAAGGAGTGAAAGGAATAGACACTTTCGCTATTTCCCAGTAAGACAGGCAGGAGAAGATAGTGTCAATGTAAAGAGGTTTATTAGCTGCAAAAATCTGCTCTCACCCCACAATAGTCCCATTAACTTATATGGAGCTATGTTGCAATATTCTACAGAACATGAGAAAAGCCTTATCGGCATTGGATTCCAAAGGTCAGACCTCCGAACAATCAGCATGCTATTATATATCCTAAGAATATTCCATAACTGTAATCGGTGGGAGCTGTATACATCTGCAGACAGTATGCTCCCCCTAGTGGTGGCTTCAGGCAGAAGAGATTTCATCATTTGCTCTGATCCCTATACAGATTTACGTTGTAGATCTCTTTTACAGATCGGATTATTGGGCAGTGCATGATTGTCCATACTGGTGTCTTAAACACCTGAACGATGTCACGTTTGTGCAATGTAATAGCATTATAATAATAAAGGTCTTGCAAGGTTGCCTCCAAACCTTCACATGGCTTAATGGAGCCCTTGGCGTTAAAAATTCCGGCTGCAGTTTTTTTTTTTGCAATCATACCCAACATCCAGTGTATTCATTTCCGCAATAATCATCCCATAGTTATCCTTCTGCATGTTATTACTCTATAACACCACAGCTTTCCTCTGCAGAACCTAGCTGAGATCAGAGCTATTGCATGAATGATGTGACCATGCATTGCCACATACTAATATACGTGGTTATCTCACTTCTACAGGCAGCAAAAGCAGTGGCTCCAGTCGCAGCAACAGAGAGGGAAAAAGGTCATCGGGCCGAGAGAAGGACCGCAAGTCCACTGGCAGCGGCAGCGGATCTGATCGTGCCACCAGCAGTGGAGGACGGAAAAGTGAAAGGCCATTGAGCCAACACAGCCACCGAAGTCATAGCTCAGTGCCGCGCAGTGAACGCAGTCACCGAAGCAGCCATCACTCTCATGGTCCCCCAGGTCTACCCCCACTTTATAGCCTGCCAAAGATTGGGAGTAAGGTGTATGGCACCAGTGGCCCACCAGGGGGACCCCCTGTCCGTGAGCTTGGCAATGTTCCCCCAGAACTGACCGGAAGCCGACAATCCTTTCAGAAGGCCATGGGAAACCCCTGTGAATTTTTTGTGGACATCATGTGACAACCAAAGTGCCTTCTGAGTCAGCCTCTAGAACCCCTAAGAAAGTTTAGAATATTAAAGATTCCGTCTTATAAAACGATGACCACTGCCATATCCCGCTGCCAAGCTATACGGAATGGAAGAACTGAGCGCAGCTCCAGTGTACGAGGAGAGAAGCTTTATAGATGTACAGGTCTCAAGCACATTTTGGAGAGGTCCTCCGAAAAGACACAAGCCTAATAACGTCCATTGTTCTACAATTCTGAGTAACCCTGGGTGGTCGTAGAGTTTACTGTTGTAACTATCCCATTCATTCAATGTTAAATGGATATAGTTCAGACATTCCTCAAAGGGCCTAAGAACCCCATATCTTTAGGACTGACCATGAATACAATGACCAGTAGGGATTCCTCATATATATCATGGAATAGATTATTAGATCACTAGACATGCTCACATAAAAGAAGGAGATTGTGCCTACTGATAATCCCTATGGTCATAGCCTATGACTATGGACTAGTTGTGGGCCGAGAAGATTAGGGACCAAATTATAATAGTGTTTATAGTGTATACAGAGTACGGAAAGGGTCAGCATTAGTACAATTTCACTCAAACATGGACGTGTAAGTGGTGGAACTGCTGAAACCGCCCTCGAGGTGCCAAACGTCAAAATATATCTTACATTACATTTAGTGGAACATATTATTTAAAAAAAAAAAAATTGGCCTGTTTTTGGGGCCATTATAAAACTGACCAACACACTGTGTGTGAGCATAGCCTAATAGTCCATCGTCCCTCAAGTCATATCAAAGATATGCAGGATTGGTAAATTGGGTTGTGTTACTAAAGGTCCTTTTAGATAATGGTGGGCGATCTTGGTGATCATCGCTCGTTTGCCGAGACTTGAAAAGTCACCATCAGTTGTGCAGACAGGTACAATTCATCATTGTTGGCTGCACATTGCACAATAGTTTACATGGGCACACAGAGGATCGAATCAGCTGATAAATAAGGGTTTGGTAGAAACGCCCATGTAAATAGGCCTTAAGAAAACTGTATAAGGACAGAAATCATAATGGAGGGGTCGCTGTTTGGGGTTTAGAATAGAGAAGAGCAATGTATTAATGGTAGTGCTGAGCGGAAATGCCGAATTGATTGGGTTTGGCAACGTTCTCTGAACCCAAATGCTCATCATTTGACTCCTGGTGGCTGGAGAAGTCGGATGCAGCCCTAGGGAGTCCTGAAAAACATGAATACAGTCGTAGCCCACGTTCACACAACGAAAGTTTTCATTAAACAACGGCCCTTGTTGCAGGTTTGAAGCAACGGTTGTAATTTAATGAAGTGGCCGATCGCATTGAAGTCTATACACTCCAGCCGGGATTACATGTGGCCGCACAAAAAACTCACATGTCAATTTTCATTCATTGAATAGCGGCCGCACAAAGTTGACAGTGCAGACAATGTAAAGTGTGGCTCCAGACACACTTTACATTGTCTGCTTTGGTTAATTGGAACGCGGGCACACCCGAACGTGCTCGTATTGCAACTTTAAAAAAGTGATGTTCATCCGGCCGGTACTGCGGTACCGGCCGGGAATAACTTCACAGACGGGGGCCGTTCTGTGAGACAGCTGTGGCACAGAATGGCCGCTGTCATACATTGTGTGAACCTGGGCCTAGACTGTATCCATGTTTTCCTAGCAGCCCTACAAAATCATGCAACTTCCCCAGCCGCAGGGAGTCAAATGCTGAGCATTTGGGTTCAGAGAACGTTGCCCACGTTTCCCAAGTCCGCTCAACACTAATCAGTGATGAATGACCACTCTATAGCTGCTTTGTAATACGTTTCCTTTGCAGCCAGGGAAATGTATAGTTGGCCACAACATCCCCCAGCAATATCCAAAGCGTACCTTCATTCCAAAAAGGGCTTCTTGACGCATGACAATCCTTTTAAGCATTGCTCCACTATCCAAGTTCTATTATCTGTTCCTGAAGAGCAAAACCCCTTTAAATATTCTGTGGACAATCAGAACTGCATGCAACAGCCTTTACTGGACTCTACCGCCACCTAGGTGTCAAAAACTACCAATTAAGTCAATTAATGTAGCAGAATAACTAGAATACAATGAATGTTGGGATAGCATTTCTATTAAACCAAGTACAACTGAACCCACCGTCCCAAATATGGAGGAAAGCACTTAACAATCTGTCCCACGCCTCCGCTCCTTCCCGCTGACCGGGCGAGAAATTCTCCACGTTCTGATTATTTCCTACTAACTGCGCTACAAATGTACAGAAAATCTGTGTATAGATAATAAGATCTAATTTAATGTTTGTTTTTTTAATATATGTGTATATCTGTGTAAATAACAGGTCCATAGCTATGTTAATTCAACTTTTTTTTTTCCTTTCATTAAAAATCCAACAAGAATGATCTAGATCAGGTGCCATAGCCGTTATATGGACTACAACTCCCAGGATTCTCTGCCAGGGCTGAAAATCATGGAAGGTGTTGCTAAAAAACTGCTGCAGCTCTGACTGCTGCCTGTTCCCACAGCTTACCATGAAACCGTATTAACCGTAGCGAATGCATTGACTTGTGTTACCGCCATCAGAGCAATTTAATTTATTGTGAAAGATTAAACAACCTTCTTGAACTTTAGTGTGTCAGTGTTGGTTTTACTGTATATAACAGCAAACTGTTTCTAAACTCATCATTTATTTTGAAAAACAGGTCAACTCACTGATGGATCAGGTTACACGCTGCCTATATCAGTAAGGAATAGGCTGCCTATATCATGGCATGAACGGGGAACCTTCGCCCTTCAACTGTTGCAAAACTACATTTGCTATCATGCCTAGACAGTCTTAGCTGTCCAAGCATGATGGGAATTGTAGTTTTGCAACAGCTGGAGGGCCAAAGGTTCCCCATCCCTGATCTATGGAGAGGAGGGAGGAGCAGTTGAGATAGCCAGAAGCAGGCATAGAGGAACTACAGAAGCTTTTAGTTAATATTAGATATCACCCCAGAGCTGAGTACTGTTCTTTAATGTCCTCCATGCTGCTGCTGCTTCTGAGGGTGTGTTATAGAGATATTGAGCAGCAGGATCCCTTCTTCTGTGAGTGGAAAGCTGGTGCCTTATATAAGTTATATAAAGACCTGAAATGGTGCTGCAACGTATGTACATACATGATGTTCTCTGAAATGACAGCTATGCTTTAAACCATGCAGTATATTGCCCATGGTATTATCTCAATCTTTTTTAATCTAGTCTGTAAACACTAATGGTACTTTTACACGGAGCGATAATTCGCCCGATCGCACGATTAACGATTTTGAATGAACAATGTTTTTTTTATAACGATCAGCGTTTAGACGGAACGATACTTCGTACAGAAAATTCGTTATGCGATCGTTTTGCGATCGCTTAAGCCTATCTCACACATAGGTGAAATCGTTGAAAGACTGTTTACACGGAACGATCTGCGAATTTTTTGCGAACGACCAACGATAATTTGAGAACATGTTGAAAGATCAAAATGGACGATTTCTCGCTCGTCGTTTGATCGTTCGCTGCGTTTACACGTACGATTATTGTTCGAATTTTATCGTTATCGTGCAAAAACGGACGATCAATCGTTCCGTGTAAAAGGACCATAAACCTCCCGTAGATTTCCTGCAGCAGATCATCCAATATATTGCCTCAAATACACCCAGGTTACCTCCAAACACCAGTTCTGCCTATATTACCTCCCTGCTGAATTACCAATTCTGAGGTTCATGACTCATGATGGTCATCATTATAACATGACCCTGATCAAGAGGTCTCAAATGTTAAAATTGCCTACCCCTTAAAGGAACGGTCTGGCAAAAATAAAAAATCTGGTTTAGGCAGGGGGGAACATAATAAAGAAAATATACTTACCCGTCCCTGTGCCCCTGCAGTGCCATGTTACTACTCATAAAACCCCACCGACCACGTCCTGCAACATCTTGATTTGGCTAAGGATTTGCCCTCTCAGTGACTGGGACGGTACACCACTGCACCCGGGAGCAGTAATACTGTGCTGTGTGGGGTCATGGGGAAGCCTACTTTATTATGTTCTCCCCTGGCTGCAGCGGGTTTTTTATGTTCACCGGATTTTCTCCTTTAGGCTGCCTATACATGTAGGATATAGTTGCCAACAGTCACAGTTTAGTAGGGACTGTCTCGATTCTGAGGAGACAGCCCAGGCAAAACCATGTCCCGGGAAGCTTCGCCCCCACCACGGGAAGGCCGGCGTGAGTAACATCACTCATGCAGAGCAGGGAGAGGAGTTGCTGGGGCGCTACAGGAACCATACAGGTGCGTTAAGTTTAACATTTTTTGTTTTAAATACAGATGAAGGGGGTAGTAGTATGATGATGAAATGTCAGGAGGATGAAGGGGGTAGTAGTATGATGATGGAGGAGCAGGAGGATGAAGGGGGTAGTAGTATGATGATGGAGGAGCAGGAGGATGAAGGGGGTAGTAGTATGATGATGATGGAGGAGCAGGAGGATGAAGGGGGTAGTAGTATGATGATATGAGGTGCAGCTGCATCATATGGGCAAAAACTACCAGTATGTACACTCACCGGCCACTTTATTAGGTACACCTGTCCAACTGCACGTTACCACTTAATTTCTAATCAGCCAATCACATGGCGGCAACTCAGTGCATTTAGGCATGTAGACATGGTCAAGACAATCTCCTGCAGTTCAAACCGAGCATCAGTATGGGGAAGAAAGGTGATATGAGTGCCTTTGAACGTGGCATGGTTGTTGGTGCTAGAAGGGCTGGTCTGAGTATTTCAGAAACTGCTGATCTACTGGGATTTTCACGCACAACCAACTCTAGGGTTTACAGAGAATGGTCCGAAAAAGAAAAAACATCCAGTGAGCGGCAGTTCTGTGGGCGGAAATGCCTTGTTGATGCCAGAGGTCAGAGGAGAATGGGCAGACTGGTTCGAGCTGATAGAAAGGCAACAGTGACTCAAATAGCCAACCGTTACAACCAAGGTAGGCAGAAGAGCATCTCTGAACGCACAGTACGTCCAACTTTGAGGCAGATGGGCTACAGCAGCAGAAGACCACACCGGGTGCCACTCCTTTCAGCTAAGAACAGGAAACTGAGGCTACAATTTGCACAAGCTCATCGAAATTGGACAGTAGAAGATTGGAAAAACGTTGCCTGGTCTGATGAGTCTCGATTTCTGCTTGAACATGACAATGAGTTCACTGTACTCCAATGGCCTCCACAGTCACCAGATCTCAATCCAATAGAGCATCTTTGGGATGTGGTGGAATGGGAGATTCGCATCATGGATGTGCAGCCGACAAATCTGCGGCAACTGTGTGATGCCATCATGTCAATATGGACCAAAATCTCTGAGGAAGCTTCCAGCACCTTGTTGTATCTATGCCACGAAGAATTGAGGCAGTTCTGAAGTCAAAAGGGGGTCCAACCTTTTACTAGCATGGTGTACCTAATAACGTGGCCGGTGAGTGTACAGTCAGTCAATTTTGAAAAAAACAAACAAAACACTGCTGACCAGCCCCACCCTGCAAATCACACTCATGATAGGTACACCCCACCAAGACCACACCCACAATAAGCCACACCCCTTGTTTTCAATGCTAAAGTGTCCCTGGAAACAAATGCAAATGTTGGCAGCTATTTTTTTTTATTTAAATAAATTTTATTTCTTTTTCTTTAACAGCTTCTTTACCATTATTCAAAATATAATATAATATACTATAAACACAGCTATCTTTTATACCCCCCCCCCTCATACCACCCACCCCCGGCAGAGGAGAAAAAAAAAAAAACTCTAATTTACCCACCAACTCCAAACTTTCTGAGATCTCTTAAAGGCTTTTTCCGAGGCCATCTTAGCTACGTTCAATTCATATGATCTAATTTTATTCATAAGACCTTTCCATTCTTCTAAAGGGGGACCCTTACCCCCAAGCCAGTAGCGAGCTATGATCACTTTAGCTAATACAAATGCTTTATTTAATAGGGATCCTACTCCACCATCTTCCACATACCTTGAGAGTAACATATCTGAAACCTTATCCCCCACTCTTAGTCCTACTAGGCCCTCCAGGTGATTCCTCACCTGGACCCAAAATGTCTGTATCTTAGAGCATTCCCATAATATATGTATGAAACCGACATTCCCTTGTAAACATTTGGGACATTCAGATGATTCTCTACCACCTCTGAGGAAAAGATCGCGCGGAGAGTAATATAATCTAAGCAGTATTTTCAATTGTATTAATCTGAATGGAACGTTAGTGATAGAACTGGCAATATTACCAATAATCACTCGCCATTCGTCTTCAGAAATAATTCCGATCCTCAGCTCCCATTTTTGTCTTATTTTCTCCAAGTGAGCCTTTCCTTTTTCTTGAACTAACACCCTGTATATACGAGCAAGATTTTTTGCCCCCCCCCAGATAAGCTTCTAACATAATCTATAATATAATGTGAAACAATTTGAAACAATTTTTTATTCTCAGTGCATCTGTAAGCATTCCTAATCTGTGCATATCTAAACATCTGTCCACTACATAAACCATACAAGTGCTGCAATTCCGTGAATGATAGCAATCTATCCTCTTCTAATATGTCTGATATATTAGTGATACCTCTACCTTCCCAAAAGCCTGAGTCATATATTTTATTAAATTCTAAAAGATTTACATTGCCCCACAATGGGGAAAAAGACAGGCTACCATTAATTTTACAAATTTTCTTAAGTGCTTCCCATATCTTTCTAAACATATTCGCTTGTGAAATTAAATGAAATCCCCCAAATCCAGCCGCTGCCGCTCTAAACACTTCCCCATATTTGTGCCCAACCTGATCCATAATATATTTTACCACCGGTGCACCTTCTCCTTTTACTAAGTTTTGAATACCAATTGCGAAAAAATATAATTGAAAATCTGGGAGGGCCATACCCCCTCCATCTACAGGGAGGGTCCAAGCTTCGTATCCAACTCTGACTCTCTTCGCTGCCCAAATAAAAAAGTTCATAAGCCGGTTCAATTTCTTAAATCAGGATTGTGGAATCCAGATGGGACAGGCATATAGGTAATAAAGAACTTGGGGAAGGATCGTCATTTTGATAATGGCCATCCTATCTGCCATGGACATAGGAAGCCTATTCCAAAACTCTATTTTCCTTCTTAGTTTCACATAGAGGGGGTGTAAGTTCAACTCCATATAATTTTCCACTCTCCCAGATATTTTAATGCCCAGATATTCCAAGGGCTCCCCCTCCTTAACCACAGTAACTGTACTCCCAAAACTAGATGCATCAGTATTTATAGGAAGTAACACAGATTTCCCCCAATTAACTTGCAGCCCTGCCACTGCTCCAAATTCAGACACTAAATTTATAACTTCATGGACAGCCTGCTCCCCTAAATGTTGGCAGCTATGATATAGGATAAAAGTTGTCCAAAATAGACTTTCGGTCATTACGGAAACCATCATTTTAAAAACACACGCAAACAATTGGCAGTGAATTGCCTGAAAATACAGGGGTATGGCACCACTAACCCATTGAGCTGATCAGCTAGCTGAAGGAATTCACAGTTCACAGTGTGGGCACAATATCATAAAAGTGGATGAAGACTAGTTCTTCTATTTTAATTCTGTATTATACAGCACAAAATTGAGATGCAGAGGGATTTCTAAGATGTGTGGGGTAGTCCACTCAAACTAAACTTTTCTTACTTCTAATATGGTCTGAGCCAATCACTGGCCATTGCACAGACCCGTCTCAGTCAGTGATTGGCTGAGCAGACTGTCACTGCCGAAATGAGTCCGTCTCAAAAGTGGAAGTGGGATCGTTTAGCTGGGACCCAAAGATGACGTCGGTGGACACCTGGGGAGTGTGTAGAGAGGTAAGAATAGCCTGCCTGTTTGTTCTGTTCCCCCCAAGAACAGCAACATATTAAAAGTTCACTTTGCGTGGAATAGCCCTATAAGTACAGGAGGCCTCATGCCACCGACTAAGGCCTGGAAAAGTGACATGTCTTTGCCAGGAAACTCATTTGTAGAAAAAGAAAAGTTCCGTTCCTGTTCCACCCTGCAGGATGATGGGAGTAATTTTTTTTTTTACTTACTTTACTTTTTATTTTAACGTCGACTGCAGCATTGCTATATTGCAATTGGTCTACGAGGCTGGGTTCACACTACGTTTTTGCAATCCGTTTTTTTTTTTGTTGCAAAAAACGGATGGAAAAAACGGATGCAACTGTGTGCATCCGTTTTTCCATTGACTTACATTATAAAAAAAACAGATCAAAACAGATCAGTTTTTTTTTTTTGACAGACACAAAAACGGATTCGTTTTGATCTGTTTTTGTCAAAGGAAAAACAGATGCACACAGTTGCATCTGTTTTTTCCATCCGTTTTTTGCAAAAAAAGGATTGCAAAAACGTAGTGTGAACCCAGCCTAACTGCCATGGTTCCGTACTAGGGATGGTCCGAACCCTCCGAGGTTCGGGTTCGTATGAACCCGAACGCTCGGCATCAGATTCCTGCTGTCTGCCCTCTCCGTGGAGCGGGTGGATACAGCCGGAGGCCCGCCTGGAAAACTGGGATACAGCCTATGGCTATGGCTGTATCCCAGTTTTCCAGGCGGTCCTGGGATGCTGCACGGAGCGGGCAGACAGCGGGAATCATTACCGAGAGTTCGGGTTTGTACGAACCCGAACCGAACTCGGTTCAGACCATCCCTATCCCGTACCCCTGGTCTATAATCACGGTCAATTTTACACTTACTATTCCCATACCAAAGGGTTCGGCTTCGCTGACTGATCAATTCTTGGCCTGGAATTTTGCTTTGTACTTAAAAGTGGCAATGAATAATTTAGAATATAGCAGCAAAACTTTGATCTTCAATGCATGACCTTGTCTGTGGTCCTAGATCATTATTACTAGACAGGCAGAAAATTGTTAAAAACCAAAAGAAGGCCGCTGCATAGGTTAGTTGTAATCTATCTTATGCCAAAATGCAAATTTGACATCACTCTTAAAGAGACAGCACATAAATTTTAAGGGACCAGCAAAAGAAATGATAGTCATTGATAAGCGTTGTTGCAATTAAACATCCTTTATATTGTCCTATGGTCCAGGTCATCTTGCTGCAGGAGCTGGACACTATAGTTTGCTTGAGAATCCATCTCACCCAGTAAGGAGAAAACGGAGAGAAGCGCTTAGCCGAGCACTTCACCTGTTTCTAGACAAGAAAATAAATTTTTTTTGTGGATTTTATTTATTTGTTTCCCCAAGAAACAGCGCCATTCCTGTTTCAGTGGTTATGTGTGGTACTGCAGCCTTATTCATGTGAATAAGGAGGTGCTGCAATACCAGAAAGCCCACTAGTGGCTTACAAGTTGGATGCAGCCCTAGGGAGTCCAAGTTTTCCAAGACTCCCTAGGTCTGCATTAAACTTTATCAGCCAACAGTATCCAGGTTGAATCGGGCTCATCTCTCTTATGCAACCTCTAATGGCGGATTAACATGCAGAAATTGACGCTAATAAGGAGACCTATGGTGAATTTCAAATCTGCACTACAGGTCAATTCCATACAGATTTGTTTCTGCAGTGTATGAAAAACCAGCAGTGGAAAAATTACAATATATATGACCTATGTGAAATCGCCTTTAAGAGAACCAGTGCCCACAATTCTTAGTGCACATGACATTGAAGCAAAGGCGGCGACACAGAATACCCCACCATGGGATGTTATATACACAGATTAGCGATGTCACGTACACAAGGCAGGTGTTTCCATAACAAAGAGGCATGGGAAATATTGGAAGTAGAAGTGCGAGCAGCATGCAGTGAATGTGGCAGGTGACCCTCTGATCCCCAGGACAATGAGCGCCATCTAGAGGCTGCTGATGGTGTTGCACCAACAGCAGCCAAATCAATGTGCACCAAATGGCGGCACTACAAATGGAAGCGCTATATAGTTGTAACTGTTATAGGAGTCAAATAAAAGCTGGAATGTGACTATTTGCTATGGCCAATGCATAGTATGCACATACAGTAATCTCTGCTTCTGTATAATAATAGTCAACCAGGAAACCTAGATCGGGACTTCATGATTTAGAAGGTTTAGTGACACACATAGGGGTAGATACCTTGCAATGTATTATATTAAGCTTCTTGTTGTTGCCCATAGCAACCAATCACAGCTCGGCATTCACTTCCCATATTGTTCTGGTAAAATTAAAGCTGAGCTGTGATTGGTTGCTATGGGCAACAATCTTATTATAAGTGCGATAAATCTCCCAATCATTCTAAGTTACATTGTAAACAGGCATTAAGAACTCGGATACGGTAGGCCACTATGTATGGCAATACTTTTATACTCGGGCTACTCAGCCATTGCTTTTGCCCCCAGATGTTAAGATTAGTTTGCAACTCTTAAAGGGGAACTCATCACTTTTATGGAGACTTTGGGACAGTCCCTAGCAAACTCCTCCCTGACCCACCGGCCTTGATTGATAGATGTCTTCCTGTCTGGGTATAGGAAGAGATCTGTCAATTAAGGAAGGAGATGCCAAGGACCACCCCATTGACTTGTAATTTAAAAGGAATCTGTCACTAGGTTTATTCCTCCCTAAATGAGGGCAGCATAAACTAGTGACAGAAAGGGTGGGTTCATACTACGGAATTCTCGTGGATAAATTCTGCGGAATTCCGTCGGCTGTCTGCGCGCTTTTTCGCCGGCTCCATAGACATGTCACTTCTTTCGGCGGATAGCGGAATACGCCGGCCCATAGAATGGTGTCTATGGAGCCGGCGGAAAGGCGCGCGGCCCTGCGTGTGGACATACTGCGGAATTCCACTGAGTTTATCCGCAAGAATTCCTCAGTATGAACCCACCCAAATGCTGAATAGATCGGTGTATTACTGACATCATTTTGTTCAGCGGTTAACCTAATATGCGGGAGAATAGGATTCTTGCCACACCTCTCCTTCTGCCCTCCAGCTACTGATTGACAGCTGACTGCCTATACACAGCATGGATAGATAACTGCCAATCAGCAGCTGGTGGGCGGAGTTTTCTTCTCCTCATGAATATCCAGGACTACTAGGCTCATGCACATGTTGGAGAGGACTACTTATTGTCCATGTTATTCAGGAGGATCTCTCTAAATCAGCTGCACAGAACAATGTAAGTGATCCATCATTCTGTTCAGCTTCTCTTGTCACTAGATTATGCTACCCTGAGATAGGACAACATAAACTTGCTGACAGAGGACAGGTGCCCTTTAAGATGGTTGTAGGTAAATGCAATCAAGTGAATGGGGCCCAGTACCTGCACAATTCCAGGTTGGGAAACAGCTGCCATACTTGTACTAGTGTTCAGCAGTTGTTGGCATGGCCGATACCAGCAACAGGCTAGATGCTAGGACTCCCTTGACTTAGCTGGTGTCAGGTGAAGGATACACAAGGGCCCGATTCTGCTCCCCCACTGTCATCATATACCTGCTGCCAGCCTTGGTCCCTATGGTTGGATTTGTTCTCTATAATTAGGGTATGTGCACACTGAGGAAATTTGCAGGAAAATCCATCACAGAATTCGCCGCTTGCGGTGCGCGCACGCGTCTCCCCCCGTGTCATGGACTCCATTATATGCACGGGCGGATTCCTTCATCAGTCCAAAGAATGAACATGTTCATTCTTTGGATGGAGGACAGAATCCGCCCGTGCATAGAATGGAGTCTATGACACGGGCAGAGACGAGTACCCGCCACAGTCCGCGAGCGGCGAATTCAGCAACTAATTTTCCGGCAAATTTTCTCAGTGCGCACATACCTTTTTAAAGTGTATTGTGTTGTGTCAGGATCCTATGGTTCGAGATAAAAAAAGATCAGGACTTTCAAAATGTGAGGGAACTGATTCATGGTTTTATTGGTGACATACTGTACAATAACGTGGAGATGACATTGCCCATCATAGTTCAAAGCTTATGGATATTTACAGCCTGAAAGAATGCTCAGACATATACAGAATATATACAGTACACACATACCACCCGCAGAACAGTATAAAGGTACAGCCCCGCCGTAATAGAACACAAGCATCTCAGCAAGGACATAATGGAGACCTACAAGACCTGATCGGCCCTCCAAACAAAGAGGAAAACAAAAACCTCATCTATATACCGCATGGTATTCAAGATACATTATTATTCGTCACACCATATAAAAAGAAAAGAAAAAAAATAGATATTTGGTCCATTCAGGTCTATACCTAACCCAGTGGAGAGCTTCATTATGGCATTAAAGCCGCACATAGTATTACCTAGCATTTTAAACTGCATTAAAATGCCTTTATTTAAAGGAATCCTGCCCCTTTAAAAATGCAGTCCAATCTGCTGTATATGAGTAACTGACATTCATCGCATGACAATCATAAAGTCAGTCACTGATAGGACCGCCCACTGGACTCCTAAACCCAGAATAATGTTTAGATAATGTTTAAATTACTAGTTATACCAAATCTTTTACCACAAATATAAAGATCTACACTATCTGCTGTATAACGTGCTCTCTGCGGATTGGACTGTATTTTCACTGCAACAAGTTCCCTTAATTTATTTTTTTATTTTTTTACCCAGATGTAGAACATAGATGCTATTCAATACTCTATGGTGGTCTTGTCAATACTTAAAGGGGTTGTCCAGTAAAAATCTTTTTCTTTCATATCAACTGGTTTCAGAAAGTTAAATAGATTTGTAATTTACTTCTATTAAACAATCTCAAGTCTTCCCATACTTACCAGCTGCTGTATGTCCTGCAGGAAATGTTGTTTTCTTTTCAGCCTGACACAGTGCTCTCTGCTGACATCTCTGTCCATGTCAGGAACTGCCCAGAGCAGTAGCAAATCCCCATAGAAAACCTTTCCTGCTCTGGACAGTTCCTGACATGGACAGAGGTGGCAGCAGAAAGCACCGTGTCACACTCCAAAGAATACACCACTTCCTGCAGGACATACAGTAACTGACAAGGACTGGAAGACTAGAGATTTTTAAATAGAAGTAAATTACAAATCTATATAACTTTCTGAAACCAGTTGATTTGAAAGAAAAAGATTTTTGCTGGAGTACCCCTTTAAGTAGAAAAATTCAGCATTGACTATTCTGGAAATACAAACTTATTTGGTCTTTGAATTGTAATATAACATCCTTTACATGATTAGATTAACATGGCGGCATTCCTCTAGAAAGAGTGCTTCACCTGTAAACAGGTTGTGCCTGGTACTGCAAGCTCCACTGACAGAATGAGCCTGAACTGCAGTACCGCACGCAACCTGTAGACAGATGTGGTGCTGTTTCTGGAAGCAAGCAGCCCCGTACAGTAACTGTACCGTGAAGTTTCTATTTGGTAACAGTAATAGCATAATTTATGAAGAATACTGTCCATGTGGAGCCTCTCTCCATGAAAACCAATGGAATTCACTACTATTCTAAAACCCTAAGGAGAACATTCATGGTAGATCCAGAAGGTTGTGTTGGGAGTACAGTTCTTGGGTAAAATCATAGACGTTGGAAACATAGGGCATGGCTTCTCCAAGCATGTCCACCACTTGCTCCGGGGTCCCGACGTTCATCACTTCAAAGAAGGTGTTGCGTGCGGGAAGAGCGAGGAAGGCCACAGTTGCGGTTTTCCGTATAATCCAAGGGTGGTAGTTGGCCAGGGAGTCATTGTAGGCCTCTGTACACAAGGTGGAGGTCTTACTGTCCTCAAAGCTGGTTCTTAACTTCTCCAAGAAGAGCTGAAGCCAGCGCAAGGCTCGGTGCAACCGTAAGATTGTGCGGCAACCGGACTCTGGATGACTGCCGCGCTTTGTCAGATCTACCAGGTTGGAGCTGAGCTCGTACTCCACCATGGACTGGAGGGTCCGATACTTTTCTCCATTTTCCCCTTTAAGATAATTTTCCATGATCTGAATTTTGCTGACGGCATCTTTAGAAACGAAAGAAAAGATCGTCCCAAGGCTGTTCATAAACCTAATGGGAGAAGAAAGGGTTAACGAGAGAAGAATAACCCTGGAACAAAGAAAGGAAACCCTCTGACATGTCTCAGAGCAGGGATGGGGAACCTTCAGCCCTCCAGCTGTGGCAAAACTACAATTCCCATCATGCCTGGACAGCCAAAGCTAAAGCTTTGGCTGTCCAGGCATGATGGGAATTGTAGTTTTGCCACAGCTGGAGGGCTGAAGGTTCCCCATCCTGGTCTTAAGAAGCACTAAGCTAAGCTTTTTACCCTCCTTCAGCTCACCGCAACCTCTGTCTCACTGCAGGCGAATGCCGCCATAAACAGAAAAGGCAGCAAATTAGGGAGTGAAGAGCACATCTGGGCGCTTCTCCCTTCTCAAATGATCGGAACATCCCTGGATTGCTGTCTTTATAGTCTGTGTGACATGTGAAAAGACATAGCGTCACAGCTTTATTACGAAGTTCAGTGTATGTAGTAAGCTTCCCTAGTGTTAACTTATTATGGAAAAAAAAAAGTGGTGCCCAATTCTTTATCTAAGGAAGGTGGCTTTTGATCTAGTATTTGGTCAATTTTAAAATCAACTGGTGTGAGAAAGTTATATAGATTTGTTCTATTTAAAATCTCAAATCTCCCCATACTTATCAGTTGCTTTATGTCCTGCAGGAAGTGGTGTATTCTTTCCAGTCTGATACAGTGCTCTCTGCTGCCACCTCTGTCCATGTTACAAACTGTCCAGAGCTGTAGCAAATCCTCATACAAAACCTTTCCAGACATGGACAGAGGTGTCAGCAAAGAGCACTGTATCAGACTGGAAAGAATACACCACTTCCTGAAGGGCATACAGCAGCTGATAAATACTGGAAGACATGAGATTTTTTAACAGAAGTAAATTACAAATCTATATATCTTTGTGAAATCAGGTGATTTGAAAACGAGAAAAAAAAAAATCACAGGAGTACCCCTTTAAGTCTGTAACAACAAGATCTTCAAATCCACTACACTTCTACTGATCTCTGATCATCATAGGGAGAAATCATCTGAATACCATACCCATCATACATGGAGGGTTGGGTGAGGGTCTCATGTACCAGCAGTGTACCCAGTGTATAAATCTCTAATGATCCAGTGGATGGGTGATAGATGCTTTAGGTGTGACCAGAGACACTCACACACTCAGACACTCACCTGACCAGTCCCTTCCATCCATCTAGATAATGTTGTACAAGGACATCTTGGTCGTCATCCACCAAGCAAGACTTGAAGCTGACCAGGACTTCCCGGAGCGAGAACTTCTCTTCTGTAGTGGACATGTTTGGCCTCGCTTACAGTCACCCTGACCCGTCTCTGGCTCCTTCAGGTGACCTGGAGAGAAGAATACGGTATTATATATAGTATATATGACCAGGAGACACACGTCCTGCAGCATCCTGGAAGCTTTCTTCTAACAGCTGGAGTTTTGTTCAGGAGAAGTCAAGCATCTCATAGCCATAAATACATATTTACCAGACGGGGAAAGGCCCAGCAGAAGGTCTAGATGAAGCATGAAGACCGACACCTGAGCTACAGTACAGAGAGACTGGAAAAGGATGGAAGTAATAACACTATCTGCAGACGTCTTGTCATCTGGTTGTGAGGAGGTATATACTGTGGGATTATATGTATACCCAACATACTATGAACACCGCCCTATACGGGCTGCTCATTGATTTACAAGGTGTAATGCATCATTTGCCCTGTGGAGGTGCTGTAGAGAAACTGTTACCCCATAGATCAGGGATGGGGGAACCTTCGGCTCTCCAGCTGTGGCAAAACTACAATTCCCATCATGCCTGGACAGCCAAATGCCTATATATATATATATATATATATATATTATATATATATATATATATATATATATATATATATATATATATATATATATATATATATATATATATATATATATATATATATACACACACACACACACACACACACACACACACACACACACACACACACAATAGACGTGTCATCTGAACCCACAGATTTCGGCAGGGCCTCCCAACCTGGTAAGGCTGGGTTCAAACTGCGTTTTTAGCATACGTTTAACAGATCCGTTCTTTTTAACGGACAAAAAAAAAATAGTGTCAGCAACGTTTTTGTGTCCATCAAAAAAAAAAACGGAGCCGTTTTGATCAGTTTTTTTTAATAATGGAAGTCAATGGAAAAACGGATCAAACGGATGCACACACATGCATCCATTTTTGTAATCAGTTAAAAAAAAAAAAAAAAACCGGATAAAAAAATAGGGATTGCAAAAACGCAGTGTGAACCTAGCCTAATATGGAAGGGATCCTCATTATTCTTCCCCGAAAGAAGATGTTGGGGGAAAGAGGGATCAGGCATGTTGGATTTTAACGGCTCGATCCTTTCATTTCCATAGGAATAAGCCGCCACTAGAGCTGTCTGGCAGCGGTTTTCACCTTCTCTATACACTAAGAACACATTAGAACATTCTATTCCATACACATGAGTGATCAGGAGATCAGTTAGTCAGAATAATGCTACGTTTACACGGAACAATAATTCGCCCAATTGTACGATTAACGACTTCGAAGTAACGTTTTTTCTTTTATAACGATCAGTGTTTAGACGGAACGATATATCGTACGGAAAAATCGTTTTGCGATCGCTTAATCCTATCTCGCACATAGGTAGAAAAGGTGAACGACTGTTTACACGGAACGATTTGCAAATTTTTTTACAAACGACGATTTAAGAACATGTTCAAAGATCAAAATGAACGATTTCTCGCTCATCGTTCGGTGCGTTTACACTTACAATTATCGTTCGAATTCGATCGTTATCGTGCAAATTCGCATCATAATCGTTCCGTGTAAACGCAGCATAACATACATCTATCAGCTATACAGCTAACCTTATATGGATGCTTCCTTTAGGGGCTATGCACATATATATATATATATATATATATATATATATATATATATATATATATATACCGATGAGAGCCCCACTGATCACGACAATGGAGTAGATACACATATATGAACATACATACTGCACTGATCCTCTGATTATGAGAACAGATGTGAGGTGTCATCTAAATGAATGGAGCGAAAATGTTCAAAGATCAAAATGAACGATTTCTCACTCGTCGTTCGGTGCGTTTACACGTTTACACAATTATCGTGCAAATTCACACGAAAATGTACATGCTCGACCACCGCTCCATATACTGTCTATGGGACTTTCAGACCTAGGGAAAGTCGAGCGAGAGAGGTGGTCGAGCGAGAGATGTGGTCGAGCATGTGCATTTTAACTCCATTCATTTAGATGACACCTCACATCTGTTCTCATAATCAGAGGGGTCTCTCCCTAGGTTGGACCCCCGCTGGCCCCCTGTCCTCTGGATAACTCTTATAACCTTAGGTCCCGCTGGGAGGACCCCCTATAGTCAGCTTTTATTCTGGGGTCCCTGTGGGTGGTAGTAGTCACCCCGCTGGGGGTAAAGGTCACAGATACAGACAGCGCCAGTAATGTGACCAAACCGGAGCAGGAGACGTGTCAGCCTGACCTGCTCCACCATCCCGCCTCCTCGCTGTATACTGAAGATTTAAAGGGGCGCTCCACCTAAAGCCAAAGTGCAGCTTATACAGATAGCAGTAGTTGTGCTGATAACAGAGAGCAATAGTGATCTCTAACCTGTGGGAAACTACAATTCCTGGCTGTATAGAAGGGCATGCTGGGAGTTGTAGTTTACCAACAGCTGGATTGGAGAAGTGGGCCTGACATGTGCTGCATTTTCAGACTTCACTATATATATATATATATATATATATATATATATATATATATATATATACATACTGCTATGCACCAGAACATGTGCCACTCATAGAACTACAAGTCCCAGCTTTCCCTGCAGCATTGGCGGATTTGTATAGTAGATATAAGTAGAAGATCGTAGACTGATCCGTACGATGTCACTTACCTGTCCGATCACGTCACCTGTCCGCACTAAGCTCCCTTCCCCCCAACACCGGTCTGGCACTATGACATCGTCTCACCACGCCCACAATGCGCGTCACACGACTATCCTCCAATCACAGCTAAGCCCTCACTCTAAGGGCGGAAGAAGTTTTCTACTTCCTTCTTAAGCCACGCCTCTCTCCTATACTTGCGTTCTTATTGGTTTATCGGCTGTGATTTGATCATGTGATGCAGTGACGTCATTCCTCGGCATCATGGCGCTGCCCAGTTGTGGTAATTAGTGGCGTTGATGGTGAGTGTATGTGATAAATCCGCTATAGCAGAGCAGGGGCGCCTCTGGCTGTATTATTTATGAGATTTTCAGTAAAAGAAAATTGTGTTTAATCTCTTTGTTTAGTGTGTAAGGATATGCGGGAGGCTATGGCGGCCGATTTAGTCGCTATTCTAGTGGACTCTCTGTATGAGGCTGCCATAGCATAGGTTTCATATTCGGTGTATCAATAAGTGTTGGTGTTCAAGCCAGTACCCTGATAGGTGGGCGTCCTGTCTTTTTCAAAAATCTGGACAATCCCTTTAAATGGTCACAGGGGAGATGTTACTAACCAGGAGAAGTGGAGCCCTAGCAACCAATAGATTCCAGCTCTCAGAGGCCTTATTAAAAATTAAAGAAGCCATCTGATTGGTTGCTATGGGCGATGACTCCACTGTCCATCTGTATAAGGTTTAATAAATCTTACTAATGTATTTGCATAATTCGATTTTTCTCTGACAAGATATATTACAGAGATTCTGATGATTACCTGCAGGTAATGATCAGAAACTTTGTAATATATCTTATCAGAGAAAAATGCTGCTTCACTTATTTTGAGGGATTCAATATGGTCTGTAGTCTTATATCCATTTGATGTGAATAGTAAGTTACTATGAGTGGACATTTGTCAGAAACCCATCTAGGATGCAGTTATGGCGACTGGTGGGTTACAGGTGACCAGTGGGGTGTAGCTATGGGGGTGCACTGTTGCAGGAGAGGACGCTGGTATTATATATAGTGAGCACTTTCATTAGCTACAGGCTGTGTGACACAGTGATCTCTGGCCACGACAAGCCATAGACTTAGGGGGAAATTTATCAAACATTGTGTAAAGTGAAACTGGCTCAGTTGCCCCTAGCAACCAATCAGATTCCACCTTTCATTTTCCAAAGTGTCTGTGAGGAATGAAAGATGGAAACTGATGCAATGTGTCACCGCACTGCTGCTGGCGTTACTGTGCCGCCCATCTCGTCGTCATCATCATCATCATCATCATCATCATCCAGCTTTATACCCAGAGAAACAGGTTGAGTTAGTGACTGTATCATGTGCTCACATGGAGCCTCGCCTTTCTTATGTAGTAACCGGGAGAGAACGTGTCCATCATGGTGATAGGTAACACTAAGCATCCAGGTATGTGGTATAATGGGATCCATTATAGGTAACTAAGGAGTCACAGGACACGTGATGGGAATTATAGGGACGTAACTGATACAACCTACAGCTTATAACTATGCAAGGCTGTCAGATGGGAGAAGCCTATCACTAAAGCTGGTCAGACTGTGTATAGCTCATATCAGGGCACATAAAGATTATACATAGGTCCCAGTAATAACCCTTTTACCAGCATGGAAAGAATTCCAAGCACCATCTACACTCACCTACCACTTTATTAGATACACCATGCTAATAACGGGTGGTCTTCTGCTGCTGTAGCCCATCTGCCTCAAAGTTGGACGTACTGTGCGTTCAGAGATGCTCTTCTGCCTACCTTGGTTGTAACGGTTGGCTATTTGAGTCACTGTTGCCTTTCTATCAGCTCGAACCAGTCTGCCCATTCTCCTCTGACCTCTGGCATCAACTAGGCATTTCCGCCCACAGAACTGCCGCTCACTGGATGTTTTTTCTTTTTCGGACCATTCTCTGTAAACCCTAGAGATGGTTGTGCGTGAAAATCCCAGTAGATCAGCAGTTTCTGAAATACTCAGACCAGCCCTTCTGGCACCAACAACCATGCCACGTTCAAAGGCACTCAAATCCCCTTTCTTCCCCATACTGATGCTCGGTTTGAACTGCAGGAGATTGTCTTGACCATGTCTACATGCCTAAATGCACTGAGTTGCCGCCATGTGATTGGCTGATTAGAAATTAAGTGGTAACGTGCAGTTGGACAGGTGTACCTAATAAAGTGGCCTGTGAGTGTATATATAAGTCTCTGTTCACATCTGTCATGTCATGGTGTCCATTTATAACTGATCTGCTAGGTTTGACACCTTGAGTTATAATTGGGGTTAGGTTCCTCTGTCTTGTTGTCTTCCGTGTCATGGTTGTTTGGGAAAACTTTTGACATGTCAAAAGTTTTGATTGGTCCGGGTCTAAGTGTTCAGACCTGCACAGATGGGGAGACCGAGTCGGGAGAAGGCCTTGCTGCAGCGCATCCTCTTCCCACTCTGTGTAAGAAAAAAAGAGTTGGGCTCTATAGACTCCCATTATGAGCCTGAGGCCTAATTCATACATCCAATGTTCTTTCCGCAATTGCGGACAAAACATAAAACCAATGTTATCCTATGGCCCCGTTCACACGTCCATACGTGTATACGGGGCAGCGATGTGCCGCCAAAAAAACGGACATGTTGTAATGCGGACCTTTTTTTGCAGCACGGATCGCTAGGGTAACGATGTGTGAAGCACAGAGCACTACGAATACACATACGGTAGTGCGGTCCGCGGCCACGGACTGCACTACGGGTGTGTGAATGTGGCCTTACTCTTTTATTCTAACAGAGTACACTGCCCATTTTTCCTGCTCGTTCTCCTGAGCGGTACAGGTCCAAACACTCAGACCAGGACCAATCAAACTTGTGACTTGTCATAAGCTTTTCCAAACGATAGGTACGCTTTAAAGAGTCACGACATTAAAGTGTAACATTTAAAAAAAACTTCTGACATGTCATAGCGACATGTGAGAGGTTTGTGTGTGTATCAGTTGTAGTCTGGGGGCTGAGGCCCCCACCAATCACTAAAACATAGGGGCAGACAGCACACGCTCTGCCGCCTCATCTCTTGTAAACTTGGAATACAAGTGATCTGCGTTATAATGGGAGCCTATGGAACTTACGGTAGACAGAATTACAAGAAGTTCCATAGGCTCCCATTATAACATCGTAGGCTGCTCTTATTGGCATGAAGAGGCAGAATGCTCATTGCTGAACACGTTTGCTCCTTTGTTCCACCGATCGGCATGGGTCTCAGCACTTGCACCCTGACCGATACAAACCTCTGACATGTCAGAAGTTTTTTTTTAATTATACAGTAGTTACACTTTAAAATTAACTTTTGATGTGTCATCAGGCAGGCATGTCAAAAGGTACAGATAGCAGCAGATCTTACTGCAAAGATCCACTGCGATCAGAAGATATAACTGGGAAGAGAGCACCGCAGCAGCACAATCCCTGGCTGGCCACTTATTCTGACAAAGTAGCCTCATAGACTCACGTTGTTGAAATAAGAGGTACAGCCGGGGAGTGGATAGCACTGCTGCTGTGCTCTTTCCCCACCTATATCTCCTGATCACAGTAGGTATCAGCAGTGAGACCCGCTGCTATCAATAACTTTTGACATCACTGATGACATGTCTAGTTATTTTTTTTTATGACTGACTCTCTTTAAGGATAGGTAGTGCTCTATGTAGTGCTTTCATTTATACTGTGTAAATTAATACAAAGCATATATCTACACTGTATACAGTGCATTCTCACATGTATATAGTGTATCCTGTACCCCATCATATTGTATTGTGTCATCTAATGTTTTGTTCTGTTTTTTTTTCACAGATGCCAAGAATTATGTCGTCTCTTTAATTTGTATCCTCTGTAAGTAAATTGGGGAAGATTCCAGATCTAAAGATGCCAGAAATTAAGGTTACCCCGCTCGGTAAGAATCTCAGCCAATAAGGCCTATCAGATTGACATTTATCAGTATCCATGGACATTTATCAACTCAAAGCCCTGCCCCCTTTTTCCCATACGGATTTATTAAAAGGCACATGCCGTCCGACTCTGTGCCTGGCGCAACAAATCTACACCTGCTCTAGATTTGTATCATGATTTACACCTGCGAGTGGGTGTAAAGCATAATAAATCGCCCATCAGGCAGGCGGGGGTTACAGCAGGTGTATGCCAAGGAGAAGGCAAGAATCTGCACCTTCTTCCTGGCGTACACCCCGGCCGCATCCTTCATAAATCTTCCCCCACAGTGAATGATTCTTAAAGCAGCGGTCCCATTAAAATAAAATATCAGAGGCAGGCAGGGGGGTGCGGGAACAAAAGAAAGTATACTTACCCGTCCCTATGCCCTCGCAGCGCTGCCTTTCTGATATCTGACAGCCGCCGGGCCTCCAGCAGCTCCTGCTGCAGCAAAATTACATACCCAGCTGATGGATTGCCCCTCTCAGCCAGTCAGTGACTGGATCCAGTCCGTGAGGTTAGTGCAGAAGGAATCGGGGCCATTACTTACACAGAATCCAGCCCAAAATTACTTCCGGTGGCTGTCAGAGGTGAGAGCAACTACAGGCCCCCACCTGCCTGCCTTTGATTTTTTTCGTTTTGTGGAACTTCTCATTTCAAGGAAATCTGTCAGCACCTTGTGTGCACAGTCCCCGTCTTCAAAGCCTTCATGCTTTAGATTTTTTTACACTCGATACCAATGCACTCTAACCAAAGAGGAGTAAAGGCTTGGCGTTTGTGCCCCTGCATATTTACCCATTAGCCTGCCTCCAGCCCCCCTGTTGTTGCCATGTTGTTGTCCGCATGTGCCGTCGCTGACAAGGGCCGTGCAGGCCAACTTGTCAGCCCACGCCTGTGCTGACGATTCCCTCGGTGGTGCACTCCTGGTAGTGGCATGCGCCATAGGGCGCAAGAGCGGCGCAAATGGCTGGAATAGTTGGTGCAGGTGCATACTGGCAAGTGGGTGTACATGGCCCTTGCCAGCAATGGCACGTGCGCATCAAAATGACGACATCTGGGAGCAGGAGGCAGAACAGTGGGTAAATATGCCGAAAAACGGAGAAGAGGAAGTAGTGCTGAAGTGTGCCGAGGTGCGGCCCAAATGCCATGCCACTACTTCTCTTTGACACTTGGTTCGAGCGCGCTTATAAAGAGTGTAAAAAAATCTACTGCATGAAGGCTTTGAAGACGGAGACCATGCACACAAGGGGACACACACCTGTACTACACTGCTAGCACCTCAGGTCCAGTCCAGGTGCTGACAGTTTCCCTGTATAAAGGTCAGGGCTCAGATTTCTGATCCAGCTGCAAATCCTCTGTATAGATAAAAAAATTTCTTATAGCCACCATGATGGAAATCTTAAAAGGTACTTGTCTTTAAATGAAAACTTAATGCTTCCTAAGGGCAAGTCAGAAAGTTTTCAGTCAGGATCTGATTGTTCATATAAGAACAGGGAGAAGAGACTGTTTGCCTGTCGTTCGTGAAGGACTTTCACCTCTTTTGTTAATCTTAATCCTAATCCAGGTGCTAAAGCAAACACGTTTTACCTATTGATAATCCCTTTTTGGTTTACATGAAGGACAGTCCTTATCAATTCTGGAAGGAACATTATATGACAGGGGTCTGCCCACCATTACATTACAGAATACTGTGAATAAATCAGGTCTGCCATTGGGATTACCTAGAAAATGTGTAATATTCATCCTTAAATCTTCCCCTAACCCAGGGGCAGGAAACCTTGGCTCTCCAGCTGTTGCAAAACTACAACTCCCATCATGCATGGACAACCAAAGCTAAAGCTTTGGCTGTCCAGGCATGATGTAAATTGTAGTTTTATAACAGCTGGGGAGCCAAGGTTCCCTTCCTCTGCCTTAGCCTGTGCTTGTACTGTACTGAGCAGAGCAACCCTGTTCAGATACGAGATGAGGCACCGACATTGCCAGAAGTAACTGGCTAATGTGGTTTCACGTAGAATTTCATTTTTTTCCCCACCTTCCAAAATGATACCTGAGCTCCCATAGTCTGAGTAAGGCTGGATTCACACTACATTTGTTAATCCGTTTGTGCAAAAAAAAAAAAAAAAAAAAAAGGATGGAAAAACGGATGTATTTGTGTGCATCCGTTTTGATTTGTTTTTCCATTGACTTTTATAAAAGAAAAAGTTTAAAATGCGTCAGTTTTTTCTAATCATACTTAAAAATAAGATCAGCTACATTTTTATGTATATTAAAAAAATGGATGCGTCTTTATCTTTATTTATTTATTTTTTTTATAATGGAAGTCAGTGAAAAAATTGATCAAAACTGATGCACAAATACATTTGTTTTTCAGTCCGTTTTTTTTTCCAAAAATGTATGAAAAAAAACATAGTGTGGACCCAGCTTAACAGTGACATAGGATGTTAGTGAGCACACAGTAGGCTCGCTTTAGGCGTATGTGTGAGGGCTGGGGAGTTATCCCTGATCTGCGGCTGTGACTCTCAACCTAAAACTCCCAGCATGGCTGTCGGGTTATACTGGGAGTTGTGGTTACTGGAGAACCATAGGTTGTGTTAGGGAATTTCTGTTATGCATTATCTTAAAGGGGGTTTTCTGAAATGTAGCAAAAGGTGAAAAAAAGTACTCACCCCGACACGTACATCCAGTGCTCTAATGTGACGCTGCAGGCATTCTATGGCCTGGGCGATATCTTTTGTATGGCATTGCTGAGGCCCGTGATTGTCACATACACAATGACATCACAGCACTGAGGATGGCGGCATAATGAAGAAAATCGTTAATGTAAGGACATGTTCCATGTATTATATATGACCTGGTTAATATAAGGACATGTTCTATGTATTGTATATGACCATATAATTAATCGCATCAGTCACACTATGACGCTCTTTTCCAGGTGCCGGCCAAGATGTTGGGCGCAGCTGTATCTTGGTTTCTATTGGAGGGAAGAATGTGATGCTGGATTGTGGGATGCACATGGGATACAATGATGACGTGAGTCTTGCTGTGGGGGTATGGGGTGCAGTATAGGAAGGGTATTGGGATTCTTTTAGTAACTTTCCTCTTTTATATGTGACAGCGACGGTTCCCAGACTTCTCGTACATCACACAGAATGGCCGTCTGACTGAGTTTCTGGATTGTGTTATTATCAGGTAACAAAGCCGAGGTCCTGGGGGCCATACAGTGCAATATTACGTCCACAAATGACTGCAGTCTGATTAAGATGTGAGGATAAAGTGTATGAAAATGGCAGCGGTGCCGCCTATAGCTTCCAGATTCCATTATATCCAGCCATGATGTATAAAATGATATAATAACTTTTTTATTTTCCCTTCAGCCACTTTCACCTGGACCATTGTGGAGCCCTGCCGTACATGAGCGAGATGGTGGGCTTTGATGGACCCATTTACATGACTCACCCTACTAAAGCCATCTGCCCCATCCTGCTGGAGGACTACAGGAAGATCACAGTGGATAAGAAGGGGGAAACAAACTTTTTCACTTCTCAGATGATTAAAGATTGCATGAAGAAAGTAGTGGCTGTGAACCTCCATCAGACTGTGCAGGTATGGTAGACTGGTATGGGGGTTAGAGTACATGGGGCCTGGTCAGTGTCAGACTGGGGTATCTGGGGCTCACCAATGAAGAACCAATGAGAAATAACATGTCAGTCAGTGTTAGTGCAGGCTCTAAAGCTGGGGGCCCACCCGAGGATTCTCCGGTCTTCTGGTGGGCCTGATGGTTATATGTAATATCTAGTACATCTGTATATGCAGCATGGGGACATGATATAGTCATTGCATGTATAATCTTTCCATGACTAACCTGAACAGTGTTTTATAATGACGGGTAATGGTTGGTGATGTCACAAGTAAAAGTCAATAGTGATTTTTTTTTTTTCTACTCCTAATTTATTTTAGGTTGATGATGAGCTGGAAATTAAGGCTTACTATGCAGGACATGTATTGGGAGCAGCCATGTTCCTGATTAAAGTTGGCTCTGAATCCGTTGTATATACTGTGAGTATCCAGAACTACAAATGGACTCGCTTATAGCAGCTTAGCTGTGAACTGTTCTAGTGTAATTGTGTGTTGTTCTAGATGTTATTAGTGTTTGGTGCTTGGTTTACATGAACGCTGTCATTTTCAAAATAACATTGATATGTCCTTGCAACATTATCAGCTGCTGTATGTCTTGCAGGAAGTGGTGTATTCTTTCCATTCTGGAGAGCAGGAGAGGTTTTCTATGGGGATTTGCTTCTGCTCTGGATAGTTCCTGACACAGACAGAGGTGGCAGCAGAGAGCACTGTGTCAGACTGGAAAGAATACACCATTTTGTGCTGCAAGACATACAGCAGCTAGTAAGTACTGGAAGACTTAAGTTTTTTTAACAGAAGTAAATTACAAATCTCTGGCACCAGTTGATTTGAAAGAAACATTTCCTTGCTGAACTTCTTCTTTAAGAAATCTTTTGCATGTCCATGTATTCAGTGACACTTTCTCCTTTTTTCAGGGTGATTACAACATGACTCCAGATCGGCATTTGGGGTAAGACCCCTACTACATTCTAACCATCTATGAGGCTGGGGATGTGTTACTCATGTTCTTTGTGTAAAGTGTCCTATCCATTGTATCTTTTTATTAATAAGTCACCCTTCCTGCATGTCAAATATTGGCACTTTTTGTGGGGTAACAAGGTATCTGCATGAACCCCAAACTACCTCCAGAAGTACAATGCATGTAGATGTATGATACCTGAAGTACTTATGATTATCACCTTTGATTCTATCCCATTTTAGAGCCGCTTGGATAGACAAATGTCGCCCGGATTTGCTCATTACTGAATCCACTTATGCGACCACTATCCGAGATTCCAAGCGTTGCCGTGAGAGAGACTTCCTGAAGAAGGTTCATGAGTCTGTAGAAAGGGGAGGGAAGGTTAGTGACATCTTCTTAAAGGGTTTTTCTACATGCTGCTATGCTGTTTCTCTGTTCCAGCTCAGTTTTGTCTCCTTTTGCAGGTTCTGATTCCTGTTTTTGCACTGGGGAGAGCGCAGGAGCTCTGCATCTTACTGGAAACATTCTGGTAGTGTTGAGTTGTGTCTTGGTAATGTTTATTACTATGAGTTTAATTTGTGTATTAAAACGGCTGTCCTATATTAGGGAGCGGATGAACCTGAAGGCCCCAATATACTTCTCCACGGGTCTAACGGAGAAGGCGAACCACTACTACAAGCTCTTCATTACCTGGACTAACCAAAAGATCAGGAAGACCTTCGTACAGAGGAACATGTTTGAGTTTAAGCACATCAAGGCCTTCGACAGAGCCTTTGCAGATAACCCTGGTCCAATGGTAATAAAAAAAAAAAAAAATATATATATATATATATATATATATATATATATATATGTTAGGGGCTTATGAAAGGCAGTAATGTACATGGTTTTACAAGTAACTTATACATTGTTTCAGTACCTGCAGTGCTCCTCTTATGGCTTTAGATTTTAGATCCTTGCTTTCTGTCAGTGAATAGTGAACTCATGATTGCTTGCAGCAGCTAAAAATCTGTTGACTAGAGGTGAGCGAATCTTGGGCTTGCACAGGTTAGTCTGAACCTGGACTCGTGGCATTTGAATACCAGTTGAAGACCAGCTGAAGAAGTTGGGTGAAGCCCTTGGGAGTCCTGGAAAACATGGATACAGGCTATGGCCTATGACTGCTTTGGTGTACTTCCATCTACATAGAGTTATACAATTGATTGATTCCTAAGCAAGTTGCCCGCTGAAATGAAGTTATAATCCTTGGGTGCAGGGCAGAGAGAGAGCGTTGACTACACAGGTGGGGTGCCGCCAAGATGACTACCTCTGCCTGCCACACGCTGGGGATTAAACTTAATTTCCTCCAGTACAAAGCTGCTGCAGCCGCGGCCGGTATATGCCACGAGCTGCACAGGAGCTTTATACAGTGATGCAGGGAACCATATGAGCCCAATTGGGCTGATTGGTTCCCTTTTAAAAGGTAAAAGACTTGTCTCTGGGATATGTTGCCCTTGCTTAGATAAGCTTAGTATGGTGACATATTCCCTATAAAGGAGCTCTGGTATAGGTGATAAATATATATGGCTTTTTGTGGACCCATGAAGTCACTAGAACAAGGTCCTGTGTACCCTTTTGCTCCTTTCTGAAGCCAATATAAACAGCTGAGCTCTGTACTGCATTTTCAGTCAGCCCTATAGATATCGAATTGACGATGCCCGTGTGACCTCTGCTCCATTTAAACTTGAGACCCCTGTTCTAGGCACTGATTGGGTTCTACCTTGATCAGACATTTATCACATATCCTGCAAACAGGGCTTCAAAGAGAAGTCCCATGAAATAAAAAGGTGTGTGTGGGGGGGGGGGGGGGGGGCTGCTGACGGCCGCCGGATGTTATTTTTTGCTGGACTCCAGGTACGTCACATAGTTGCCACCTTCAGCTGCAACCTCACAGCCCAGCTAAGTGATTGCCTGGTCACTCATTGGCTGAGCGGGCAATCGATATGTATGCTGCAACTGAAACATTTCTTATGCTGGACATTATATACCTTTTGCTCTCTTCGTATTTCTCAGGTGGTGTTTGCTACTCCGGGGATGTTACACGCTGGACAGTCTTTGCAGATTTTCCGCAAGTGGGCTGGGAATGAAAAGAATATGGTGAGATATACTGTATAATGCAGGCGATACAAAAGTGACTGGTAAAGATGAACAGGGATGCTACTTGGGGAATGAAGGGCATAATCATATGCATAGACAGTAGTTGGAGCCATTGGTTGGCGACCACTGGTGCATTGGTCTGAAAATAAAGTTTCTAGTTGAAATCCAAAAATTGTACCGCTTTCTGCTCATCCAAGCTGTGCTTATTGGGTCCTGCAGAACAGTGCTGCATATGTACATGGTGCATTGATCAGTGGATCTTATATACTAATTTATCTTATGGTCCCATACTGTACAACACACACTTACCAGCTTGTCATTGATTCTTGCACAGGTGATCATGCCCGGTTACTGTGTACAGGGCACAGTGGGACACAAGATCTTAAGTGGCCAGCGTAAACTAGAGATGGAGGGAAGACAGACGGTAGGTATCCTATCTTTATTTTTGGATGTATGCATTAGTCTTTGTGCAGTGATAATAAAGACAATTTACTGTCATTTGCTGGCAGCTGGAAGTCAAAATGCAGGTGGAGTACATGTCCTTCAGTGCCCACGCCGATGCCAAGGGTATCATGCAGCTCATTCGCCAGGCAGAGCCCCGGAACGTACTGCTGGTCCACGGTGAAGCCAAAAAGATGGAGTTTCTCAAGCAAAAAATTGAGCAAGAGTTTCGTAAGTGGGAAAACTATAGAGGTTATACAAACATCGATGATGTGTTTGACTGCTGGGAACCATGGAGATCATGAGTCCCCTGGTCTGTGTTTGAGAAGAGCAATGGAAAACTTTTTGTATCTATATCTCTATTTTGTCAATACCATTTTGCATTATCTTTATCAATTTTCTACGGATATGTCTGCAGGTATCCAGTGTTACATGCCTTTTAATGGTGAGACAGCCACCATTGTCACGAACCCTAACATCCCGGTGGATATCTCATTGGGCCTGCTGAAGAAAGAGAGTGCACTTAGTAAGTAGACTGGATAAAGTCCTGAGGTTCTGTCCATTGTGGTCTGAGTGACTTGCAGTTCTCTTTTTAGCATCAATATGATCTATTATTCATTCATGTTGTAATTTTCTATATGTTTATAGGTCTCGTTCCAGATGCCAAGAAGCCCAGACTGATGCATGGGACCCTTATAATGAAAGACAATGTAAGTCTTGTGCAATGTGGTGCCATAGTTCCAGGTTTTATAAATCGCAAGATCTTTAGACCCCCACAGTTCTCTGAAACAAGCTCCGAGAAGTGCGTGTTTGAGGGATTGACTCTCCGGCTTTCTGCTTTTTCCATCTTAGTGTGCGAGATGATCTCCATAGACTTACAATGCAGTGAGACAGAGACTGGAGTGAACCACATAACTGTGCGCTCAGATCAGTAGCTGTTTTGGAACTCACTGCATTATAATGAATCATGATGCAGGGAGTCCTGTAAGAACTGACGCGTTCAGTCCGTGATATACAGTCAAGCTTACGGACGTGCGAATGCAGCCTTACTGTGGGCTTTGCCTTGTGACTGGCATTACCAGGCTTCATCATGTGGTTTGTTATTTTTCTGTCATCAACAATCTGATGAAGCCTGGTAATGCCAGACAGTCAATAGAGACAGAATTGCATAATCAGTTAGTCTCTAACTATGTAACCAAACACAACAAAACTGCAAATGTGGGAATACAACCCAAAATACTAAAATAATCTCCTCCTCTCCTTTCCATCTCGGCAGAGTTTGCGTCTT
Organism: Dendropsophus ebraccatus; assembly: GCF_027789765.1. Lineage (NCBI taxonomy): Eukaryota > Metazoa > Chordata > Amphibia > Anura > Hylidae > Dendropsophus > Dendropsophus ebraccatus. The sequence goes on from NC_091465.1 coordinate 25,695,792, forward strand.
GTGTCACCTGAGCAGGCCTTAAAAGAAATCGGTCTGGGTGAGCACCAGCTGAGATTCACCTGTAGGGTGCACATCCAGGACCCTCATAAAGAGCAGGAGACTGTGCTGCGGATATACAACCACCTGAAGAGGTAAGTGATGAAGCTGGTACGTAAGTTAGGTGATAGGTATCCCTTATCTAGCCGATATCTTCCATAGCCCAAGGTTATTTTTAGTCTGGTCAGGGAATTTTGAAATAGTCTTTCAACGTGTCCTAGAGACATGTCAGAAGTTTTGATGTAGGTATTCAGACCTCCACCAGTCGTGCTTAGCACTATGATCTCCATCTTGCTGCAGGAGATGGTTTCTATAGACATACAGGGAGTTAAGGCCGCATTACATGGCAGGATATGTCAGGTCAGCACTCACTTGCCCCTTGTTCCTTGCTCGCTGCCTATGCTATTAGAAGCACAGACAGTGTGTGGGGAGCAGAGGGAGAGGCTGCCCATTGACGTCAGTAGCGGCCTGCTGCCACCGCCCCTATAACATGGTGCGATGAGCGGCAGACTATTGCTGCACTGATCTTGATTTTTCAACATGTTGAAAGACCACAATCAGCCGCCATCGTGCATGTCAGCTGATCGCGTTCTTTTAACATGCGCCATCACACCAATTGATTACCGTCCGCCAAGTACGGCCATTAATCTTTTGATGCAATAGAGCCTTTAAGCCCTTGGCTGTGCACTTCTCCCAGCTTTATCTAATCCTCGCTAGGGAGTCTGAACATTCAGAACCTGACTATAAGGGCCGTATTAGATGAACCATTGTGTGATCTAAGTGAGCTCCGCTTGTCTTTGGAATTCCCTGCTGGCTCTAGCCGCCTCCGACACTTTCCAAACCCATCTCTGAAGTGAGAGGCTGCTCAACCAATCACTGGCCAAGATGGGACAGAGCTGCAGCCAGTGATTGGCCAAGTGGGCTCTTACTTCTGAGACTAGTTCAGAAGTGTTGCAGGCGGCTGCAGCCAGCAGGGGATCCCAGAAACAAGCCAGGAGGACACAGGGGGAGCCTAAACAGGTAAGCAACAGGTTTTATCACTTTCATTACCCTATCATTGGCTGTGCTAAGTAATAGTACCCATTTACCTATATCAAATAAAAAATTGGTTTTCCTCTTGGCATTACAGCTGTCGCTACACTCTGATTTTATTGACATTGCAAAGAGAAATAGGGAAGAACAGCCCGACAGCGTGGTTTTAGAATTGATTATCAGTGGAATACAAATATTTGCTGATCTAGACATTTTAGAGCTGACACGTCCTGTTGGATATGGGTTCTAGATGTTTTGTCAGCTCTGCATTAGTAATATGTGCTATATTAGGGTTAATAAGTACAACCAGGATTCCTGTTACGGCAACCGCTGACATGCTGTTAGAATCACTTCCTTTGAATCACTTCCTTCATGTACAGTGATAGAGCAAAGGTCATCAGCATGATACATGCACCATGTACAGAAGCTTGTAGTGTACATGAAGCTGACAGAAAGGGCAATCCATGATGCCTGTAATATCCTTCTATGTGTATAAAGCAAGTTGAATATTTCTTGCCCAATATCTATTCACTGTTATAAAAGTACACGTACAAATAATGGGGAATATGTTTCCAGCGCTTTAAAGGGACTCTGTACTCACAATCTGATTCCCCCAAACCACTTGTACCTTCGGATAGCTGCTTTTAATCCAAGATCTGTCCTGGGGTCCATTCAGCAGGTGATGCGGTTATTGTCCTAAAAAAAAAGACTTTTAAACTTGCAGCCCTGTGCCAAACTGGCGTGACCTAGATTGTGTATGCATTAGGCTGGCACAACCTCTCTCACCCTCATCATTAGGAATGCTCCAGGCAGATTGTCTCCTATTCATCAGCTGTGTCAGCACGGCACATGGGCTGGATTGTTAAGGCACCTGTGCAATGTTCACTGCTGAGAAATAGGAAAAATGGTGAAGAGGGCGGGGAGGAGGGGTAGTGCAAAGTTAGGGCACAGATACTCCAAGCCACACCCGTTGGGCACAGGGCTGCAAGTTTAAAAGTTGTTTTTTTTATGACAATAACTGCATCACCTGCCGAACGGACCCCAGGACAGATCTTGGATTAAAAGCAGCTATCCGAAGGTACAAGTGGTTTGGGGGCGGGGGGTCAGATTGTGGGTACAGAGTCTAAGTGAGGAAAAAAAGATGAAATTGATGTCCTATCCCTTGTATATCTCATGCAGCATACTCAAGGATCGCTCAGTACAACACCTGCCTGATGGCTCCATCATGGTAGAATCCATCCTTCTTCAGGTCTCTACCAGTTCTGATGACCCCAGTACTAAAGATCTTCTCATATCTTGGACATATCAGGTGAGTGCTGACATGATGCTGTGTAACTAGAGCTTGTTGTAGAAGGATTAAATATTTTCATGGAGTCCCGATCACCAAATCACCCCCCCCCCCCCCCCCGAAAGTGTCAGCAGACTATGCCCCATTGCATAAATATAGTTTTTTTTTTGTGAAATATATTTAATATTTGATACTGATGACTAATAATAAAGTTAAAATAAAACAAACCTTACAAACAGATTAGACTAAAAAGAACATGCATCATACTATGGCTCTAATCGGCAAAAAAAAAGGTGGCACATTCATTTCCTTAGTCTGATAACTACATATAACATGTGAGGGGTCGCAGTTCTGTAGAAGTAAGAGATTGCTGTCTTATCTTCATTCACAAACAACCAGAAGCACAACTTCTAGGACACATTCACACGTTCCGTAGGTCTGTCCGTAATTGTGGATTTGCAATTATGGACAGACTACGGACCTGATTATTTAAATACATACATCTTTATGCCCTGTGATCCGCAAAAATTGCGCTCCATTCTGCAAGTGACCGGGAAAAAAAATAAATTCTGAGGGATTTCTCATGATTTGGGTGGTTTCATTCACATTAGCAGCAATGTAGCGTGGTCCAAAAAGAGCGGCACATTGCTATGTGATCACATGACCCATGTTGTGGACAAAGCGTCATACCCACAGAACTAGTTGTTGGTGTGATGATATAGTCCTGATGTATAGTGACTTGTGGTTTCTCTTCTAGTCGGGCTTTCAGCTCTGCTACATGTAAAGCTTTTAGGGCGTGTTTTCTGTCTGCTTCATAGGATGCTATTTATGTGCTGTAAGTCATGTGTAATTATGCTTCTCTTTTATTAAGGATGAAGAGTTGGGGAGTTTCCTTACATCTGTGCTCAAAAAGGGTTTACCACAAGCGACAAGCTAGATGACTGCCTGCACGAGCGGCCGCATCATCATCATCATCATCATCATCTCTGAACGGATGAATTCTGATACCCACCTGACTCTGCGACCGGACCAGGCAAGGTCTCCAGTCAAAGCTGTGGGACTACAAGTAGGCTGTAGAGATGGGAAGAGCACAACATGTACTGGTCTGTTATACAATAATAAAGGCGTTATCCAAGATTAGAAAAATGTGTCTGCTTTCTTCCAGAAACTGCTTGGCTCAATTCACCTCAATGGAGCTTAGCTGCAGTACCACACACAAACTGAGGAGAAGAGTGTCACTGTTTTTCTAATCATGGATAACCCAGACCTAAAAAAAAAAAAACCCTAAGAGGGGTGATATTAGCATCTTACTGCAGGAGACTGCCTCCAGAAGCGAGATTGTAGCACCACCCGCTTCTTCCATCTCTATCTATCAATCAGTCTTTTTTGTTAGTGACAGCGACCCTATAATAGGGATTGTCCAACATTTTTTTTTTTATTGAAACAGCGCCATCTTTGTCCGTGGTATTTTGGTTTAGTTTCATTCACTTAAAGAGAGCAAATCAGGCTCATATGATTTCCTGAACCGCTGTATACAGCTCCTGCAACAGGGTCTATATAACCGAAAAAATGCAGTTTAATTTCCTGTGCGAGTGATAGGCAGTAGCGGGGAGGTAGTCATGTGGGCGGCTCCTCGCCCATATATAGTCACCGCGCTCTGCCTGTCAGCGCACTCCGAGGGGATGATTGACAGGCAGAGATGTATGTTACTGGCCTCTCTGCCTGTCAATCAACCCCTTGGAGCACGCTGACAGACAGAGAGTGGTGACTAGATACAGGCGGGGAGCCACCCAGATGACTACCTCCCCGCCACTGCCTATTACGCGCCCTATTTCGGTCATATAGATTCTGCTGAGGCCGATACGTGCTGCAGCTGATGCAGGAGCTGTATACAGTGGTTCAGGGAACCATATCAGCCTGATTTGTTTCCCTTTAAATGTATAGCAGCTGTGATACCAGACATGGCCTATGGACAGATGTGGTGCTGTTCTTTTTAAAGAGAAAATCAGTTGATATTTTCCCTACTGGCACAGATGTTATGTTTGTGCAGGAAAATGCAGAACTTTCTATACTCCACATTGTTACTTTATTAAAAAGTGAGGATTTTGTATTCTTTTTGTAGTTTTTCTGTGTCTAAAATTGTATCTTTAAGGGGTTATCCTGCTCATCCAATCACTGGCCGTTGTCCCGTCACAGTCAGTGATTGGCTGAGTAGGCTGTCACTGCCTAGACTATTTCATTTAGAAAGTGCTAATAAACAGAAATAAAGCAGCCCTCAAGACACCATGAACAGGCTCCTATAGTTTAATAACATATGATAAAAACTAATATATATATCATCAATAGCTAAAATACAAATTATGATCTTTGTTAAAAAACCATGTAGAGGTCTAACTAAGAATACAGCAAGAGATGAGACCAGTGTTCATCCAGTCTTGTCCGTGCTGTTAGGGTGTGCAGGGGGATGTGGGAGAGTTCTGCACAGGCTCTGGGCTGCACTAACAAGTTGTAGCAACAAAAGTTTCATAAACGAACCCAATGTCTGCCCAGCCCTGCAAGCCTTCTCTGTGGCTTACACTGTCTGTATCAGAGAGCAGAATAGGTAGCAATAAATGTATCATGTATAGTAGCAAGGTCTCTCCAGTCCCACAAGCAGCAATGTATACAATAGATGGTGAATAGCAGTGCAAACAATATGCTGGATGAGTTCATAAGGCACAGACTGGGTGATGTTGCTGCACCTGTAGTACTTAGATCTTCACAAGGAGAGATGCCAGTATCAAGTTCAGAAAGAATATTGGTGTATAGACACCTCTCACCACTCCTGTAGCTGTCAGCTCTTCTCCTCCTGGCTGGAGATTATAATTTGTATTTTAGGGCACAATGGAAGTTGTAGTTGGTGAATACTGCTTTATGGTTTGTGAGAAGTGTTCCAGGACTGGATCCAGCTTTTCCAGGAACCTGGAATGGAGCCGCATGGAATTCAAAGGCAGCCTGCTCACAAGCTGACCGCCGAACCTAGTGAAGTGCTTTACTACTGCTGTAAATTCGCTCATCCCTAGTTACAATGTATCAGTGCAGTTAGCTGTATCATGCAGTCCAGACTGTAAGTCTGCATTCCCACGTTCAGTGTTCCTCACGGAACACGGACGTGAAATGCTTGTAATTAGATGCGGGGAACTGTACTGATATGCGCCGCGCTGTAATGACAGCGCCAGGTGGCTGATTCATTACAGTGCGGCGCATATCTGTACAGTTCCCCCGCTCCCAACATCTTATCACAGATGCTGCCTGGGCGGGGGAGAGTCCGTTACAGGCATTCCACGTCCGTGTTCCGTGAGGAACATGAAATGTGGGAATGCGGCCTTAGGCTGTGTTCAGACGCAGAATCTGCAACCAAAATGACACAGCAGAATGATACATTTTAAATTACGTTAAATATGAGAAACCAAACTAAAATGATTGTTATTTCATTAAAACCATCTTTTAGTTACATAGAGTTTACAAGAAGTGGCATCTAAGCTTTCTAGTTTCTGCAAAGTGCTCAGGTTACAGTCTGTGCAGGAGGTTCTGGCTTCCTGTGGTCGGGGTCTAAGTTTTCCTAATCTGTGGGTTATTGTCACTCGCTGCACGAGACGGAGCGCTGTCACGATGGAACAAGCTTAGAAATACTCTGCATGTCAGAGGCCGTACAGCTCCATGACTCACTATAGAGGAAATTTCACTTTCTGCATTGCTCGCAAATGTAGGTGTGAATATGTTAAAGGTTAAATATGGATCAGGACTGCAGCAAAACCGCAGGGGCTCGTATACAAACCAGTGTAGGTGAGGCACGATCTGCAGCTTGATTTCCGCTCCTGAGCTACATCTGCAGTTCATAGCAATACACTGACAGCTTGCTGAATAGGTAAAGCCTACCTGTCATATCCAAAAGGTTAAGAAAAAGAAAAAAAAAAGCATGGTTTAGTAGATTAACCCTTCAGAGTGATAACAAGGGGGATTTAGTGTTCTCACTGCTGTTATTGAGCCCCCAAGAGTCCCCTCCACAGATATTCGTCATTCTCTCCATTTCAGGGGACAAAACCAGCTCTTTGCCACTATTGCACATAGTTACTTCTCGCTTCTACACATAGCAATTTATCTGCTGAGTTCGGCCATTTCGGGCAGATTTAGGACCATGTAATACAAACACAGAGAAGCCAATCGCTGTCTTTTAATGTTTTTAAAAATAATCAGCCACCGATTGCTCGTCGCAGCGTGTAATAGTAATACACAGCCGACAAAAGGTGTAAAGAAAATAATAAAGATTATACTTACCTGTCTAGGCTCCCCCGATGTCCTGCTGCCTTTTCATCATTCACTGCAGCTATCTATGAAGTGACAGGCCGCTTAGCCAATCACTGGCACTGTCCCATCTCGGTCAGTGATTGGCTGAGTGGCCTGTCACTACAGAGACAGCTGCAGTGAGGGGAGGAAAGTCAGCAGGATACTGGGGACTGTGGACAGGTAAGTATAATCTTTATTATTTTCTTGATAAAGCAAGAGCTGCACAGACATCACCAAGATGCCCTTGCCACACGATTCCCGGGCCGTGTAATAGGCTCTGTATGCCATGTAATACCACCCTTACTCCTCTCTACTATGCCATGACAGTCCTGGTGAAAGTGTACTAGCCTGAAGCAGTACTGTCCACAGGGGACATTTACACAATACATTACTAAAGATGGCATGTGGAGGGAGAATTGATGTATTTGCTTTGCAAGGTGCTGTATGAGCAGAAAGGAAAGAGTTACACTAAGGAATGACCCACTGCTGAGAGCAAGGAAGCCTTGATTTACCTTTCATGAACAGTGTAGAAAAGGGTCAAACTCAGGCCCTCCAGCTGTTCCAAAACTACAATTCCCCTCAGCTGATCAGATATTGATGGGCTCTCCCGAGTATAGGTCAATACCCAACACCCCTGCCAATTAGCTGTGGGCCAACTACACTGTGTACTGGCCATGCTGGGTTACTACAGCTCAGCTACTAATAAAGAGAATGTACAGAGATGTCTGCTTCCGACACCATTCACTGTGTAAGCAGGTGGCACAGCTGTGGAAAAAAGCTGATCGGTGTGACTCACGTGTAGGACCGCCACTGATCAGCTGTTGATGGACTGTCTTGCACCTAGACCATCAATTAAAGAGTCCAGGAACACCCCTGTAATCTTGTTCAAAGTTTATCCAACTGCAAGAAAAAATATAGAGATGTAGAGGGCACTCACCGTTAAAACGTAATCTTTATTCATTTTCCTAAAATTGCCGTATTAGGACATGCAGGAGAGCAGGCAAACACTTGTTCTAACCAATGTGGCAGCGTAACAGCTGTTTCGCGTGACGTAGGCACGCTTCTACAGACGCGTGCCTATGTCACGCAAAACAGCTGTCACAAGTGTTTGCCTGCTCTCCTGCATGTCCTAATACGGCAATTTTAAGAAAATGAATAAAGATTACGTTTTAACGGTGAGTGCCCTCTACATCTCTATATTTTTTCTTGCATTTGGGTATTGTTTGGATTAAGTAGAAGTGAGCACCCTGTACTCTCTATGCAAACTCATCATCATTTTTTATACCAAGTTAATCCATTAACACACAGCTCAGTAGTGCCGTTAGCTATATCTCTATGACACACTTGTTCAAAGTTTGCAACTTGGTGGGAACCTATGGACTATAAATACACAGGCCCACAGACAGTGAACCTGGTGGGTGTCAGTGAAAGACAAAAAAAAAAAAGTTTCACCGGAGTTCCCCTTTAAATGTGAACTATTATTTTAACATTGTTCAGTGAAAACAACAGATGCATATGATTTAACACAAAAGCTGCAGACCCTATAAAGCGTCTCAAGTAGAATACCATATAAAGAGGATCTGTGACATCCACTTAAATGTGTGGCCCCCACTTACTTGCTTATTCCAGATATATTAAGGGGCACCTTGACCAGTGTTTTCAACCTGTGGCAAAACCATAACAACTCACGGTCAATGGCACCAAATTCTATCAGCTGCCAATATAATTTAAACAGATTTTACAGGCTTAGAAAAACATACATCCAGAAACAGCACCACTCTAGTCCTCAGGTTAGGTAGGTGTGGGTTCTGCAATTCAGTTCCAATGAGGTGAATGGATCTGAAATGTAATACCATGCACAACCTGGGCACAAGTGTGGCGCTGTTTTTGCAAAAAAAAAAACAAAAAACTTGTTTTTCCAATCCTGCATAATTTCCTCCAAATGCTACCAAAGAGCTTGGCTGTCTCCATGACCCGCACAAGAGAAATGGAGGAATGATTGAGTCTACATAGTGATATAAATACATCATAGAAACATTTATTGGAGACATACACAGTTCTATTCTCATCTAAAGCTAGAAAGGTCAAGTGTCAGTTTTCTTGGTCAAATTCCCAAGCGAACATTGACCCCTATAGTAACGGAATATGGAGTGCAGGGTTCTAGAGCACAGAACGTTCTTGGATGAATCCATGCATTGAACGGAGCAGCTCCTGTCTATTACAGCACTGACCATTCCACTTTAGCTCCCAGTATAGTTACAGGCTCCAGTTTTCTTGGTAATTGACAAGGGGAGGTGACTTTAACAGGTGCTCCATTCTGAACATTGTACATCTGCCTAGAGTAGGGAGTGCTGAGCCTGCGGCTTAGGTACGGGATGAAGTACAGAATGGGGTTCAGGCAGCTGTTCAGACTTACTAAGGCCAAAGTGATGCGGCGTAGCTTGTAGATGTGCACGGCGAAGGCGCAGTCCTGGATGATGTTCAGTCTCATGAGAAAGTGCAGCAGGTGGGAGACATTGTAGGGCAGGAAACACACCATACACACCAGCAGAATGAAGATGATGATTCTGAAGGCCACCTTACGATGGATGCTGGACTTCATCCCACATATCCGTCGTGCTATTAAAGGGATCACCACCACCACGACGGTGAACGGCACCAGGAACCCAAAGATCAGGGCGCAGATATTATAAGGCGCCAGGCGTTGCTGCCACTCTGATGCGGAGAAGTCCTCAAAGCAAGAAGTCCTGGTGCCATTGTCAGGGGCACTGCCCAGGGGTCCCCCCAGGATTAGAGGTAGTATAATGGTCATGCAGATGATCCAGATCAAAATGGTCAGAATCAGGGAGCAGCGAGTAGACTTGAGCTTCATGTACAGCAGAGGATGGACCACAGCAAGGTACCGGTCCAAACATATACAGGTAAAGAAGCCAATGCTCAGGTAGATGTTGGCATAGAAAAGGGCCCCGGTGATGCGACAAGCCACGTCTCCAAAGATCCAATGATTTCCAGTATTGTGGTAATAAATGCGAAATGGAAGGAGGCAGATGAAGAAGGAATCCACTACAGACAGGTTCACAAAGTAGATATTGGAGCTGCGGGATCGCTGCCTGCTCCGGCACAGGTAGAACAGAGCCAAGGCGTTCCCAGGTAACCCCAGGATGAACACCAGGCTGTAGGTGACGGTGAAGAATCCATACTGGAAGTCCGCCTGTAGACTGCAGTTTTTTGTAGTAGTATTAGAGATACCTTCTGTAGTCTCCATGTGGGTGACCAGCCTGGTAACCTAAGGGGAGGGCTCAGTGCACCATACGGCTCCCCTCAGCACTCCACCAGGAGGATCGCCCGCTGCTCATCACAACTCACAAAGAATTCACAAAAACGGCAAGTAACAAAACTTCCCTCAACATCCGCACTCAACACAACCACAGGAAGCGACCTGCCCACACGAGACATCACACAGAGCAAAAAACCCAAACTTACTAGGTTATTCCTATAAACTGAGCATATTCTATTTATACTACTTCTATAGTAGCAGCTGGGACACTACACATCTTGGTGATGAGCACTTTGTTCTTGGGAGAATCACTGGTGTGCCATAAAGGGTGCATGAAATCTGCTGCGGATCCATTATATGTGAAGGTAGATGAAGTGTCAGATCCTCGGGGTAGGCGGGGACCACAGGAGCCAGAATGACGGCGCTTCACGGCTTCAGGTTTAATGAAGTAAAACGATGAATTTTAATGGTCTCATAAACAACGCGTGTTGTCTCTCCTACTTGACAAAGGGGCAATTTATGCCTCGAAACGCGTTGTTTATGAGACCATTAAAATTCATAGTTTTACTTCATTAAACCTGAAGCCGTGAAGCGCCGTCATTCTGGCTCCTGTGGTCCCTGCCTACCCCGAGGATCCGATATCTACCATTCTCCATTCCCTGATCTCCTGGCTTGGGATCTCGGCATCTACCCTTGGAGCCTGGCTGCTACGGCTACTACCTCTCTCTTCACTGATAGTGCATACAGGTGTTGTGTTCTTAGCACAACACCATCAGGTGAGCAGTTTTATTATCAGCTTGTTCGACCTACAATCTGTTGTTTACGTTATCACCCTATGGCGCCCTTTCCACTTTTTTAGCCCCATTATATGTGAAGGCACACCTTTAAAGCACCCTTTATGGCACACCAGTAAGTAAGCCGGAGCGTGGACCAGGCAATCTATGCCCTGGGTCGCCGCAGGTTAAGGGATTACATACTCTCAGCTGGATGAAAATTCCACAAGGGCGGGTTCACACTACGGAATTCTCGCGGACAATGTCCGCGGAATTCCGTCAGCTGTCCGCCCGCACATCTGGGCGCCTTTCCGCCGGCCCCATAGACACCATTCTATGGGCCGGCGTGTTCCGCTATACGCTGAAAGAAGTGTCATGTCACTTATTTCAGCTGATCGCGGAATACACCGGCCTATAGAATGGTGTCTATGGAGCGAGCGGAAAAGCGCGTGCCCGTGCGGGCCACCAGCTGACCGAATTCCGCGGACATTGTCCGCGAGAATTCCTCAGTCTGAACCCACCCCAAGTATGTAATCCTATGAAATCTGCTGCGATTCGCTATGTGTGAAGGGACCCTAAAAGGGAACCTCTCTACTTTCATGCTGCCTGAACCACAAGTGATTTTGGCAGTCTACGATGGCCTCTCTGTCCTTCCAGCCATAACGGATAGATCTCTCACTGTACCCAAACACAGGGGGATCTATCAATCAAAGCCAGTGGGGAGAGAAGAGGCCAAAAGGGACCACCCCAATGACTTGTAGTTTGGGCAGCATGACAGTGATGAAAGGTTCCCTTTAAAGGGGTTATCATGAATTACAAAAACATGATTGCTTTCTTCCAAAAATAGCACCTTCCCACAGCACCAATGGAACTCAATACCTGCAATAACGGACACAAACTTAGGACAAGAGTGGCGCTATTTCCAGATGAAAGCTGCTATGTCTTTCCTATTCTGGACAGCCCCTTTAATGCTGCAGTGCACACATGCATTTTTTAAGGCACTTTAAGGCATTTTTACCAGACTCTGTAACAGCTCTGAACACAACATCAGGTGCAAATGTGAACTATATAGCATTATTAGCGCATAGATTAGTATTATGTAGACATTTTATAGCACCTTTATTTTGTCAATGGGGCGGTGAACAGTTCACTGGTAACCCCTGCTATCTGAAACGCATGGGTGTTTTTTTTTTTCTTTTTCTTTACACATGTCTCTAAAACCAGACATGTAACCTTGATCAACAATACAGCTCAAGAATTCTGAGAAAAATTTAAGCATCCTCCTATGTAATAACAGCACCACACCTGTCCGGTGTCTATTCAGCCCTATTGTAGCGAATGGAGCTGAAAGCTACAATACCACACACAACCTGTGGACAGATGTGACACTGTTACTGGAAGAATTTAGCCAAGTATTTCCAGTCCTGTACAATTCCTTTTAATAAGGAAGGAAAGAAAGGCATGCGACCAGGTTTTCAGACGCAGAGTAGTACCTTACAACATCCAGCAGGTGGAGCTGAAGCGCTTTCAAGATACTGTGGTACACAGCTCTGCCTGCCAGAAACAGGAAGGCTACAGCACCAGGCAGGTAAGCTAGAACATACACAATATACATTGCTCCACAGGTAGAGATCACATTTTAGATGTTCAAAGCAAGAATCAGATTCCAAAAGAAGCAAAAAGGGTCATTTTTACCATAAACTCAAAATCTTCCTGTCCGCTCCCCAACACTATACACACTGATGAGCCAGCACATCCAAAGCTATCCAGCAGTGGAACGGTTAACACAGCAGCGTGAACACAATCTAAGGAAGAACTATGGATTCTTTTATAGAGCACAAGGATGCACTTTAAATATTAAGTTTTAATAGAAAAAAGGAACACAATGAAAATAAAATGAACAAAGGTAATAAAACAACTTGGAGAATCTAGAAAGACGTACATCCAGCCTGTTCTACTGGAGCCTTTTCTGATTCCTTGGGGGGGCTGGGAGCAATAGTGTTTGCCCACCCAGGCTTGAATATTTTATAGACAGCATTATGAATGCAGCTCTAGAGTATAACACAGGTTGTAACTAATATATATATATATATATATATATATATATGATACACACACACATATATATATATATATATATATATATATATATATATATATATATAAATATGTGTATTTATCCTGCAAAAAATCGTTTTATCATTCAATTTAATCGATAATTTTTCCTTGGGTATGCCGGCAAAGATCAATTTGCTAATGAAAATTCACTCATATGTCATTGATCACATCTTTGGAGATGACCATAAAATCGTTGTTAATCATTCCCAAATCTTTCGGTGTATGTACACATCATTTGCTCGTTATTACATTCATTGGCATACTAGAGTACACAAAGAAACGTAATTACCATTGTAAACGATTTTAGGTCATTCACAAAATCTCTTGATTATCGTTAATCGCAGAAAACAAAAAATCGATTTGTCTAATAGGACTCTTAGGGCCTGTTTACACTGCGGGACAGGTGGAAATTGCAAACGGAATCCCTGTCGTGGACTCCGCCTGTATATATAGTATAGGGCACCTCTGCTATCCGCTGAAAGAATTGACGTGTCAATTCTTTCAGCGGAGAGCCGCAGCTCCCGGTGCTTAACATTGATGCAGAGTGGCAGGCGGAATTCCAAGAGTCTGTGGCAGGGATTCGGCTTGGAATTCCCACCTGTTTCCGCAGTGTAAACGGTCCCCAAGGATCAGTATGTGATCAGCAATGTCATGTCTTTAGTTACTCAGCTATTCTAACTGGTATTTATAGAGTTACCGTAAAGTTTTTAAAAAAAGTGACATGTTATGGAGACATCTCAAAAGTTTTAATAGGTTGTGGTCTTGGTGCTGAAACCCACCACCCATCACTACAACAAGCAGGAAGAAGAATGAGCCTGAGTGCTTCTCTCCCTAACTCCATAGACAGACTATAGAATCTGCCTCCTGCAGCAAGCCTGGGAGAGATGGCCTCAGCTGGCTGCTTGTGCTAGTATGGGTGGGGGACTCATCACCCAGACCCCATGTGATCAAAACTTTTGACATTTCTCTATATGATAGTATCATTTTATAGGTGGACATAACCTTGTTACCAGTTCCTTAAAGTGTAGCTGTCCTTATAACTTTCAAAATCTAAATCAACAGTAGATGTAAAATAAAGCAGGTTGGCAATCTACATTCATTTTTTTTTTTTTTTTTTTAGTTATCATGGAGAACACGGCACTTCCTGTTTTCTGGCTTTTTTTCCCCTCAAAAAACAGGAAACAGTCAGAAAACAGGAAGTCCTGTGTATCCCAGGCCATCTGAGCGCTCACAGAGAGAAGGCAGTCATGTGACTGATGGACACATTGAGACTGGACCTGGATTTCTGGTAAGTATAGCTTTGTTTTACAGCATGATAACAACAACAAAAATAATGAATGTATATTGCAAACTTGCTTTATATCACATCTACTGTTAATTTAGATTTTGAAAGTTTAAACAACATTGACACTTTAACATCCTTTTCATGTCAGCTTCCTCTATGCATTCAGCTTCCTGTCACCTACAAGACACAAACTAAAAAGTTAAATGGTTTCTGGTGAGAGTGATTACAATCTGTGTACAGCGCTGCAGAATATGTTACAGCTATATATACATGGCTACCAACATAGTGGCACTGTAATAGCTGTACAGTGTATGTATATTAAAGGGGATTCTCAGGACTATACAATGATGGCCTATCCTTAGGATATAGTTTAGTGGGGTCCTGACCATTTAACAAGATGATAGAGTAGTGGGGCATGTTCCAGACACAGTGGCGCACACAACTGGCTGTGCTTGGTATTGCAGTTTATCCCATCCATGAAAATAGGGCGGATATACAGATGCCTTGCTGGACACCACATCCAGAGCATAAAGCAAATCAGAATTTCAATAATTACATAAAAAAGTTAAAAGTCCATGTTCTGTACATCAAGTGTGTCCTGGAGAACGTCCTCTCGGCTCCATCTTGTAACACTTAAAATCTGAATAAAAGAAGAATTATTCAGTAAAAGGGAAGACAATGGAGAAAGAAGAGTAACCACATCCTATACATAGTGCTGGAGTAACATTCACTCTATTGTCAAGTAATATACCAGGGAAAAGGTACCCACATGGCGATATTTCCATCTACTAGTGGTAAAAAGTAGTACTGCAAGCAACAGACCTACATGTAAATCACGGTAAGATGTCACACCTCATTCCAGGGTGGCTGACTTATATTCATTTCTAGGTTCCAGATGAACTCCCTCAAGGAGTCTGTGCAGAAGTGCAGTGTACTTAACATGGCGTATGTTTTGCATTGTTTATGAGACGACAGAAGGAAGGATGTCATGGCCTCCAGCGCGACCTCTAAGGACAGTGCAAATCCCTTGCAAAAATTATACTGTGAGCAATAGGAGAATTCCTATTATGCAGCTCTACTTAGAAACCTGTCCATCTAGTCTGCCGCTATTTGGGGGTGTCAAACTCAGCTCCCCCCAGCTGTTGCAAAGCTTTAGCTTTGGCTGTCCAGGCATGATGGGGATTGTAGTTTTGTAACAGCTGGAGGGCCTGAGTTTGACACCTGTGCCCTATAGTATCTCAGGATAGATATAGGTCTATCCCAGGCAGGTTTATATTCAGTTAGATTTACCTACAACTTCAGCTGGATTGAATACTCTTTGTTCTTGGAGACATAAACCGCTGCCAGAGCTGTCTGGCTTCAGCTTACCCCTCCCGATAGAGAACACAGGAATGGAGGATAGGACAGTTATAGAAGGTGTATAGGCACCTTTACGTTACCAGGGCAAGGGCTGAGCGGTCCTGCAGTTCCCAACACAGCCATTGGTGGCAGCAGAGGGCATATGTGGTAAAATTTTACTGCCATACTTATATCAGCTGTGAGGGGCTGAAAAATGTTTTTGTGTTTTTTTGTTTTTTTTGCACATAAAAGCTTCAAAACACTTGAAAACAGCAAGTAGATCTGCATAAAACGCCTGGAAAAAAAAAAAAAACACGCAACATAGAACAAAAACATGCATGAAAATGCTTAATAAAAGCCGGCTTAAAAAGCTTGTTTTTTCATGCAAAAGATTTTAGTAGAACACCCAAAAAGCAGAAAAAAAAATAAAAAATAAAATGCTTTGTAAAACACTGATTTAACAAACAGTCTTACAATACAAATGATCTCTGTTGCCCATAGCAACCAATCACACTCCAGCTTTCCCTTTATCAGAGCTCATGTAAACTTGAAAGTTGAACTGTGATTGGTTGCTGTGGGCAACAAAAACTTTAAAGCAACCAATTACAGCTCAGCTTTTATTTTACCAGAGCTCGTGAATATTTGAAAGCTGAGCTGTGATTGGTTGCTATGGGCAACAAAGGTCAACTCACAATGCCTGATAAATCTTAAATGAGAATAACAATGGTCCAAAAAGGACCCATATATGTGAACAGTCCACAAAAATGGTCGACCCCAATTATTGCATTGGTGCGAAATGTTAGTGGATTTGATAAGAATTTTGGCCTGAAATCCACACCAAAATCCAGAACATATGAACAGGGCCAAATTATAATAATTCTCCTAAAGTACCACTATAAGTAGTATAGAGAGGACAGAGAACTAGAACAAACTATCTAGAAATCTGCCAAATTCCTACAATGGCGTTACAGCATCACTTGCATTATTCAGTGTATTTGGATGGCGGTATATACGCGCCATGTGGCTGGCTCATCTCGGACGTGTAATGAATACTCTGCCTCTTTTTATTATACCACCAGCTGTACTGTTATACAGCCTGGATAGGAGGGAAGACTCTACAACTGGTGCGGAGATCTGCAGACGTGTATTAACAAACCCCCATTGTCCCCGGTCAGGCGGTCCCTTTCACTGCGCCCTTCCTTATTCTCGCTAATAAGACGATAACATGAAGATGCACTTTGAAATGCTGCCAGTCTTGTGGGAAATTACCATAAGCAGCTTTCTCTTCCTTTATCTGTCAGTGAAACGAGGTTCATTATATGAAGAGCATCGGCTACGACCAAACACAAGGAACGTTGGCTGAAGGAATGAAGGTTTGTCAGTGTTGGCTTCTCAACGTTGGACTAGACACTGAGGGTTCTGCAAGTAACCTATGGCTGTTTTTATTGAAATAGCATCTATAATGTATAATCTTATAAACATCTTATTGTTTTGTATCTACACCTCCTGTGCAGCTCTGTGTCTCCATGGTAGCAGACTACAAACAAAACAACGTAGTCAGATCCTGCAGTTGTATTGTCTCCCATGGCTCCTCATAAGGCCCTATTAGACAAAACGATTATTGGCCGTTACGGACGATAATCGTCTTTTATAATAGAAGACAACGATCAGCCAACATGAACGATGTCGGCTGATCGTTGCAGTCGTTTGTCTTTCAACGTAGATAGTAGCGATATTCTGCCGTCGCTCCATGGAATAGGAGCGGCAGCAGCAGACTGCTGCTATCTGCTATGGGCTGCCCGGACGATCTAGCGATCACCCAGGCCCCCTCTGCACTTACCCGCTCGCTGCCAACGCGCGTATAGTTACATACATTTAGAAGGTAAAACAAAAAATAGGAAATGTAACTATAGATTCTATAGTTAGATCCTATAGATCCTGATCCAGACACCACAAAGTTTTATTTGAAGTCTGTTACCATGGAGACACATAGCACTGCGTTGAAGCTGTAGGCATTAAAACAACAACTTTGTCATTTTGTGTGTACAGCTCCTACACAGAGCTACGTCTTTCCATAGAAACAGACCTCTAATAAAACTTTGTGGTATGTAAGAATAAGGTGAGGAAGAAGTGAAAAGTATTACAACTGTATGATCAGACTACATAGGATTTGTTTGTTGTCTGTTACCATGGAGACACATTGCTCTGCACTGAAGCTGTAGACACAAACCAGAGCAGACTGCACCCTAAAAGGCCATTACACAGAGTCCTGAACCCCAGGACTGGATCACTTGCTTACCTTCTTCATCATATTCAACTTCCTTAAGGAATAGTCCAGACGGTGGCGCAACAATATTTTTTGGGAACACTGGTGTACTTCGCTTTTCCAGATGAAGTTTAATGTGTTGCGGTGTGAGTTGACCTAAACCTACAGCCACCAGAGCGCTGGTCATCCTTCTCACCTGGAACACAAGACATGAGGCGATCACGAAGACTTCATAATTCCTGAATGTAGCCACAAACTGAACGACAGATCCCATCTCCCTACAGCAGTACTGTCACAGCATCACATGCATCCTTGTCCCTGGGCCTGGTACTATACCCCTGCCATGTGTTACTTAGCCAGACTGGTGTATGTATGTGTCAGCATTGCAGTGAAATGGCTGCAGAAATCAAACACCAATAATGCTGCTAGCCATAATGCTAAAAGATGGGGATCCTCGGGGGCGGGACTTCTACTGATCACACCCTGAGGTCCATAAATTTAACACTGTAGTATATCTTACTTCATGCAAAACAAAACAATTTCAAAATTTTAATAACAAAAGGACGAGCTCCATACCTGGTTGTAAACAAAAGATTTACTTTTGAAGGTAAAATCCCAAAACTGAAGGTCACTGCATGAAAACAAAAAAAAAAAACAGAATAACGAATATGTAACAACAATACACAATAGAGAGGCTTTGTTTACATAGTGGCAGCATCCTGTGAGTAGAAAACAAGACAGTAGTAAGCTTTTCTTCTCCTGGTCAATGAAACACCTACTTTCAAAAAGATCATGGAGGGTGGATACATTTTAAGTTGTACTATATCTCAACTCAAAATCTTCTTAAAGGAATTGTCCACTTTTAATATTTATTTTATTTTATTTTTTTAGAAGGGATTGCCCTCCAAAAAAACTAATCATAGGGTTTCTTCATGCTGGAACCCCCATTGATCAGCTGCTTGCCACCACAAGTAATATGAAAGCATTGCATTGATGGTCTTTTTCCCTTCTGCATTTTAGCAGTGTCTTTCTTTTTGGGTTGATATAACTGTACGTAATGTGTTTTTGAGCAGCCATTTTAGAGTGAAAACTTTGGATGGAGGCCATTGGTCCCCACTGTAATGGGACGTCACTGAGGACAACATGGCACTGTGCCAGCACATTAACATGGGATTAGAACCCATCTTTATACAACCCATCTTCATATGATGAAGCAGATCCAGGGGGTCAGCAACATGACCCCATTATAGGATTTTACTGTACTATAAACATATACAAATTCAATGTAAGTGAGACGCAGCGGCTTCCATAAACATTCCTGTGGACAGTTCGGCTGCAGACGTCTGGTGACCGGGTTATGATATGCTATATATTAATAGGCTGTAAAATGGCCCAGAGCTACATGCAAGGTCAGCAAACTCCAATATATCTGCTATAACACCACATCCAATGATACAACAATGTCCTGGCTGCAGATTTAGTGCGCTGGACCCGACATGATTACAACTTATAAATTTCATGTTTTTATAGTGACGGGTGGAGCCGCCTGTGACGCACCAAGAATGTGGGGAAAGTTATTTGCAGCAGATGTTCGGCCCCTTCATTCATGGGAAAACGTCTTCCCGCCTCTGGCATCTTATGTTCTGCTGCATTAAAAAACACCCAGGACCGATTCATTAAGAGCCAACAAAATGGCAGAATTATTACTCACAGGGCGACCCCACCCAAACTTCAGGATTAACCTATTTCATACCTTATATACAGTACATACTGGTAACCTCAGCTTTTTCTTAAAGTAGTCATAACCCTTCCCATTTACAGACTTAAAGGGTTTGTTCAGGATTTCAAAAACAGCGTCACCCTAAGAATATCAGACTTATTTCTTTGCACTCTCGTGTCTATAAAATAGACACTTGTAGCTTGAGGTTCATGACCCAACTATTGTGGTCCAGTAAGCTGAATGGGACTATGCTGCAGTTACCTGCACAGTGGTTGGCTGGAGCGGACCTTGTCACCCACATTCACCGCCATGTCTCTAGCAGGGATTGTAATGGTGGACAACAGCCACTAGAGTATTCTTAGGTGGTTAGAGTAAAAACTGTAACCACCTTAGAATACTCTAGTGGTTGTTGTCCACCATTACAATCCCTGCTAGATACATGGCGATGAGTGTGGGGGAAAGTGGGTGATTCAGACTGGCAGCTGTCTTCTGGATTCTTTTAGACACGATAATCTTCAGTTCTCCGCGGCCACTGATCAGTGACATAGTGCCTTTACACAGCCTGATTAAAGGAGAAGTCTGGCGAAAATTTGTATTAAAGTATTGTATTGCCCCTCAAAAGTTATACAAATAAGCAATATACACTTATTATGGGAAATGCTTATAAAGTGCTTTGTTCCCTGCACTTACTACTGCATCAAGGCTTCACTTCCCGGATAACATGGTGATGTCACAACCCGACTCCCAGAGCTGTGCGGGTTGTGGCTGCTGGAGAGGATGAGGGCAGGGGGACACTGAGGGACACAGGGCACTGGAGGGACACTGAGCATCCCTCTGCCATCATCCTCTCCAGCAGCCACAGCCCGCACAGCTCTGGGAGTCGGGTCGTGACATCACCATGTTATAAAGGAAGTGACATCACCATGTTATCCAGGAAGTGACATCACCATGTTATCCAGGAAGTGAAGCCTTGATGCAGTAATAAGTGCAGGGAAAAAAGCACTTTATAAGCATTTCCCGTAATAAGTGTATATTGGTGATTTGTATAACTTTTGGGAGGGCAATACAATACTTAAATAAAATATTTTGCCAGACTTCTCCTTTAATTGCACCATCACAATCATTCATGCAGCCATTTAAATACTTTGTTATTGGCCTGAGGTCTTCTGTCTCTAAGAATGCTTGTTGCGAACAATCGGCCCATGTTAAAGGATCCATAAGTGTACAGTATATATAGAGACTGCTGCATGTAGCATCACCCACTTGACTACTTAGCCCACAATGAGCAGAGGTTTACATGAATAAATGAAAAGTTCTGGAACATTCTCCACAACACTTTACAGTATATCAATCTGCTCAGCTCCTCCTGCACTATAACATGATGTCTACAGACTAGACTGCATTTTCATGCTGACAGGTTCCCTTTAAGGAATAAATCAGATTCAGTTTGCTAAAAAATCACAGTTCAACAATAATTTTATAAACAGATTATTTGCCCTTGGTCTGGGCCAGGGAGAAGGAAATGACACACAGGGTGGGTCAGCAGTGGCTTCCAAGGATCTGCCTAGAGACCTTGTATCTCATATGGTGTAAAAGTGAAAAAAAAATGTCACTTACAATTACAGATCATTTCTTAATAAGCCAGGAATGAGGGGAGATGCTGGCAGAGAATAGGCCACCCACGTGGTAACGTCATCCCCACTGCAGATCCTGACACCCTCGCTCAGGTCTAGCTAGAATGCCCAAACTAACATTTATTAGGCTCCTGGAGTATAAAAGCAACACTATGTGCCACCCAAAGAGTACAAATAGAAATACCCAATATCTGCCAAACCTTGGGCTTTCCATGAAGGAGGCGCCACATGTGCCAATCTTCTGAGGAAAAAAAAGTCCATTCTTTCAGAGAATTCTTAGGAAAATGATATCCTAGACCCTTATTAATCAATATATATTGATAGTACTGGGGCACTTCTTTGGGATTATAAGGGTGCATAGCCCCTTTAAGGGACGTGTTTCTTACTTGTCTTACCTATTATGATTTGGTAAAAGGCTGGAGGACGGGGTTACAGACACCTGCTGTAAAGTCCTTACTGGAGACTGAAATGGTGTCCCCTTATGTGTGGACCTGAAGCCGCTGAAATCATGTGTGCCGATAAAATACTGTGCAGCTTCCTGAACCCGCGGGATATCAAGGTGACTGAGAAGAGAAACAAGACACGTTAGCAGCCCGAAAATCGAGAACACTCCTGTTACACAGATAGGTACCATGGAGGTTAATGTCGCAGGTTGGTGTTACCTGGCACTTACCTCTCACTTGCCACCCAGCATAGATTGCGCTCAAACACCGGCAAATCTGTGTGATTACATCCAGTGACTACTCGGTAAAAGTACGTTCGGGAGAGGGCTTTAAAACGGGCATGAAAGTCGTCACTGACACGGATGGCCTTGACTATGCTGGGAAGAGGGGGAATAGAAAATTTTCATAGGTACCTAAAACTTAAAGGGGTATTCCGCTCAAATTAAACTGTTAATATGCTTCTGTCCTTAAAGAGAACATAAACAGCTTACCTTTCTGTGACCCCCCAGTGTCCTCCAACATCTTCTACAGGTCCCGCCTCCACTTCCGAAACTGGTGACAGCCTGCTCAGCCAATCACTGGCTGCGGCACTGTCCCATCTCAGTCAGTGATTGGCTGAGCAGGCTGTCACTCCCAGGGTTCTGCCCAAGGATAGCAGCATATTGAAAGTGTAGTTTGAGCGGAATACCCGTTTAAGTTAAGACAGTTAAAGTTAAAACCATAACCAATATATATTTCCTAAGAGGTTGATAATACTGAATAGGTTAAAGGCGGATATGAAAATGATTACAGATGGGGTCTGATTAGAAACCAGGCCTTGCCACAAGAGAGCATTAAACTGTTCCCCTACAGCCCTGTAAAAATGCTCTCAGATGCTACTTTTGGGTAGTGTATCTCTAGGTGAGAGATTGTTGTCTACTAGACATGGATCTATAAAGATATTTTGTCCCTTTGACAGACTTTCAGAGGGAGAGCATTATTGAGCAAGAGATTTTCAGCCACTTAGCAAAAGGAAATTAGGTGTCATTGCATCCATTATGTTTGCTGCCACCGACAGTCGGCAGCTGTCGTCCTCATTTGCAGTGGTATTGTGAATGATAATCCTGGACTACTACAGATTAGGACCATATCGTCCAAGCTGTGTTTGGGATCTGCTGACTGTAGGGTTGTAGTATGGAGGCCTTACGGTGAGCGCTGCCTTTGCTTTGGAGTGACACACTGCCCCCTGCTGGTGTGATGATCAGTCAGTCACCCCTACTAGTGATCCAGCTCAGTGACATATACAGGACATCCTGTGGCCTTATGTCCCTTGCATATATCTTAATTTAATTCACCCATCTTGTTTTTTTAAAATAATTTTTGTCATTGACTGTATATTATTTATTTAAGATGATATTTGTTGCCGACCCTTTAATTTTCCTATACTAGAATACAAGTGGCATCACCTCCCAATGCTTTCAATACACTACAGTCTGATTTCCCAAAAAGCATGCGTCCCCCCGGCTTATGTACTAGACCTATTCCCTCTCCCCCCTGAAGGTAAGAGCTGTACAGCGAGTCCTAAAGTGCTGATTAGTTACTATGGGAACGCTTTGTGTGCGAGCGCCATGCATTACGGACAGGAATGTACAGTTTTCTGTGTTCGCCAGCCAGAAATCATTGCCGCTCCATCTCATCTGTTAGCAACAGTAAACATGCCGCGCATTGCCACTTATCTCTTTTACTGGATTTCTCCTGACTGCCAGCGGCATCTGCAATGGATTTTAAAGCGTCGTGTTTCCTGACATCAGCGCCAGCTTATCCCCATATAATGAAGTGAAGCACTTGACTTGTAGCATCCCGGGTACTTCAGAACGTAGTCCAGGACCTGCCCAAGACTGGCAATAACACACGCCCAGCCATAGTTTATATATATTCAAATAATTTTTTAAAAAATTTAAAGGGGAACACCACCTAAGGCCACTTTCGTGTGGATGTAATATGGCCGCATCTCTGCATCCGTATTACCATCGCATTTCTGATGATCAACGCAATCTTATGTAAAACCGTGCTTGTATTACGCTCATATCAACCGACCTTAAAGTGATTGCGTCACATAGATCACATGATCACAGACTGCGAGCTCTTAATCCCATCCATCCACTTACTGCAAAACGCCTGTAAAATGTAAATGGGTAGTTCAGCAAAAAAAATGTTTTCTTCCAAATCAACTGGTGCCGGAAAGTGCCAGAGATTTGTAATTTACCTCTATTAAAAAAATCTCAAGTCTTCCAGTACTTCTCAGCTGCTGTATGTCCTGCAGGAAGTGGTGTGTTCTCTCCAGTTTAACACAGTGCTCTCTGCTGCCCCCTCTGTCCATATCGGGAACTGCCCAGAACAGTAGCAAATCCCTATAGTAAACTGCTTCTGCTCTCCAGACTGGAACGAACACCACTTCCTGCAGGACATACAGCAGCTGAGAAGTACTGGAAGGCTTGCAATTTTGTAATAGACGTAAATTACAATTGATTTGAAAAGAAAAACAATAAGCAGAACTACCCCTCCCTTTAAAGCTCACAGAGCTTTTCACATTGTGTTTTACAGGCAAAATGAGCCTCAAATTTACAAGCTTTTTTTATTTTTTTTCCTGCATATTTTGGGGGGTTTTTATGCACGCTTTTGGTTTGTTTTATTACTCTTTCTTTTTGAAGTTTTTGCTGACTTTTTTAAAATCATGATTTAGCTTGAAATTTTATGTGTCAAAATGGCATAAATTTTTTTTTCGTGGCATTAAATCCCAAATTAGTATCTCACACCTTTATTTCATGACCGTAAAAAAAAAAAAAATGCATATTTTCCCATTGAATTCAGTGATGGGCATATCTGTTTTACCAAACACAAGTATGTGTGAACATAGCCTTATAGTAGTTCCTGTTATAGACTGCAGAGGGCAGTAGTGTAGCAGTCCTGTTCACCATATGGGGGCAGTATCAGGATACACTACATTTCAGATAGATGTTGGATGAATGACACCTGTCTCTCCTGATCTCCTTATTATATGATTGCGTGTGTATTCAGAATGGGGAGAAAGGCGCTGCCAGAATCCTCTAGTGTGGACTTATCTGAAATCCACCATGCCCTATTCTTCTCTCCCTTGACATCTGCCATCAAGGACAGCCGAAAGGCCTCCATACACGCTAGAGACGCTTATCTAATGTCTATGTCGAACTTTAGTTTACAAAGTCAACAGCTAAATGGAATAATTCTACAGTAAACTAGCAGTTCAAATACATTGACCAGCAGGGGGCGCCAAAGAGCATGGAAAACGTTTTCCCCAGAATAAAAAGAGAATTGAATGAAATATCTGAAAACTTTTATTATTTTAGACGATGATACTGACAAAGAAACAAGATGGCAAGATAAGTGAGGTGGGCATGGAGGACTACCGCTGTTCTACAATACTTGGCAATGCTTACCTGATGGGCTCTGGCTGTAGATGGAAATTCAAAGCTCTGACTAATATGGCTTCTGAGAATGAAGGTTTATCTGGGGGCCGTTCAATATCTACATGTGCAGAATTACAGATGGCATGGACTCCGGCGTCTGTACGGCTGGAGATGGAGAAGGTCACTTTGCCGACAGGCCTGAGCTTCTGTGCTGCCATCTAGGGGTAGAAAACAGAAGAAAAATGTTATTGGTTTCACAGCACCATCTAGTGGCAGAACTGACACTAAGGTCTCGTGGTGGACGGTGGTAGATGTTATCCTGAGCCCTCCAATGTAACCCACAGCTGAACTGCACAGACGTACATGAGACAATGCACTTGGCTTGGGCTGCCCGATGGAAATTTAAAAAGGAAAAAAAAAAAATTGTCGATTTCGCAACCAGAACAAGCTGGGGTATGCCTGGGAACCAGAACCAGAGCGAGACCTCAGTCTTTCCCTTCTCCGTGTCTGTGTTGTTACAATTTCCATGTGGTTTTCATTAAAGAGTAAAATCATATTGTTCCCGATCAGGAGGAAACAAGATATTCCCAGACAAATCAGGATTGTGGAGATTAAGAGATGATACTTAGAGGAACACCGGGGTCATCGTCATGCCCAGCACACCGCACTACAAAAGGACCTGGGTACACTGCTGTGGATTCGCTGCTGACCCATTGAAGTTAAATCCTAAATGTGAAATTCACTATAAACTCGCTAGGTGTGAACATATCCCTTGAGTGATTTAAACAACTATATTTTTTCCCTACTATTCTAACAGTAAAATATACTCACATATACAGTGGGGAAAATAAGTATTTGATACGCTGATGCATGTTTTCACATCTAATAATTGCATCAATAGTTATTGCCTCCTCACCAAGGTGATTACCTATTGTCCCGTAGCCCATCCCAGCCTTGTGCAGGTCTACAACTTTGTCTCTGTGTGCTTAGACAGCTCTTTGGTCTTGGCCATGGTGTAGAGGTTGGAGTCTTATTAATAGAGTGTGTAGACTGATGTTTTTTATACAGGTAACAAGTTTAAAACAATTATTTAAAAATCATACAATATTGAAGTGTACTTACAATAAAAATTACACACCTCTCCATTCTTTGTAGGTGGGATAATTTACAAAATCTGCAGTGTATCAAATACTTATTTTCCGCACTGTACAATGTTCAAACACCATGCACATTGTACACACATAGCTCTGCTACAAATAGACGCGGCTCAGCTTCACATACACACCCAGTAATGCTTTGCCAACACACACACAGCTCTACTATACACACATAATGGCCATGGGCCAGTGGTTGTAAACTGCTGGCAGAACCTGGACGTGGCAAAGTTTAGCCTGAAATTTACAGCCGCATACACTGGCCACGAGTATAGCACAGCAGCGCCCCCTATATACTTAGTAACTTTTTTAGATACCGATATCCAGAAGAATATATCAATGATTTTTTTTTTAAATGGTCAACAAGGGGTGTAGAGGGATTTTTAGATCGATTAAATAAATATTTCCCCCCTTTTTTTTTTTTTTTTTTTTTTTTACTATTTTTCGGCTTAGTAGGGAAACCATCTAATCTAAACTGGGGCTTAGTGTTAGCTGGAAAAAAAAAATTAAATCATTGTCTGGTAATCTTCTGAATCCCATGTTGCCAGTGTCCAGTATGGCATCACTCGCATTGTTTTGTTCCTTTGATGAAGCAGAATAACTAAAAGCTGAATGTAGATGTGGACAAGGCCCCAACCTGTGGAGGAACCTGTGTTCAATACTCCTGTAGCGCCACCAAAGGAGAAATAAAGCATTACACGGTGCCCACTGATATCTGCGTAATGCATGACCATGTCAGCTCCTCCAGAGACAGATGCTTTATGTAACAGCTCACCGCCCGCAGATAATGGATGAGGCCCTTACACTTCTCCAGAGCTGCATGCGATAGCTCCTGCTTATACAGTCACATACAGAATGTCTGGTAATAAGAGTGTATTATGTAGCACATACTATATTTATGTTACTGGCATGTAGCTGGACGTGAGGCAGTTAAAGGAACATGTCACGTCTCCGGGCCGGCATTCTTTGCTCCCATTACACACAGTGCTGGCTTGGCAGCTGGCCGCAGCCTTTTGGAATACTTGTGTTCCCAGATCTGCCGCTCTCTGGCCATCTCCCTGCGTGCGCCTGGCTGCCGGGGCTGGAAGCAGCACATGTGGAATGAATAAGGAGTCACAGGAGCGTGAGGGGGGATCCTGACAACACATTGGGGGCCCACCTCCAGTCACGCTTCTGTGACTCCCACAAACCGAGGCTCAGAATAAATAGAAAGGAACAAACATGAGTATCCCTGGAACATGTGGAGGACAAGCGGAGGCCGCGGCAGCGAGGAATATCTGGCCTTATTAGTGAAGGTGAATAACAATGGCGCATAAAACATGACACAATCCGGGGTATAAACAGCATGTGTTCCCTACAATATCACAGCCACGGCCTATACTTGTATGCAGATGTAGCAGAGATTAATTTGTTTTTTTTGTTTGTATATTTCTTTTCTTTTTGCACTGAACCTGGAAGCACTGCAATACCAGGTCAATGCCTGGAGAGGTCAGAGCAAGGTCTTTCTCCATCTCCCTGTCCCAAATATCCATTTAGTATATGGTCCCCAGATAGAGGACGTATCAGATATTAAACTGATGAGAACAGATACTACACTTGATCTTAGCCAAAAAGCTGATGCCCGGGACCATGGGGCTCTTCTGCAGGCCGATACCAGCTGGGGAAGATACACTGTGCCAGCTCTGTTGCTGCGTATAGACCTGCTCCACCCTTGCCCCGTTACTACACTGATATCTTCCCCAGCTGGCATCGGCCTCTAAAAGAGCCCCGCGGTCCCGGACAGGCTGGCAATGGTGCCCCCCGCAGCGGGGGCTTTTTGAACTTAAAGTCAGGAGCGGCCGGATCAGTGGGGGAGCAGCTGGATCCACAGTGGGGAGCGGCAGATGCTGCGGCTCTGGCATGCTGGTGGTGGTTTCGCCTGCAACAGGTGCGGGGTGCCGTCGTGAAAGAAAAAAAAAAACTGTAAAAAAAATGGACCTGCAGAAGATCAGATTGGTTAACCAAGGCGATATTTGGTTTAGTTTCTCCAACACATCCCGCGATGGTCCATTGGATTGAGGTCTGGGAATCTGGAGGCCGAGTCATTACCTTAATCTCTTTGTCACGTTCTTCAAAGAGATTACCCTGGTGAAGGAGGCCTTTTCCATTAGGTGGTCCTGCAGCCATGAGGGGGGGGGGGGGGGTCTTGGTCTTTAGGATGATAAGTAGGTGATACATGACACAGTAACATCCACATGATGCCAGGATCCAAGGTTTCCCAGAAGTATGTTGCCCATTACAATGCCCCTGCCATCTTGTCTTCTTCCCATAGTGCACCCTACAGGCAACAAAAG
The DNA here is from genome assembly GCF_027789765.1 of Dendropsophus ebraccatus. Lineage (NCBI taxonomy): Eukaryota > Metazoa > Chordata > Amphibia > Anura > Hylidae > Dendropsophus > Dendropsophus ebraccatus. The sequence continues at coordinate 25,724,240 of NC_091465.1, forward strand.
CCAGACAAACCCAAGCGTGTTCAAGCGTTGCTCATCTCTACTAAAGAAACCTGGTCACAGATGTCAACTAGGCCAAGCAACCAAAACAATGGTCCCCCACAGGAAGTAAAAGCATTTATCAGACCAGGCAGCCTTCTTCCATTGTTCCATGGTCCATTTCTGGTCCTATTGCGATCAATGGGAGCCTGGCCTCAAAACTTTTCAAATGTCCCTGCAACATGTCAAAAGTTTTTATTGATGTCAGCTCTGCTTTAAGGCATTTGGCATGTCAGAAGGGATGCCGGCCTGGTCCAGTAGCCAGAAAGAAGACATTTCTATAGTGCCAAAATAGTTAAAAATCCACTCTTGGATCTTACTTTGTAGATACACATTGATGATCCAAATAGACTCAGAATCCACGGCTGTCTGGCATCTCTGATAAAACACACAGCACCAGATATTGAGGATTATTTTACATTAAATAGCCCTCCTATAATGTGCCATTGCATAGGCCGCTCAGAGGCTGCAGCATTGACATTTTGCTATATAACCCTTTTATTGAGCTGAGGCCCCTAAATATGCATTCTCGGAGCACCAGGCTAACCTCAGACTCGATAATGGACTTGGATTGCACTCTCAGTCTCTGCACTACCTTAAATATTTATAGCAAGCAAGTAAAAAAAAAAAAAATTCCCGTGTCGCACACAGCAGGCATCAGCGAGTACAGACGGTTGTAGCCTAGTTTTCTGGAGTGCTGCCTCACTCGTATAGTCCCAGAAAGAATGTTACATGGTTTGGCTTGAAGATCTGAGTGCAGTCTCCATACATCTGACTAAGCCAAAATCTCACAAGCGAGTCTCAGCCTTGCTGCAACTTATAAAATATTAATGCTGTACAGCAATGTGACCATGTGGCGGATTCCCGAGGGCAAAGGGGGGCTCCTTAGAATGATTGCTCAGCAAAAGGTCCGTCTTCTGCCTCATAAAATTGATTCTTTTATCGACCTATTTGCATGTAGCAAGGTATGGCATGACCACATGATCTTAAGTGGATATGTCTTGGAAAATACACATATTGATAAAATAAAATATTTTTAGCGGAGTCCCAAACAGCTAATTTCAGCGGGTCCTTATGAGATGGTAGCGACTCTACATAATCTTGTTCCTATATGAAATATAGTTCCATGATTCTGGCACCTGTCTGCACAGTCCATTGGTCTGGTCCACAAGACTTAAAAACTTCAGCCTCCACTTCTATGTAGTCTTTGCTGGATCCTTATGTGTCAAAGTCAGACGTAGAGGTGGGACAGGTGCTATCGTGTGCTATACACCCTCACACTAAGGGTATGTTCACACTACAGAAAACGGGAGGAAACTTCACTTGAAGTTCCGTCTGTCTCATTGACTCAATGAATTTCTCTAACTTAATCTGCCATCCGCCCAAAGAATTGACATACTTGAAATGACTGAATGACTCTTACAGGTCACCAGCCTGGTGGAGATCCAACCTCCTGGATCTCTACCAATAAGCAGTATGAAGGGACTGCTTGCCAAATGCAGTCATCTCCCAGGCTCCTAAGAACAGGTCTTCAATGTTAAAGAGCTATATTGCTGCCCTTGGGAAGAACATAACAAAGAGGCTATTTTTTACCTTTTCCTATGTAATTTTTGATTCTCCGACTGAACGATCCCACCTCCACTTCAGAGAAGGACTCGTCTGACAGTGACAGTCCGCTTATCCAATCACTGACTGAGACCGGACAGCGTTGTGGCCAGTACGTGGCTGCAAGACGGGTCCATCTCTGAAGTGGAGACGGGTTCATTCAGCGGGGACCCAATGATGATGTAGGAGGAACCAGTGGGACCATGGAAAGCTGTTTGTTCTGCTCTCCCCTAAAGGTAGCAACATATTAAAACTATGAATGGAATATTCCTATAACTACTGGAAAATGTTTGAAATGTCAAAAAGAGTAGGGGTGCTTGGAAACACCAATCACTGGAAAGAGCCACAAGAAGCACTTCTCTCTCTAGGCTGAAGGAGATGGACTTAAAAGTGACTGTACCACCAGGCCCAGGCTGAAGCACTGGAGGCGGGCCGAGCCACCCTTAGTGGGAGGAAACCCTAGCCCCTCTATGATAGGGTTTCATTATTTCTAATGGAGTCATGTCATGGAGGGGCTGGGGTTTCTTCCCACTGGGGGTGGATCGGCCCGCCTCCAGTGCTTCAGCCTGGGCCTAGTGGTATAGTTACTTTAAAAGAAAATTTACAAAGACTGTCTAATGTAAAGAACAGCAAGATGGGGAGTGAATAACTATTCTTAAGTTAAAACTAACCAGGGGTGGACAAGAGGTGGTAATACCAAATCATATATGGGTTCGGCCAACAAAAGAAAAACGTGTATGGGGACTGTGGGGACTGTTTAGGCAGAATATTCACAGTATCAGTTGGAAGTATCTTTTCAGTTCCAGTTAATGCACATTAGAATCAGAAAAGTTATGTGCAGAATGTTCACGTTAAAGGAATGTAGAAGACTATATATAAATATATACCAGCAGTCTAGCCGGAACATTCAAAAGTTGACCCTGTTGGAAGAAAAGATCAGCCAATGTCATGATTATAGGACCCAGATCCTCCTACAAAAGTAACAGCACTTGAGGAGTGATCAGAAGCAGGCCAAGGACTTGGACTGGTGCCCACCATCAATGCTGCTGGAAGTAGACCACCAAGAAGAGCTTAGGCCATGCTTATTTCCCTATCAGTAGATCCAGAACAGCTGATGATGAATCACTGCAGTCAAGATCCAGAAATTCTTCAGTTGAGCAGGATGCAAATAATCCTGTCATAAACCTGCTCTTCCCATGACCTTCATAGATGTGGCAGATTCGAGATGAAAGCATCGAGGGGTTAAAGAATTTCATGAAACCGCACAAAAGATGGATACGTCTCCCCACATGGTTTTAATAAAAACTACCAACACAGCAGATACTGGCCGCGCACCAAATAACACATAAAAGTACAATGCAGATTTCTGGATTCGGTCTCGGATTGATGTTTGATGCCAGCGATAAACTGCATTGTTAGCATTTCCCGTCGTATTTTCAGGGAAACTTTTTGCAAATACAGTCAATGTCTTTATAAATGGAGGCCTTAATTTGGTGTCTGGCATTCTTATTCTTCAGGTAGGGTCTGGATGGCCGCCGTCCACGGTTACTGAGTTATATAACAAAAGTATTGGTTTACATTACAAAAAAAAATTTCACTAACCTTCACCTGACCTTGGATTATTCCAATGTACAATGAGTACTAGTCCCAAAAAGGGATCAGTGGAAACTAAGCAAAGGTAGGCTAAACTGCTGATAAGCTCCAGATTGTAGGAAACTATACCTCAAAGCATTGGTGACCCCTGCAACTGATCAGGTACACTGGGAATCACAAGTAAAAGAGATACTGTCACCTTTCTTACTCATCAGTTAACAGTGTCACCTAGGAAGGCCTCCACGGCAGTCGGGCCCCATCTTCTTGCTGGGGAGAGGGCTCAACAGTCATGAAGTCCCACCTAGCTGACACTGGCCACCAATGAAATGAAGCGATATTATATCAAGTTTTATACAGGTATATATCAAATGTGCAGGATTTAAGCTTGTGGATAAAGTGGAAAACCGAACATAGAGTAAAAGGGGAGGGGGGGGGGTGACAGTATCATTTTAAAGTCGTTTTTACAGATGTGACAGTCTGGCCTGTAGATCCTGCACAATTGTACATTGCAATACTGGCTCGTCATAAATACTGGATTGGTGCTAAATCTGGTATCCAGGCAGCCTAAGAAAAAATCTAGAGGAGTCATTTCTGGGAAACCCCTGCCAAGTGCGGGTGAACAAATGCCAACTGGAGGCCATAATCTCCACATCTCAAATCATGCCCACTGCATCATCAGCGATACCATCATACCCGGCCATCAATATGGCTCAGCAGGAAACAGGGCTCGTCACGTGTATATAAAATTTTCCCTGGCCAACACGAGACATTGTTTGCAATAATACAAATTAATCGGGGCACCCTTGTTGGTCTTCAGCTTTTGAACCCTAGTCAACGCATTGTATACACCATATTTTCTGTGGAGGTACTTGTCCGCTGCTGTAATTCTGGGTCAGCTGGTCCAGTGTTGTACATCATCTCCAAAATACCAAATGTGCTTCTCGACAGTCACCTCTTGGATAAACCACAAGTGGCCTGTTGCAGTGTCATATTCTGGCCAGTCTTGGTACACTGTTGATACCATGGTTCAGCAAAAGCCAACAAATGCAGCTGGTTCAGAAAACTGGCCCCACAATTCTAGGCCCCAACAATCTGCCTATGGTCTACTACACTCAAGTCACCATGGCCATCTAGGACTGGCAAATGTTGTCTTATTATGCAGAGGAGAAGTCAACACATCATGATGTAGCCAACAAGTGGTATCGCATTATCAGTCACAAGAATTTAGGCACCAGCTGTTCCTATTGTTATAAATATTCCACGTATACTGAATGGAGGGAATGGCCATGTTCACCTCTATTGTACCAAAGTTTGGGTGTCCCAGAAAATGGTGGAGCTGCCAAAACGTCAGATCACCAAGTTTCCAAGCAATTGGGGGGGGCTCCATAGATGTGTCCTAGAGGTCTGCTAAAAAATGCATATACAGTATACTATAAAGTGTTGGGTCTAAAAGGTGAATGAAAATTGCCTTAAAAGGGCCAGAATAAAAAAAAAAGTATAATTCATGATCCATTACTTTTGTAATATTTCACTCTGAAAACTTCTGGTTTGTTTTCCTTAAACCGTTATAATGTAGAAAGTGTTTGATTCCGGCACAATGTGGGGGTTTAACAGTGAGTCACATAAGCCAGTGAGGGCTGACAGATGATTGATGCATCCTCCCACATCACTCCACTGTAATTTGCACTTCAATAAGAACAGCCATGAAAAATTCTACTTTTTCTGGTCTTAAAGTATCTTACATAACTAAGTTATTATTGCTCAGAACAGCAGAAAGAACTTGGCTGTATCAGCTGTCTCAGTCAGTTCCATAGACTTGGTTGGCGCGGTAGTGTACAGGTTCGGCCAGCACTCCATATACTGGGGTATGCAGTGAGAAGGAATGGGGACCTGGGGGCCTCCATTCTAGAAATCACTTTATGTTAACAAAAAGGTTCCCATACACCTTCAATAGCTGCCAGCTGAACTCCATACACAAGAACATTCATGTGCTCTGAATGGGGAGGGGGTTACCTGCTATGAGATGGGGGATGACAGATTATCTCTCCAAAAACAAAAGGGTCATATAATCGAAATCCAAAATGGCCAATGCTTTTCTTCCTTGACATCATATGTGAAAGACAGGAGGCGGCCACAGACATTAGATGGTCAGCCAGTCTCAAGGAGGATGGAAAGTTCAACCCACAGTACTTTCCTCTAACGTGCGTGGGGACCTTACAAGTCGATAGCTAAGGGTGTGTTCACATTGAGTAAATCAGGTGGAATTCCACGGTGGAGCTCAATGCCATGGAATCCGGCCTGCCTCAGTGTGTCAATGGGATGTCTCGCACTCAAAGAGCGGAGAGCGGCAGAAGTGGAGGCAAGCAAGCCGTCCCATTGACACACTGAGGCAGACACGATTCTCCGGCGGAGAGCTCTGCCACAGAATTCCACCTGTTTTACTCAGTGTGAACAGGACCTAAAAGAGTAGCTTTCAAGGCGAGATGCCATGAGATACCTTTAGGACCCCAAATAGCACAGCTAGGCAATGTGTTAGACTAAGTTTAAACTACGTTTTTGCTACCTAAATTTTTTCATCTGTTTTTGCAAAAAAAAAAAAGATAGGAAAATAGATGCAATTTGTTTTGATTAGTGATTCAATTGACTTCCAATATAAAGAAAATTAAAAATAAAAAATAATCGTTTTTGTGTACGCTAAGGGTATGTTCACTCTGAGTAAAATAGGCGTTATTCCGTGGCGGAACACTCCGCTGCTGAATTACGCCTGCCTCAGTGTTTCATATCCTCTCAATGGGAAAGCACGCTCCTTTGCACCCGCCGCTCAAAGAAGTGACATGTTACTTCTCTAAGCAGACAGCGGCGGCAGCGGAGGAGCGCGTGCCCTCTCATTCACTCACACCGAGCACAGCGGAATTCCACCGTAATTGCTCAGTGTGAACACACCCTAAAAAATAAATAAATAAAAAACATCCGTTTTGATCTTTTTTTTGGAAAAACAGATCGCACACAATGTGTCAATTTTTCTATCCATTTCTCCATTCGTTTTTTTTGCACAAACGGATGAAAAAAATTGGACTGCAAAGATGTAGTGTGGCCCTAGCCCCACTTGGAAAAATCCAAAGGAGTAAGGGCCCTATTACACAGGATGATTATCGTGCCAAAATTTTTTATATCGCTTGAATTTAAACGATAATCGTTCTGTGGAATTGCAGGCAGTGATCGAAAAATTTTTCATATGTTGTTGATTGTTGATTTAGATCTGAACCTAAAATTATCGTTAATTGTTCGCTAATTGTTTGCTGTAATTCCACGAGTTCTGCATTTTTTCACTAATCGTTTAGTGTAATTGCACATTGTTCATTGTTTTGCTGAGATCAAAAGGAAAAAACGATCGCAATAATAAGAAATAATCGAAGTAACAATTGTAACTAATGACCATCGTTCTGTGTAATATGGTGAACAATTTCAGGTTAACGATGATCTCATTTGCAATCATTTATCGTTAGTCGTTAAAAAACGCTCTGTGTAATAGGACCCTAAGAAGGCAGAAAAATTCTAAGTTGTATAATCGCCATTCTTTTTTTCTTTTTATGCTTCTCAGAAATTTTCCCGGGTGATACCAGATAATGACATTAAACAAGACAGGACAGTTTATAGCATCTGAAGACAGACTCAACATCCTTTCACCACCCTCATCCGGCTACTGTAAGCTGACTCATCCTAAGTAACATATCATTCATTATGAACTTGAGTCATAGAACCTTGAATATTTCTAACAACCATATCCAAGCAAAAAAATAATTGAAACTTTTTCCAGTTTTAGGAAAATTTAGTTTTTAAGCCACCTACCTAATAATACCACTGTATATACCAGATTTTGTGGTCGTGACAGTGATGGAGGAGATAAAGGGTGAAAAAGTTTTTTTGTATCCACAAAAAGCAATGAAACTCAACCCCTTTCTTCTAGCCTTAAAGGAAGTGCCAATGGCTAAAACTGTAGGTTTTGCAAAACGATGAAGACATGTAGGTTATAGATCACTGAAAATTGGAAAAAATGCATTTACAGATAAGTTTTTCCACCTGCTCCACTTGTAATTCTATAGCTGAAGGCTGGATTTGTAGGAAGTAAATGCATCCCATTTTTAGCTTTTATGCTGCCCGAATGATAAGTCGTCCAGCCTCTTCTCCAGCCTGAAAAACAGGCGGATCCTAGACAACTGCAGGGTCAGACTACACTATATGTTTGTAGTCTGTTACCAAGGAGACACATAGGTCTGTTTTCAGGAGCTACAGACAGAAGACAATAAGAATTTGTAAATTTAGACCATAAGCAAAGCAGTTTTTTTTTGTTCGTTTTTGCATTTGAACAATAAAAACATCTTACCGTGCACTGCTGAAGCACAGATGTTAAACACAATAGAAGAAATAGCAAATGATTTGAGGAAAATATACAGGAAGAGGCTGGATTGGCACTTAGGATTGTAATTATTTCCTACAATGGTTATGAGCAATTTAGTGGAAAATGCTAATTGTGTATTGTCCTCGGCTTCTTTCTGTAGATGTCTCAGCCACAGAATTTCCTCCAGAGATCAGGCTGGATTATACACGATGATTCCTCCCATTCTGGATGACTAGCTTTAAATATAGTACTCAAAATATATGTCGGACTATATGAATTACTCTCAGTTCCCTGTGTTCTTTCTTCTTAGTCATTACTGCCCGACAGACCCATTACAATTAAATGACTCCCTCAAAGGGGTGGTCCAAGGCTGCAACATCGATTGCCTATGTTTGATCAGTTGAGGTCTGACCTCCGTGGCCCCCAATGACTAGCACAATGGAAGAGCCACCACCTTAGGTCTTTCTACATTGGGAAAGGGGGGGGGGATTAGTGGCCAAACAAACTTATAGGATCACATTGCAGCACCGTGGACATACAGCAATAGACACAGTGATATTTATACAAATGACAGCTGCTCTGAGCTTTATGGGTGGTAAAAAGATAAGAAGGAAGCCTTGATTTACCTAGGAGGAACAGCATGGATCGTCTAGAATAGGCAACTTGCAGGTACACAGCCCTGGATTTTTTCAGGCTATCACACTTTCCCCTGCACATTCTAAGCCCCAACCCTACATCCAGTGTTCTGTCTTGATCTAGCGGTTCCTAGAGACAGATTTCCCCTGACAACAGGCAGTGGGCAGCAGACTGCAGAGAGATTAGACACATAAAGACCAATAGTGTTTAAAGCAGTAATTTTTGGGAAATGAAGTGATTTACAAATATGGTAGGAATCACATAGACTATATGAAGGAGGGGAATTGTTTGAAGGAACTGTACTCATTTAGGGTACCTACACAGTTTTATGGACTCTCCAAAATTGCCAGGTTCTGCACACTTTTTCTTATTGTGTGCATGGTAGCCTTTAGTCATTTACCTAAACCCAGCAGCTAGTCTATAGCCCTCAAACTGCCCTGATCTACAGTAATCTTGGAGGTCAGACATGGCCAAACACCCACTACATATACTAATGATAAGTCATGGATATTAAAATTCTGACAGATCCCTTTAAATGGAGCAAAATATATTTTCTTGACTTTGATACATTCAGAAAGATGTATACCTGATTTTTATTTTATACATTAGCAACTATGGCCTCAACGTACCTGGTATAAAGCCTAGAAATAAGCCATGAATGGTAGAAGTCACAAGCGTCCCCAAGCAGAAGCTATTATCACTAGTCAAATTCACTCTCCAGGTGCTGTATATGGAAATCTCCAGCAGGGAAAGGGTCCTGGTAATTACTGGCAGGTGATGCAGGTGGCAGGACCCAGCGGGAACCACGTGGCCGGGAGCTCCTGATACAGCCTCCTCATCCTTTAATTAAATGCTCATTAACTCGACATCCTCAAAGGTTTTTCTCAAGAAGTTGCTGCAAAGTCTTCTGTTATCTGTCGGCAGCTGTTTCTCCTAATGAAGAGCAGGACACACGGCGGTCCAGCTATACAAAGCCTGCCGGTAATACCCAAACCATTATAAAATCTGCCTAAAGTGGAGATACATGGGTCACAAAATCTTTTAGGGTCCCATACATCAGACTCCATTGTGCATATATAAAGTGACCTGACCTTATGTCAGGATGTTTTCAGTTTGTTTTTTTAAATCTTGAAATGTAAATAGGTTATAGGCCGGCCCATCCCGGCCAGTGATTGGCTAAGCAGCCTGTAACCTCAGAGACCAGCGGCAGCGGGGAGCGTGAAGAAGTGAAGACAACACTGGGGAGCGTGAAGATGTAACGTATGAACTTTATTATTTTATTGACAGATTCATCAGCCGTCGTATCTATATCACTATTACACGTGGCCAATGATTTTAGGCCAGGACCTAAAGACACGATCAGACGATGACGTTATTACACAGAGGACATGGGTGGCGCTGTTTTTGCAAGAAAGCTTTTCTAATCCTGAATGACCTCTTTAACCTCTTAACAACCAAGGGTGCACATTGGGCTTTCTCACCTGAGGGCGGAAATGTACGCCCTCCCAGGGTTTATCACTATTAAGTGAGCTGAGGAGCTGAGCTAGCTTCAGAGCGGGTGAGGACTGACTGCTATCAGCAGCTAGGTCCTCAACTGCAATGACTAGCCGTGATTGTGCAGCCACCCGCAATTAACCCCTTAAACGCCATTAACGCAGTATTTAAAGGGGTATTCCCCCCAAAATCTTTTTTGCTTTAATAAATTGCCCACCCATAGCTTTTCATCTTTCCAATATACATGTATTATGGATTCTGCACAGTTTTGCTGTTTTCTATGTGCACTCACTCCCTCTGATCATATAAAATCATCAAAACTCTGTCAAACCCGACACTGCTTCCAGCTCCTGGCCCCCACCCTCCATGACGGAGTCAGGTGTCTTCCATCACTTCAATGGGCAGGGTTAGCGATTATACCCCTGCCCACTGAAGAGAGGGATAACAGTTGTTACCGGTATCCCTTCTCCCACCACACCTTTCCAGAGGCACACAGCTGGCCGTCTCGCTCGTTGCCCTTCCCTTGCCCCCCTTACTCCGCACCGAGACCCTGCCAACCCCGCTGTAAGCCCCATCCTGGCCTGCTCCTGTGATTCCTGCCATCCGCACCAGTCCCCCACCCCCAGGCCATACATATACACTGAAACAATTATACAATACAAAGCTAAACTTATTAAAAATATAATTTTTATTACCATGATTAAAAATCTCTTAACATTAAAGTGCAAAAAGGATCCAGTAAAGTCAGGCAGAAACCACAGTGTTAAAGTCACATAATCACATAAACAAATTAGGGTAAGCGTGTTACATCATAAGTATACGCACAGATAGTGTACCCATACGGCCTCAGGGCTGCTAAACGCAGACAAACATAACCTGAGAATATCTATCAGAGATACAGCTATCGCTTACCCATAGTGGAGTCTGGCGTCTAACCCCGACGCACGTTTCGCGTACAAATCGCTTTATCAAGGGGCACTAATTGCCCAACACCCCGCTGTCAGCTTCGTCCCGGCCACCCGCACCGGTCCTCCACCGCCCAGGGCACACACTGCGGGTAATCGACTCACTCGCTACACAAGCCGCCCCCACATGTCCCGCGCCACACCGAGACGCCGCTGACAGCGCAGTCCCGCCCGCACCGGTCCCCCACTACATATACACTGCGGGTAAATGCCCCTCGCACCGAGACCCCACGCAGTCAGTTCCGTCCCGGGCAGCAGGGATTACGGGAGAGGCCCGGAACGGAACTGACTGCGTGGGGTCTCAGTGCGAGGGGCATTTACCCGCAGTGTATATGTAGTAGGGGACCGGTGCGGGCGGGCAACACACATCACTGGAGCCGGCGGGACTGCGCTATCAGCGGCGTCTCGGTGCGGCGTGGGACACGTGGGGGCAGCTGGTGTTGCGGGTGAGTCGATTACCCGCAGCGTGTGCCCCGGGCGGTGGGGGACCGGTGTGGGCGGGCAGAACACATCACTGGAGCCACCCAGCCTGCAGTCCCCCTCCCACGGCCTCCCACGTATACTGACACAAATCGCCCCCGCAACCCCACCCCCAAACACCGCTGTCAGCTTCTCCCCAGCCTGCTATCCATCCACATCAGAAGAACCTCTGTGACCTGATATATTTTGATGTGGATGGATAGCAGCTTGCTGGGACCTGTAGTTCTACACAATATATCAGGTCACAGAACTTCTGAAGAACTACAGGTCCCAGCAAGCTGCTATCCAAATTAGAAACACTGTGACCTAATATATTGTGATTTGGATAGATAGCAGCTTGCTGGGACCTGTAGTTCTACAGAAGTTCTGGTACCTGATATATTGTGTAGAACTACAGGTCCCAGCAAGCTGCTATCTATCCACATAAAAAATATATCAGGTCACAGAGCTTCTACAGAACTACAGGTCCCAGCAAGCTGCTATCTATCCACATAAAAAATATATCAGGTCACAGAGCTTCTACAGAACTATAGGTCCCAGCAAGCAGCAATCAGTGCGAAGCAATGCATGCTGGGAAATGTAGTTTCCTGGCTGGCGCCATCTTGACCATATATATCGTCTTTTAGAAAAACTTTTTCTCAGGAATGGCAGCAGCTAGAAAGACGGGAGACGGCTCAAAATACTCAGGGGGACTTGGTGAGTAAGACCTGCTAGGTTTGGAAGTATTTAATTTTTTTTAGCTCTTGGGGGGAATACCCCTTTAAGTTCATTTGACAGAGGAAGCATTTTTTCTGACCTCCGGAGGTGCTCATCTTAACTTTGTGTAGTCAGATCGGCGCTCTTCTGAGGCTTTATGAGCAAAGCGCTGATAACACAGATCAATGCTATGCTATGAGATTGCACTGAACAGTATACGCAATCTAATGATTGCAGGATATAGTCCCCCAGGGGGACTTAAAAAGTGTAAAAAGAAAAAAGAAATCACCCCCTTTCCCATTTTTTAGAAAAAAAACAATGTTGTTTTCGCCCGGTGAACAGTGCAAACAAAAAATGATTTAAAAAAAAGGGCAGGATTGCTGTTTTTTTTTTAACCGTATGAGAAAATATGATTAAAGTGGCCCTATTGTGACTCTTATAACACTTATTTTTTTCCCCTATGGGGCGGTATGGGGTGTCATTTTTTGCACCATGATCTCTCGTTTTTATTAGTTCCATATTTCTGTCGTTTTTACATATTGATCACTTTTTATAAAAAAAAATTTAAAATAAAATGTAATTTTTTATTACATTTTATCTAAAAAAAAAAAATTAATAAAAAGTGATTCCAATTTTTCCCAATTTCACCCCATAATTAATATTTTGGGGGTTTCATCATTCATTTTATGGTTGAAAGAGATCATTACAAAGTACAAATGCTGTTCCTGAAAAAACACAAGCCATTACATGGGCCTGTAGATGGAAAAATAAAAGGATATTGTCATGCATTAAAACAGGCATGGACTCTCGGGACAGGGATATAATATTACCGCTTTATAAAGCTTTGGTGCGGCCCCATCTGGAGTATGCCGTCCAGTTTTGGAACCCGATTCATAAAAAGGATGTTCTAGAGCTGGAGAACTGTGAATCTGTGGAACAGTCTACCACAGGATCTGGTCACAGCAAAAACAGTAGAGGGCTTCAAAAGCGGCCTAGATAAGTTCTTAGACCAAAATAATATAAATGCACATGTATAGAACCTATCACCCCTCCCCCTTCCCTGTATCCATCCCCTTCTTAATTGAACTTGATGGACATGTGTCTTTTTTCAACCGTATTAACTATATCCATCTGTATGACACACATGTACATCCATTTATCACATATACTTTGCAGAAGGTGTACATTTATTCTCTATGCTTCTACGCTGAAGTTGATAAATCAGGAGCCATTACATACAAGGTGTAAGGAACAGTGTCCTGTCACTCACCTCCAAATAATTCCCAACTCCTACAGCGGCTTGAGTTTCTGGTGCTCGGACTACTCCGCTGAAACAGAGAAACGGCATCTCAGATAAAGGAAAACTATAATAAAATGAAAATAAAAAGGACAGACAGCGCCCCTATTGACCATGAGATGTCTTAGGTACTGCACTGAAAGCTACACTAAAGGAAATAGAAGTAAAACATAAGTCACTAGTAAACATGTCAGACTAACCGATCATCTAATATGTATGGAGCAAGGGAGGGAAGGATCGGGGTATGTTGGATTTTAAAGGGGAACTATCAGCAGGTTAGACAAATTTAACCTGCTGATAGCCCCCTGTAGTGCCGGAGAGGATGAGGAGGAAGGTGTGTGTGTTACCTTCCTCCTCGGTGCCGATCCAGCACAGTTAGCCCACATAATCTTTGCCCGGGAGCACTGTTGGGAGCACTGCCCCGTCATCTGGCCTGTCCACTCCATTGATTATCAATGGAGGGGGAGGGCCAGATGATGTTGTGCTCCTAACAGTGCTCCCGGGCAAAGATTATGTGGGCTAACTGTGCTGGATCGGTGGATAAAGTCTGACACAGTGCTCTCTGCTGCCACCTCTGTCCGTGACAGGAACTGTGAGCAGTAGCAAATCCCCATAGAAAACCTCTTCTGCTCTGGACAGTTCTTGACATGGACAGAGGTGGCAGCAGAGAGCACTGTGTCAGACTGGAAAGAATACACCACTTCCTGCAGGACATAAAGCAGCTGATAAGTATAGGAAGACTTGAGATTTTAAAATAGAAGTAAATTACAAATCTATATAATTTTCTGCCACCAGTTGATGTAAAAGATTTTTTCCCCCCGCTGGAGTATCCCTTTAAAGGGAAAGCGTCATCACAAAAAAGACCAAATTATCAATCAGGATTATATGTTGAACATTTTTCTTAAAGAATTTTTTTGGCGATTTTATTTTCCTAATTTAACATTTTACTTCCTATATTTTAAAATAATCCTGAAATCTTGGGGGTTTCCATTCTTACCACTAAGCCTAAAACTTAGCTGAGACTTCCTGTTCTGTCTGCGACGATAAGAAAGTGCTAGAAAGTGATTTGTACAGGACAGCAGCAAATAGTGGCCCCGGCAGAGCAAACAATAGATGTAATTCAGAGCTGAGCCTCCTCCTCCGTGTGGAAAGACTGCTGTACAGGACACGGAGAACATCCAAGCAACCATATATTTTACACCAATGGCAAAGCTCTTGTACATGGTTGCCTATGTCTAAGGGGCTTGCTGTAAAACATGTCTATATGTTGTTAAAAACAGGTCAGGCAAGATGGCTGCACCCATAGTCACGTACAAAAAATGAAAAAATGAAAAAAAAATTACAACCATAAATAGAAACAAGTTAGAAAAAAAGAACATGTTCCACTATCTTGCTCTAATCAGTAAAAAAAAAGTGGAAAAAAAAGTGGGAAAAAAATGGTGATCCGTTCCCTTTAAGGCAGGGATGGGAAACCTTCAGCCCTTCAGCTGTTGCAAAACTACAATTCCCATCATGCCTGGACAGCCAAAGCTTTAGCTTTGGCTGTCCAGGCATGATGGGAATTGTAGTTTTGTAACTGCTGGAGAGCTGGAGGGCCGAAGGTTCCCCATCCCTGCTTTAAGGTATTGGTCTCCATCCTGGTGCTGCAAAACTACAACTCCCAGCATGCAGTGCAGCTTTTTTTGTAGTTTTGCAAAAGCTGGAGAGCCAGACCATTGGTGTACATGGGGAATGAACACAGAAGAGTCTGTATGAGGCTGCACAGTGACCCATCATCAGATGTGTGACGCGTTTTACCACTTATGGTAAATATATAGGTTGCTTTTTTTATTCGGTTTATTACCAAATGACTCAAACACCAATAATTTGTCTCTGTCAGCAAAAACATCCAGCACCCAGGACTGTCTCACCGCTCTGTAACCAGACACTGGTTTGTTCTAGCAGTTAACAAAAAAAAAGATTTTCTTTCAAATCAACTGGTGCCAGAAAATCCCACAGATTTGTAATTTACTTCTATTAAAAAAAAATCTTAAGTCTTCCAGTACTTATCAGCTGCTGTATCTCCTGCAGGAAGTGGTATTCTTTCCAGTCTGGAGAGCAGGAGAGGTTTTCTATGGGGATTTGCAACTGCTCTGGACAGTTTCTCACAAGGAACAAAGTTAGCTGCAGAGAGCACTGTGTCCGACTGGAAAAAAATAAACTACGTCCTGCAGGACATACAGCAGCTGATAAGGACTGGAAAACTGGAGATTTTTTAATAAAAGTAAAATTACAAAGGGGGATTTTCTGACCTATAGACACTATTAAAGGGGTTATCCAGCGCTACAAAAACATGGCCACTTTCCCCCTACTGTTGTCTCCAGATTGGGTGAGGTTTGAAACTCAGTTCCATTGAAGTAAATGGAGCTTAATTTCAAATCGCACCTGAACTGGAGACAACAGTAGGGGGAGAAGTGGCCATGTTTTTGTAGCGCTGGATAACCCCTTAAAACTCCACTGTGTATTGCTCCCAGTCCATTATACTAGTAAAAATACATGACATTCCAATAATATTATGGGGTTTCAGCACCTTGGCCGCCATCTTGAACACCACCATATTGGATAAAGGTCGCATTTTTCCAATGGAAAGGGGGTCATGTAGCATATCAAAGTGAACCAGAATTGTCTCAGAAGTCAATTAATATTCCCGTCCTCAGTGCGCCAAACCACCTAATTTACATATTACGGTGAAGATTAACCAAAAACATAAGAAAACCTACTCCGTACGCTATGGAAGCATAACAGCAAGTTAGCGTCTCCCAACCTGTTGTTAATTTCCCTTTAAAGTCCCTGTCAACTGTAATTTATGTTCCAAACTGCTGACACCATTAGATAGCCGTCAGGTATAGGAGACACTTGGTACCGCTCATAGATCAGCCTGTGCTTCCAGTACATAGGAAATGCTTTCATACTCCAGTGCAAACAGGCTTTATCAAGCTCTTGATCTGCTGCAATCAGTAATCTTGCTCCCCCTCCCCTCCCTCACCAGCTTGCAGCTGTCAATCAAGCAGGGATAGGGAACGTGTCAGACTGGGGTGACAAATCTCTTGTCAATAACATTTGCAGTCGAACTAAAACTCTCAGAACCCCCTACATTTATACAGCTCTCAGGGTATGCTGGGAGTTGTAGTCTCTGAGAGGACAACCCTATAATAAATCATTGTGTGCAGAGGCTCCTGGTGGCTGCAATCTGTGGGTGACAACCATCAGCCCTGAGGGTCCAGCAATATATCTGTCTACACTGTACTACAACTCCCAGCATATCCTGAGGGCTGCAGACTGTCAGTACATGCTGGAAGTTGTAGTGCCTGCAGCTGTTGTAGTTGGGTCCTAAGTGCATCATAATCAGAATACCCGACACTTATGGAGCTCTCAGGGTATTTAGGGAGTTGTAATTTCTGAGGTGACAACCTCTTAAGTTGTCTCTTCACACGTACTACAACTCCCAACATTTTCTGAGAGCTGCAGACTGTCAGTAAATGCTGGGAGTTGTAGTGTTTGCAGCTGTTGTAGTTGCAGGGTCCTAGGTGCGCTTAATGCATTGCAGAAGATCGGAATACATAAGGGGGGAACTTATCATTTATGGCCCTGACATGCACCAGGAAGAAGGTGTCGGTCCCCCCAGATTCACTAAGCGGTATGCTCCTCTTACAAAACCCAACAGTGTGCATAAGGACGAGGCTTTATTTAAAGGGAACCTGTCACCCCCCGCTAGAGACCCTCATACTTACCCCTTCTCTCCAAGTTCCACACCTGGAGCAGATCCGGCGACTGAGATATCCCTGCCGGAAGCCCGACGCGCGCTCTAGAGACGAGTCCGACGCCCATAGAGAATGAATGAAGCCATCATTCTCTATGGGCATCGGACTCATCTCTAGAGCGCGCGCCGGGCTTCCGGCAGGAATATCTCCGTCCCCGGATCTGCTTCAGGCGCAGGACTTGGCAAGAAGGGGTAAGTATAAAGGTCTCTAGCGGGGGTCGGGCAGTGCCGCGGCCAGTGATTGGCGGATCGCCTGTCACTTCAGATACTTGGGGAGCAGGACGACGTTACAGGACATCAGGGAGTACAGACAGGTATGTGGAACTTTATTATTTATTTTTTTTACATATTTATCAGTCCTTGCCCGTGCATTGCTGTTACACGTAGCGATGTGCGATGATCCGATTCGGCAGATTATCGCTCCATGTAATAAGCCCCTTACTATACGACTAAGGGCCAGACCCCATACTGTGAATAGCTGTCACTTCTCTGGCCCCCTCAGTTTCTTCTTATCAGAGATTTCTTTATTGCAGCAAACAGACAGGTTTAACCCTTCCACTGCCTGCACAGAAAACTGGTTCATGAGCTGCAGGAAGGCAGTGTAAGGGTTAAACTGTCAGCAATGAATAAATACAAGTAATGGTGCGTTTACACGAAACGATAATTGGCCCGATCGTACGATTAACGATGTCAGAGTAACGTTTTTTTTTTTCATAACGATCAGCGTTTATACGGTACGATATATCGTATGGAAAATTCGTTTTGCGATCCTTAAGCCTATCTCACACATTGGTTAAATCGGCGAACGACTGTTCACACGGAACGATCTGCGAATTTTTCGCGAACGACGATTTGATAACATGTTGAAAGATCAAAATGAACGATTTCTCGTTCGTCGTTTGATCGTTCGCTGCGTTTACACGTACGATTATCGTCCGAATTCGATCGTTATCGCGCAAATTCGCACGATAATCGTTACGTGTAAACGCACCATTACTGATAAGGGAAACCCCCCTCACACACATGACACTGCCTGCACCCTCTCCCCTCCAGCTCAGCCCTAATGAGATAAGAAAGCGCAGGAGGCAGGACATAGGGCCCTATTCCACGGGACGATTATCGTTCGCATAATCGTTAACGTTTAACGATCCAAACTACGGCTATTGCGAAAGACCTGCAATCGTTCGCCCATTTACACGGAACGATAATCGTTACTTATGATCGTTCTCGCGTTTGTCTTGTCGTCGCTATTGCGTTCGTCACTACTGCGAATGACGTCTTATTCAATGCGAACTATTTCTCGTTCGGTCGTTAATCGTTAACTGCTATTCAAACGAACGATTATCGTTTAGATTCGAACGACTTAACGATAATCTGAACGATAATCGTGCCGTGGAATAGGGTCCTTACAGAATAATCTCTCTTCTATTGTGTCCCGGTCGGGTCGGGGGAGGAGACGCTGTCACCGGAAGAGCATCAGAGCGCACCCCCTGATCTGTAAGTGTGATCCACCTTTAAGTGCCCCTGGCACCCTGCCAGGACTTGTAATGCATGCATCTCTGGTCAGTATCCTCGTCATACACAGCTGCAGTCACCTACCTATATTTTGTTCCAAAATACTGAAAGAATATCAGATACCGCACTTTGTTAGACCCCATGCTGTCAACGAGTCACGTGACATCCACCCGTTCACAACACATGAAGCTGCACAAGGACAAGCCGGCAAGAAAGGACCCCACAGGGCTGCCCGGAGCTGCCTGACTGGCCAGTATCACTGTATACGGAGTGACATGTTCACGCTTCTCTCTCATACTTCCCCCACTACCTAAACATATAACCATTTATATAGCTATATGCAAGTAAGCGCCGCTTGTCAGTGTTCTGTGTCAGGCTCGGTGGTTTAGCAGCGCCGCAGGTAGAAGATAGAGCGGTTTCAGGGGCCTTTTAGCAGTAGTGTCACGTTGTGATGACGTCACTGACGATGCGGGGTTGACCTGTGTATTGCCTGAGTGGTTTGTAAGAACTGTTTGTTGTAACATGCAGAATAATTCATTGGATACCATGTTTCAGATTGTATTATACCCTAAATCGATTTTCTCCAGCCTGTGGCTGTCCAGTGGATACAAAACTATAAAAGGGTGTCAGGGCATGCTGGGAGTTGTAGTTTTGCTACTGCTTAAAGGGACCCAATCAGCACAATTGTGGTGATATGGTTCCCACAATCATAGTATAGAGCTATTGTACAGCTAGCGGCACATACCAGTTGTAGCTTTAGTAAGAAAAAGTACTTTTATTCTGCCACACAAGCCTCCTCACTCAGATGACTAATTTCCGCTCCTCTCCTGGCCGCGCGTGGCAGAACAAAAGTACTTTTTCTCCTTACTAAAGCTACTGCAGCTGGTATGTGCCGCTATCTGTACAGTAGCTCTATACTATGATTATGGGGACCATATCAGCACAATCTTGCTGATTGGTTCACTTTAACGAGGTCGGACAACACTGCCCTAAAGAATATAGTTAGAGACCCATTAGCACCATGATATATTAACTTCCTTTATATATCGTATTAGAAAAACTGCTCTTTCTCCTCTTTTCAGGCTAATTTCCTGCTTGCTCCCTAAGCTTATCTTTAAAGGGGTACTCCCCCCAAGAGCTAAAAAAAATGAAATGCTCCCAAACCTAGCTGGTCTTACTCACCAAGTCCCCCTGAGTATTTTGAGACGTCTCCCATCTTTCTAGCTCCTGCCGTTCCTGAGTTACAAGTTTTTCTAAAAGCCGATCTATATCCAAGATAGGAAACTACTTTTCCCATCATGCAATGCTTCTGCCTGATGATGGTGAAGTAGCAGAGCTGAGACAGTGAAGGAGATGATGACGGTGTAGCAGAGCTGAGATGGCGGTGTCGATGTAGTAAAGCTGAGTTGGTAGTGACATTGTAGCAAAGCTGAGTTGGAAGAGACGTTGTAGCAGAGCTGAGTTGGTAGTGACATTGTAGCAGAGCTGAGTTGGGGATGACTGTGTAGCATAGCTGAGTTGGGAGGACAGTGTAGCAAGGCTGAGTTGGGGGGATGGTGTAGCAGAGCTGAGTTGGTAGTGACATTGTAGCAGAGCTGAGTTGGGGGGGACAGTGTAGCAAGGCTGAGTTGGGGGGATGGTGTAGCAGAGCTGAGTTGGTAGTGACATTGTAGCAGAGCTGAGTTGGGGGGGACAGTGTAGCAAGGCTGAGTTTGGGGGATGGTGTAGCAGAGCTGAGTTGGGGATGACAATGTAGCAGAGCTGAGTTGGGGATGACGGCGTAGCAGAGCTGAGTTGGGGGTGACGGCGTAGCGGAGCTGAGTTGGGGGTGACGGCATAGCGGAGCTGAGTTGGGGGTGACGGCGTAGCGGAGCTGAGTTGGGGGAACGGCGTAGCGGAGCTGAGTTGGGGGTGACGGCGTAGCGGAGCTGAGTTGGGGGTGACGGCGTAGCGGAGCTGAGTTGGGGGTGACGGCGTAGTGGAGCTGAGTTGGGGGTGACGGCGTAGTGGAGCTGAGTTGGCGGTGGCGGTGTAGCAGAGCTGAGTTGGGGGGGCCGTGTAGCAGAGCCGCGGACGATTGGGGGGGAGCTTGCTGCGGACGATGGGGGGTGGAGCTTGTCGTGGGCGATGGGGGCGGAGCTTGCCGCGGGCGATGGGGGGCGGAGCTTGCCGCGGGCAATCCCGGGGGGGGGGAGCTTGCCGCGGGCGATCACGGGGGGGCGGAGCTTGTCGCGGGGGGGGGGGGCCGCGGGGGAGTGAGTTCTATGCCTCCATGAGTGAGGGATGACACGGGTGATGGGGGGGCGGTTGGTTGTGGGCAGGGGGGCTGTGTGCTGCGGGTGAGTGCTGCCGGGAGGCTCTGGGCACAGGGGGGAGCTCTGGGCTGGGGGTGACCGGGCGGCTGCTGTTAGAGAGGGATGCTGTCACAGCTGCGCTGATCACTGTCTCCCTATGTAACAGCAGCTACCCCATCAGTGTTCACTGTGCTGGGACTGAGGACACGTGATGCCGTCTCGGAGGGTGGGGGCCAGGAGCAGGGAGCGTGTCGGTGTGGACTGAGGTCTGATGATTCTCTGCAATCCGTGGGGGTGAATGCAGCTGGATAACAGCAAAACTGTGCAGAATCCATAATAACTGTATATTGGAAAGATGGAAAGCTACGGGTGGGCAGCGTATTAATGCAAAAATAATTTGGGGGGGAATACCCCTTTAAGTCTGAAGAAGAAAAAAAAATAGCTCAAGTCAGTCCTGATAAAGGAGACAAACTAGCAGCTTACTGAGAGATTGCATTACATGCTGCCCATAGAAGCCTATAGAGCATAGAATGGACATGCTGGAGAGAGTCGGAAGCAAACAAAGAAACTGCACATGGACTATTCCACGGGCTCTTAGCGCTCGTTTGCTCCTCGTTCCCCGCTCACTGTCACCGCTATTTCACGCCGGGGGGGGGGGGGGGGGGTCTGCCCGAATGATCGCTAGATCGTCCGGGCAGCCCATAGGATACAGCAGCGTCTGCTGCCGACACTCCTATTCCACGGAGCGACGGCAGCAGATCGTTGCTGTATCAGTCCTTTGTTTTTCAACATGTTCAACGACTGCAACAATCAGCCGACGTGAACAATGTCGGCTGATCGTTGCCTACTATATATATAGTTACATAGTTAATACGGTTGAAAAAAGACACATGTCCATCAAGTTCAACCAAGGAGGGAATGGATACAGGGAAGGGGGTGGGTTGACAAGTTCTTCTATTCCACGGGACGATTATCGGTCGTAACTACCGATATCGGCCGAATACGGACGATAATTGTTCCGTGGAATAGGACCTTTAGATCTCACCCAGAACTAAATACACAGTTTATACATGTCCATGATGCTGCTGCTATAAAGCTATACAGGAGCAGGCTTCACTTTGTAGATATGGCCCTTACATGCTGCTTTGGTACTACCGTATCTATAAGTCTGGGTTCACTTTGCGGTTTTAATGGAAAAACACTGATGCATTTGTGTACATCCGCTTGGATCCGTTTATCCATTGACTTCCATTATAAGACTATGTTCACAAAACATATTTTTTATAACAAGAACGGCCATTGTTTTCAATTCAAACAACGGTAGTTCTTATAAATAAAAAATGTGTCGCATTGAAGTCAATGCATACAGCGTCTGTTGTTCACACAGTATATTGAACAGCGGCCGTTGTTTCCTCCTGCCGTGGGTATAATTGACATGTCAATTGTTTTCTGGCCGTTCTGTATTGATTTTAATGCAATTGTCAGTGCAACAACGGCCATTGTTCGTACCTTGTGTGAACATAGCCTAAAACCTAAAGGATCAAAATGCATCCTTTTTTATGTTTTTTTTAGCGTACTCACAAACGTGGTCGACCGTGTTTTTTGTGTACGTTAAAAAATAGATGCCGCTGTTTTTCACCATTTTTTCCGTTAAATGGGCAGCAAAAACACAGTTTGAACCCTGACTAAGGGTTCTATTCCACAACGTGATTTTTCGGCGATAAATGATCACTACGGCGAACGACATGAAATCTATCACCCAGCTACACAGAACGATGATCGTTGCTTATGATCGTTGTTGCGGTCGTCCTGTCGTTGCTACTGCTTTTGTCGCTACGCCGAACAACCAAACGATTTGCAAACGATCAACCATAAAAATAGGTCCAAATTCTATCAAACAAGCAACGATTTCTCTTTGGTCGTTTAATCGTTGCCTGCTATTACTCAAAACAATTACGAACGATTTAACGATTTTTCGAACAATAATCGTCCCGTGG
This sequence comes from Dendropsophus ebraccatus, assembly GCF_027789765.1. Classification (NCBI taxonomy): domain Eukaryota; kingdom Metazoa; phylum Chordata; class Amphibia; order Anura; family Hylidae; genus Dendropsophus; species Dendropsophus ebraccatus. Next base: position 25,747,046 of record NC_091465.1, read on the forward strand.
AATAGCCGCATGTGTTACAGAGCTGCTGATGCTTACTAATATTCCAACAAGCTCAAGTAATGTGCTGGGACCTGTAGTACCATGCCACAGAATTACAAAAAGATAAATCTCCCCCAGTATATATATATATATATATATATATATATATATATATATATATATATATATATACATATATGAGAAAGATGATGAGAAATTCTACAGAGGCTCATATTCTTGTGAACAATAATGGTGTTTGCCCTTTAACAGAGGCTTTTGTCTTTCCCTCCCTCCCATGTTCTCCATGTATTACATATCTCGGAACAATGACATCACGCAAGGGAACAGGAATGCAGAATGTCTGCTTGGTGAGAGAGGAGGCAAGGATGTGGAATAAAGGCCGGAGAGAATTATGGGAGTCATTTCTCAGTCATGCATACATATATGAATGTGTTTACTACTGCGGCAGGAAAGCAATCACTGTCCGGCTGCCCCCAGCCTGGCCTGATGGCAGCGCTGCAGGTTATTACCTAATGCATTATTTCCCAAACTGCTACTCCCACCTATCTGGGCATGATGGGAACTGTAGTTTTACAGCAGCTAGAGGGCCACATGATAGAGAACACTGACACCATACCTCCCAAGTGTCCCTCTTTTGGTGGGACAGTCCCTACTTTTGACCCAAGTCCCTCTCTGTCCCTCTTTGCCCCTTACATGTCCCTCTTTTTAACCTAGGAATAAGATTTGCATTAAAAAAACCTTCAATGTTGCTCTAGAAAGTGTCTGGTTTCTTAGTGTATAATAGACCCAAACTTGCATGTTATTCTATCATTCTATTATTCTAAAAATTGTTATATTCCCATGAATCATGTGACATTATGGCTGCTGTCACACATGCAGACTCATTGAGTTCTATGGCCCCATACACACATCTGTAGGTGTTTCTGATCCATTTGGGGACATGATCCATGCTGCAACAAAACGATGAAGCCATTGTGCGTCTGTGTCACCTATATGACAGTGGGACCTGCAAATGCCGACAGGACCTGAAACACATTTGTAATCCTGTCTGCAGTTTTGGGTCCGCAATTACAGACAGCGTTACTGATGTGTGAATGCGACCTAAGGATGCAGTCACACATACAAGATCTGCTGCAGATTTGGAGATATCGATGTTACTAAATGCATCAATCTGCAGCAGATCCTGGGTGTGTAAATGCAGCCTAAGGCTGGGTTCACACTACGTATATTTCAGTCAGTATTGTGGTCCTCATATTGCAACCAAAACCAGGAGTGGATTAAAAACACAGAAAGGATCTGATCACACAATGTTGAAATTGAGTGGATGGCCGCCATATAACAGTAAATAACGGCCATTATTTCAATACAACACAATACAATTTTAAAATAACAACAAATATTTGCCATTAAATGGCGGCCATCCACTCAATTTCAACATTGTGTGAACAAAGCCTTTCCCAGGTTTTTAATCCACTCCTGGTTTTGGTTTCAATATGAGGACCACAATACTGACTGAAATATACGTAGTGTGAACATAGCCTTCAATTAAAAAGAAATGCCTGTAAAATTTTTTAGCATGAACCACAACTGTACCTCTTTGGCAGTCCAAAATGTTGAGAGGTATGCTGACACAATGGGATGAAACTGGCCGGCAGATGACTCCATCATTAGGCCAGGGGGCAGGCTTCATGTTATGCCCAAATAACGTCCGTGATTGCATAAATAATGGCCGTTATTTGCAGTCCAATTGACAGACATCCTAAAAGACAGCTGTAAAACAGGCAAAAAAGTCTGTAAACATAGCCTGAACATGTACTTCACTGCATGCCTGCATTCCCCAATTTTTATTTTTTTAAATTTTTCAGGTATTTAGGTCCTGAAAAGCCAATTAAGTGTTTGCTTGTATATTGTTACAGCTGGTATAGTTATGGCTGTAAAATTTAAAAAAGAAAATAAAATTGCTTTCAAATCATCTGGTTTCATGAAGTAATAAAGATTTGTAAAGATTTTAAAATATCAAGTCTTCCAGTACTTATCAGCTGCTGCATGTCCTGGAGAAAGTGCTGTATTATTTTCAGTTTGACACAGTGTTTTCTGCTGCCACCTCTATCTGTCAGGAAATGTCCAGAGCAGGAAAGGTTTTCTGAGGATTTGCTGCTGCTCTGGACAGTTCCTGACATGGACAGAGGTGGCAGCAGAGAGCACTGTGTCAGACTGGAGAGAATACACCGCTTCCTACAGGATATACAGCAGCTGATAAGTACAGGAAGACTGGCGATTTTTAAGTAGAAGTATATTACAAATCTATATAATCTATCAAACATTTCACCAGAGTACCCCTTTAAAGTATGTGAACTTTCAAGTGTTTTCCCTTTGAATTCAATGACATTAAATGGACAATGCCGACGTTACGTGTGAACATGGTCTTAATTAAAGGGGCTTAATTTAAAAGTTCATCCTCCCATGGCTGTCAGCAAGAAAATACACCATGCCAAACTGGTTGTATGGCCATGTATGGCCATTGGTTCCAGGAAGATGACAGCAAGTTTTCTTGCTTCCCCGGCCTTCACAGTCCTCATATCATCTCTAGGATGTGACAGAATGGGCTGTGTAGAGCATGTCAGGACCTATATCTAATATGCGTCAACTGTGAGAGGTGATCCTGTCTACATGCAGAATGACACCCTGCTAAGTGGAGGTCTCCCATCAGGGGCGTAACTAGGATTCATGGGGCCCCATAGCAAAAAACTTTATGGGCCCCCCCCCCCCCCCCCCCCATCTCAGCATACTCCTGGAAGGAACGCTGCCTCCGGCAACGTGTTGCGAGCCCTACATGTACACAGGCACCCACATAGCCGCTAGTGTACTGTGTCACCATCTCCCCCTCGTGTACCCTGTCATCGTCTTATCTTTTGCAGAACTACAACTCCTATTATGTGATGAAGTCCTGCATATTACTCCACACAACATGCTGGGAGATGTAGTTCTACAGCCTACCCTATACACCATGGTGGGAGATGTAGTCCTGTATATTACCACACACCATGCTGGGACATGTAGTCCTGTATATTACCACACACACCATGCTGGGAGATGTAGTCCTGTATATTACCACACACCATGCTGGGAGATGTAGTCCTGTATATTACCACACACCATGCTGGGAGATGTAGTCCTACATGTTACCACACACCATGATGGGAGATGTAGTCCTGCATATTACCCCACACACCATGCTGGGAGATGTAGTCCTACATATTATCACACACCATGCTGGGAGATGTAGTCCTACATCCTACCCTGTACACCATGGTGGGAGATATAGTCCTGTATATTACCACACACCATGCTGGGAGATGTAGTCCTACATATTACCACACACCATGATGGGAGATGTAGTCCTGTATATTATCCCACACACCATGCTGGGAGATGTAGTCCTACAGCCTACCCTGTACACCATGGTGGGAGATATAGTCCTGTATATTACCACACACCATGCTGGGAGATGTAGTCCTACATATTACCACACACCATGATGGGAGATGTAGTCCTGCATATTACCCCACACACCATGCTGGGAGATGTAGTCCTACATATTATCACACACCATGCGGGGAGATGTAGTCCTGTATATTACCACACACCATGCTGGGAGATGTAGTCCTGTATATTACCACACACCATGCTGGGATATGTAGTCCTGTATATTACGACACATCATGCTGGGAGATGTAGTCCTGTATATTACCACACACCATGATGAGAGATGTAGTCCTGTATATTACCCCACACACACCATGCTGGGAGATGTAGTCCTGTATATTACCCCACACACAGTGTCGGACTGGGCCACCGGGGGACCGGGGATTTCCCCGGTGGGCCCCGAGCAGGAGTAGGCCCCGCCCCCCAGTCAAAGGACTCAGGGCTGGAGACCACATCAATGTGGTCTCCACCCAGTAAGCCCAGCGGGGCCCCCCGTGCTCCTGGGGGGCCCACTCAGCCGCCGACTGCCGCCCCTCACCCTTTTAACTGGAAGCGATCGCTTCCAGTTAAATGTGGCAGTCTTCCGATTGACAGCGCAAGAAGCCATAGGCTTCCCGCGCTGTCAATCACTCTTGGGACCGCAAGCAAGAAGCTGCTTGCGGTCCCAAGAGTGATTGACAGCGCGGGAAGCCTAAGGCTTCTTGCGCTGTCAATCGGAAGCGTACCTCCGCCACCCCTGACAGATGCGCAGCTCCTGGTCCCGGACAGCTCCGTCACCACTGAGCTCTGTGTGCGATGCGGCAGCTGGGACTTCCGGTACACGCAGCGCATACCGGAAGTCCCAGCCACTGCGCCGCGCACAGAGCTCAGTGGTGACGGAGCTGTCCGGGACCAGGAGCTTCTCGTCTGTCGGGGAAGAGAGAAGAAGAGGCCCGCGACCGACGTCGGAGCGTGGTGACAGGTGAGTTGGGTTTTGTTTTTGTTTTTTTATCATAGGGGGACATCACTGGGGGCTATAGGGGGGGGGATGGACATCACTGGGGGCTATAGGGGGGGATGGACATCACTGGGGCTATAGGGGGGGGGGATGGACATCACTGGGGGCTATAGGGGGGGGGGATGGACATCACTGGGGGCTATAGGGGGGGGGGATGGACATCACTGGGGGCTATAGTGGGGGGATGGACATCACTGGGGGCTATAAGGGGGGGGATGGACATCACTGGGGGCTATAAGGGGGGGGGGATGGACATCACTGGGGGCTATAGGGGGGGGATGGACATCACTGGGGGCTATAGGGGGGGGATGGACATCACTGGGGGCTATAGGGGGGGGATGGACATCACTGGGGGCTATAGGGGGGGAGATGGACATCACTGGGGGCTATAGGGGGGGGGGATGGACATCACTGGGGGCTATAGTGGGGGGATGGACATCACTGGGGGCTATGGGGGGGGGATGGACATCACTGGGGGCTATAGGGGGGGGATGGACATCACTGGGGGCTATAGTGGGGGGATGGACATCACTGGGGGCTATAGGGGGGGAGATGGACATCACTGGGGGCTATAGGGGGGGTCATGGACATCACTGGGGGCTATAGGGGGGGGATGGACATCACTGGGGGCTATAGGGGGGGATGGACATCACTGGGGGCTATAGGGGGGGGATGGACATCACTGGGGGCTATAGGGGGGAATGGACATCACTGGGGGCTATAGGGGGGGGTGGACATCACTGGGGGCTATAGGGGGGGGGGGTGGACATCACTGGGGGCTATAGGGGGGGATGGACATCACTGGGGGCTATGGAGGGGGGATGGACATCACTGGGGGCTATGGAGGGGGGATGGACATCACTGGGGGCTATAGGGGGGGATGGACATCACTGGGGGCTATAGGGGGGGATGGACATCACTGGGGGCTATAGGGGGGGATGGACATCACTGGGGGCTATAGGGGGGGATGGACATCACTGGGGGCTATAGGGGGATGGACAATATAAGGGGGGCTATAGGGGGAATGGCCAGCATGAGGGGGCTATAGGGGGGATGGACAATATAAGGGGGGCTATAGGGGGGAATGGCCAGCATGAGGGGGGCTATAGGGGGGATGGCCAGCATAAGGGGCACTACGGGGTTATGGACAGCATGAGGGTGCTACAGGGGTTATGGACAGCATGAGGGGGGATGGACAGCATGAGGGGGGCTACGGGGTTATGGACAGCATGAGGGGGGCTACAGGGGTTATGGACAGCATGAGGGGGGCTACGGGGGGATGGACAGCATGAGGGGGGCTACGGGGGGATGGACAGCATGAGGGGGGCTACGGGGGGATGGACAGCATGAGGGGGGCTACGGGGGGATGGACAGCATGAGGGGGCTACGGGGGGATGGACAGCATGAGGGGGCTATAGGGGGGTGGACAGCATGAGGGGGGCTACGGGGGGATGGACAGCATGGGGGGCTATAGGGGGGGATGGACAGCATGAGGGGGGCTACGGGGGGATGGACAGCATGAGGGGGGCTACAGGGGGGATGGACAGCATGAGGGGGGCTACATGGGGGATGGACAGCACTGGGGGCTATAGGGGGGTGGACAACATAAGGGGGCTATGGGGGTGGAAAACATAAGAGGGCTATATGGGGGGGGAATGGACAACATAAGGGGGCTATAGGGGGATGGACAACATAAGGGGGCTATAGGGGGATGGACAAGATAAGGGGGCTATAGGGGGATGGACAACATAAGGGGGCTATAGGGGGATGGACAACATGAGGGGGCTATAGGAGGGAATGGACAACATGAGGAGGCTATATGGGGGGAATAGACAACTTGAGGGGGCTATCTATATTGAAGAAGGACAACATGGAGGGGCTATATATATGGGGATGGACAACATAAGGGGGTCTACCTATATGGGACATGGACAACACTGGGGGCCATCTATATGGAGGACTGAACAAAGGACCATCTATAAAGTGTCTACACAGAGGGGACCATATACTATAAGGGATATATATTTTATATATATATATATATATATATATATATATATATATATTTATATATATATATACATACACACACATACATAGAGTCGGGGCTACCCACCAAATGAGGGTGTAAAGGGGCCAATTCAGATGTGCAGTTAGTATAGAGATGAGGATGGTGACAGAGTGAGGAGCCTAATATTGTTTGTCTGGCAGATTCTGCGGATTCGTGGCTCGGAGAAGTTCTCATAACGGCCCAGGACAGATGGAGAAGAACAAGAAGAAGAGGGAAGAACTCTGATTAGAGAAGACGTCCCCTGTGAGTCACCTGATATAACTGCACTGTAATGTATATGGTGTATAGAGCCTGTGTAGAGCTGCGTTCACCTCTATATGACTGGATGAGGTGATAGTGATCTATGTACGGAGGATTATTCAGTAGCAGCGATGGTATTAGTCAGTATGTGGTGGTGTTAGTCAGTATGTGGTGGTGTTAGTCAGTATGTGGCGTTGTTAGTCAGTATATGGTGGTATTAGTCAGTAGATGGTGGTATTAGTCAGTATGTGGCGTTGTTAGTCAGTATATGGTGGTATTAGTCAGTAGATGGTGGTATTAGTCAGTATGTGGTGGTATTTGTCACTTGTAATCCGGTACTGTGTTTTATTGGTCTCAGTATACTGGATTTGGTCAGTAACAATATGGTAGTGATGGTTGTGGTGTGGTGTAATATTTCCCCCTTGTATTCTGGTATTATTGGTATACAGGATTTGGTCAGTAACAGTATGGCGGTAATATGTATGATGATAATAATTCCCCCTTGTATACTGGTATTATGGTAATATCACTCTCAGTATACAGGATTTGGTCAGTAACAGTATGGCGGTATGTGTGGGGATATTTGCTCTTTATATACTGGTGCTATTGGTAGCATACAGTAGTATACAGTGTTATCATGCAAAGAAAATTGTCTTATAGCCCAATTACAGCGGGCAATTATCGGTAACAAGCGCTCCTAGGAAGCCCCATGTAAAAGTGCCAGAGATCAGCTGACAAGCGAGCAAATGGCCGATAGTTGGCTGATTTGATCTTTTGTGCGGCTGTAAAAATCGTTGTTGGCCGCACATCTCTATATAATCCTGCCCTGCTGATTAGCAATCGTTTGCAGCCCTACACTGCCCCATATCACGCCGTGTTACTGGACCCTTATTAATGTTACCATAGATAAGTATGGTGGCAGAAGGGTGGGCCCCAAGAATGATTTCCCCTGGTGGGCCCAAGGACTCCAGTCCGACACTGCCCACACACACCATGCTGGGAGATGTAGTCCTGTATATTACCACACACACACCATGCTGAGAGTAGTCCTGTATAGTACCACACACCATGCTGGGAGATGTAGTCCTACATATTACCACACACCATGCTGGGAGATGTAGTCCTACATATTATCACACACCATGCTGGGAGATGTAGTCCTGTATATTACCACACACCATGCTGGGAGATGTAGTCCTGTATATTACCACACACCATGCTGGGAGATGTAGTCCTGTATATTACCACACACCATGCTGGGAGATGTAGTCCTGTATATTACCCCACACTATGCGGGGAGATGTAGTCCTGTATATTACCCCACACCATGCTGGGAGATGTAGTCCTGTATATTACCCCACACTATGCTGGGAGATGTAGTCCTGTATATTACCCCACACTATGCTGGGAGATATAGTCCTGTATATTACCCCACACTATGCTGGGAGATGTAGTCCTGTATATTACCCCACACTATGCTGGGAGATGTAGTCCTGTATGTTACCACACACCATGCTGGGAGATGTAGTCCTGTATATTACCACACACCATGCTGGGAGATGTAGTCCTGTATATTACCACACACCATGCTGGGAGATGTAGTCCTGTATATTACCCCACACAGCATGCTGGGAGATGTAGTCCTGTATATTACCACACACCATGCTGGGAGATGTAGTCCTTTATATTACCACACACCATGCTGGGAGATGTAGTCCTGTATATTACCACACACCATGCTGGGAGATGTAGTCCTGTATATTACCCCACACAGCATGCTGGGAGATGTAGTCCTGTATATTACCACACACCATGCTGGGAGATGTAGTCCTGTATATTACCACACACCATGCTGGGAGATGTAGTCCTTTATATTACCACACACCATGCTGGGAGATGTAGTCCTGTATATTACCCCACACCATGCTGGGAGATGTAGTCCTGTATATTACCCCACACCATGCTGGGAGATGTAGTCCTGTATATTACCCCACACAGCATGCTGGGAGATGTAGTCCTGTATATTACCACACACTATGCTGGGAGATGTAGTCCTGTATATTACCCCACACTATGCTGGGAGATGTAGTCCTGTATATTACCCCACACACCATGCTGAGAGATATAGTCCTGTATATTACCACACACCATGCTGGGAGATGTAGTCCTGCATATTACCACACACCATGCTGGGAGATGTAGTCCTGTATATTACGACACATCATGCTGGGAGATGTAGTCCTGTATATTACCACACACCATGATGAGAGATGTAGTCCTGTATATTACCCCACACACACCATGCTGGGAGATGTAGTCCTGTATATTACCACACACACACCATGCTGGGAGATGTAGTCCTGCATATCACCACACACCATGCTGGGAGATGTAGTCCTGTATATTATCACACACCATGCTGGGGATGTAGTCCTGTATATTACCCCACACACCATGCTGGGAGATGTAGTCCTGTATATTACCCCACACATCATGCTGGGAGATGTAGTCCTGTATATTACCACACACCATGCTGGGAGATGTAGTCCTGCATATTACCACACACCATGCTGGGAGATGTAGTCCTGTATATTATCACACACCATGCTGGGGATGTAGTCCTGTATATTACCCCACACACCATGCTGGGAGATGTAGTCCTGTATATTACGTATATTATCACACACCATGCTGGGGATGTAGTCCTGTATATTACCACACACACCATGCTGGGAGATGTAGTCCTGTATATTACCACAGACCATGCTGGGAGATGTAGTCCTGCATATTACCACACACCATGCTGGGAGATGTAGTCCTGCATATTACCACACACCATGCTGGGAGATGTAGTCCTGCATATTACCCCACACTATGCGGGGAGATGTAGTCCTGTATATTACCACACACCATGCTGGGAGATGTAGTCCTGTATATTACCACACACCATGCTGGGAGATGTAGTCCTGTATATTACCACACACCATGCTGGGAGATGTAGTTCTACTGTGCCACTGCCTCCCCCCTCCTATACTATGTCAACCTCTAATCCGTTGCAGAACTTCAACCCCCACTATGAACCGTCAATAGGGCATGATGGGAGTTGCAGTTCAGCATCTTGAATGTCCACAGGCTGCAAAACTACAACTCCCATTATGAACAGTTAGAAGGACATAGTGGGGGTTGTAGTTCTCTGGGGGTAATCTCACCTGTCCTGGTTCCTGCTCTGTCCTGTCGGGGCCCCGCAGGTCATGAGGTTGGGGGGAAGGCTTCACAGGGGCCTCTGACACATGGGGGGGGGGGCTGGCACACTGAGGGGGTGTGGGGGGGATTGACCCTGGGGGGACACTATATCGGGGGGCTGTTGCTGGGGACACTATATGGGGGGGCTGCTGGGGGCACTATATGGGGGGCTGCTGCTCGGGACACTATGGGGGGGGCTATTGTTGGGGACACTATATGGGGAGGGGGCGGCAGGGGGACACAGGACGGGAGCGGGGGCCGCAGGGGGACACAGGACGGGAGCGGAGGCCGCAGGGGGACACAGGACGGGAGCGGGGGCCGCAGGGGGAAACAGGACGGGAGCGAGGGCCGCAGGGGGACACAGGACGGGAGCGGGGGCCGCAGGGGGACACAGGACGGGAGCGGGGGCCGCAGGGGGACACAGGACGGGAGCGGGGGCCGCAGGGGGACACAGGACGGGAGCGGGGGCCGCAGGGGGAAACAGGACGGGAGCGAGGGCCGCAGGGGGACACAGGACGGGAGCGGGGGCCGCAGGGGGACACAGGACGGGAGCGGGGGCCGCAGGGGGACACAGGATGGGAGCGGGGGCTGCAGGGGGACACAGGACGGGAGCGGGGGCCGCAGGGGGACACAGTAGATGAAGATCTGCTGAAGATCTGGAGTTCTCACCCTGTTATAGCAGCAACTACTGCTAGGAACGATCTGAACAAATCTGGATCACCGCCAAGGAAAAATTGCAAAAAAATGATACATGGAAGTCAGAAGAGAAATGTTTCCCAACAAAACTGCGATGTTTTGATACTTAGTAAAGCTTTCTATGTGGTCTTATTAAACAGAACGGATGGGATGTTTATAAACTGGCCAAGATTTCTTCTAGAGAATTATGTTTGTGTCGGTGACGGGCAGGCGAGCCCAGAACGTGGAAAACAGAATAAAATGTTACAAGAACATAGGGGAAAAAATAGGAACAGATCAGACAGCGGGCAAGTAAAGGGGTACACCAGAAACTGATGAGCGAACCCCCAGCACACTTGGGTTTGTGGGAACCCAAACACTCTGCATTTGATTAGTGGTGACTGAAGAAGTTCATACTACTCTTAGAGGGGTACTTCAGCAAAAAAAAAAAAATCTTTCAAATCAACTGGTGCTAGAAAGTGCCAAAGATTTGTAATTTACTTCTATTTAAAAATTGCCAGTCTTCTGGTGCTTATCAGCTGCTGTATGTCTTGCAGGAAGTGGTGAATTCTTTCCAGTCTGGAGAGCAGGAGAGGTTTTCTATGGGAATTTCCTACAGCTCTTGACAGTTCCTGACATGGACAGAGGTGGCAACAGAAAGCACTGTGTCAGACTGGAAAGAATACACCGCTTCCTGCAGGACATACAGCAGCTGATAAGTACTGGGAGACCTGAGATTTTAAATAGAAGTAAATTACAAATCTATGGCACTTTCTTGACCAGTTGATTTGAAACAAAAAAAATTCACTGGAGTACCTCTTCAAGCCGATCACATATTGGCACCCCAGATATATAGCATCTAGCTGTCACTTTGTTCCTCCTTCTCTTTTGGCTGACCAAAGAAGTGCAGGCAACACTTTCTTATACTTACAACTTGTTGGCTAGCTGATGCCTGGTCCAACCTGGGGCATGCAAAAGGAGACTATTGAAATGCAAAAGAAGTTGAAATACTGTGCCATTTCTGTAAGCGTGTTAACAATTGTTCAACTACACATGTCCGACCTGCAAAGATGTATAACACCACCATCACCAAAGGCAACAATGGTTGATGCATAACACTCTTCTTAATGTCTCCAATAGAGATGAGCACAACCCAAGATTTTTCAGCATTTAAAGACTCTGTCAGTAGGATTATGCTGTCCTATATAAGAGTAGCATATACTAGTGACAGAGAAGCTGAGCAGAATGATATATCACTTACATTGTTCTGTGCAACTGATCCAAAGATATCCTCCTGAATAACATGGACAATAAGTAGTCCTCTCTAGTATGTGCATGAGCCAAGTAGTCCTGGATATTCATGAGAAGCAGAAAACTCAGCCCACCAGCTGCTGATTGGCAGTTATCTCTCCATGCTGTGTATAGGCAGTCAGCTGTCAATCAGCAGCTGGAGGGCGGAGGGAGGGGTGTGGCAAGAATCCTATTCTCCTGCATATTAGTTTTACCCAGCCAACTGCAGCCAACTTCTTCCGCCACTGGTATTCAAATGCTGAACAATCAGATCAGACTCGTTGTGATCATCTCTATTGGAGACATCAAGAATAGCGCTATGCATCAACCACGGTTGGCTATGGTAGTGGTGGTGTTACAATGTGGGCAGGTTTGTCTAGCCAATAAAGAACTCTTTTACAATTTGTGAATGATACCATGACATACATATAACATCATTAATGCAGTCATTGTGCCTCTGCATGAACAATACAGGCCTAATATCAAATTCATGGAGGACAATGCTCCAGCTTATCAAGGTCGCAGCATCATAGGAGATTGGCTGCTGGAGAATGGGGGACCTCACATGGAGTGGCCGGAACCTTCTTCAGACCTGAATCCCACAGAAAACCTTGAAACTGTGACGTTGTTGGGGTATACCCACCACTGGTTTCAAAAAATCATATGAGATGAGGAAATGACCGTTGCTGCCTGTAAGTAAATGCCATAATTTCATGAGATAATATCACTCTAGTGGGAACTTTTTCCATATATTTCCCACGCAGGCCAAATATCCCTAACATTTTGTGAGTAGTGTATAGAACTCACCTTAGAGTCTTGTAAATCTGAATATGGCATGGAGCAATTTACTTGGTAAAAGGTAAGTATACACTCATCCTGAAAGTAAATTACCATGTGCCGTATTTAGATTAACAAGACTGTAAGGTGAGCAATGAGCATTTATAAAACGTGAACTCTTCGCATTAGTGCCTTGTATTTCGATCTCTGTTGCTGTGGATATTTCCATGGTGCTGGATGCGGCTATGAAGCATTTTTCATATTGGATATGTGCAGAATAAGTCATGTGTATTTAAAAAATACTGTGTCCGCAGTTCACAATAGGAAATTCAGTGCATATTCCCTTTAAAGGGAGGCATATTACATACAGTTTACATGTGTATTCTGATAAGGAATGCATGTGGGAATATACACTTGAAACATATGCCATGTAAACTTATCCACAAAGTCACATTTTCAGTATAAGGTCCTATATGAGATGCATGTAACAGATCAACAACTGCCATGATGATCAGTGTACTGCATGACCTGTAACACTGCCCTCTTGTGGTCCTATGTGATGCTCACACATACCTTGACTGTACTAGATGTGACTATAAGGGTATGCAGAAGTTACACTGTGTGATAGTGTTTTAATCAATCAAGTTTTATGAGCTTTGCGGTTGTTTTTATTTAACTAAACAATGGCGCAATAGAGAGACAGACTGTCACCTCCCATCCCAACAAACTGGGCAGAACTGATATGTATGTTTAAATGACCATAAACGTTGTGCCAAGTGAATACACAAAAAAATAAATCTAATATATCATATTCCTCTTTCATTCTTTCAATTCAAAGCGATACAAAGGCAAAGAAAGACACAAAGAAGCTGCTGTAAACTTAAGTGATATATGTCACCCAATGGTTTCATTCACAGCTTACACTGCGCAATATTGTTCTATAATGTCCTAAAAGGGTGGGCTATAGAGACATAGGGGAGCAGGATCTCCTATTTGCAGTGTGTGCAGTGTATGGCCTTGTATAGCCTTGTATATTAAGAATAACTCAGAACATCGATTTGCCACACTAAGAGATATTGTGGCCATTTCTGAAGAATATTGTACCATAGTTATATTAGCCTACTTTTTTCATGCAGGTGGAGTCCAATAATACTTCTTCAAGAAGGTGGTGGTGTGTAAATGAGATTATAATATGACATACCCAACACCTAAAAAAATGATGTAAATAATGACCTTGATATTACCCCCTAATGACCTTGTGCCACATGTCTCACTTACAGAAACTGATAACATTTAGACTGTGGAAGATCAGTGTTGTTTGAAGGCAGCTCCATTATATGACTGGTATACATTGTCAGCCCTTACCTGGTCACACCAAAGAATCTCCACATAGTAAAGATGAAAACAAATAAAATTGTAACTCACCTAACCCCACTGCCATAAGTAGCAGTGCTGTATAAGCTACAGGCCTATTGTGGACTATGGCCTGTGATGGCAGCAGCATGGTACACATACACACTGGTGCAATAGCAAGGGTCATCATTTACAGCACAAGTATATGCCACAAAGCTGATAGCTCCCTGCTCTGCTATGGTATTCAACTCCTGTAGTTGAAAGGGGTCAAGGGTTTGTTTTAACCTCCCATTACATATGCCCATACTATACCCATCACACCTACGCCCACAATTATGCATTACACCATAGTGGCATATTCTTGCTAGATCCAATTAGGCCCAGCATCTCTCTGTGTCTCCACTATGTTTCATGTATAATATCTAGAGTGGGTAATCGTATCTAGGGGATACTAGCCTAAATGTATGTGTCCTGAAGCCTGTAAGATAGGAAGATCACCAAACCACCCTGATAGTAAGCCCCTTAAGTCCCACTTGGTTGCGAGTATTGGAACATCAATAGGGAAACACTAGGGTGGCCCCTTTTGTGTCAAAGTCTAACTCTGTTGCAAGTATAGCTACATGACAAGGGTTTACCAAGGCAGGCATCCATCCACAGACAGCTGTTTCAGGGCATTTGCCCCTCATCAGTATGGAGCAGGATTCTGGCTAGTGGGGGCAATGAAAAATAGACCAATAAAACTCAGGGAGATTAGTGAAAAAAAAAAATATCTATGAAGTACTCACTTAAGAGTCTCCATTGATCCATTGCCCCCTATAAATTTAAATATGTGAGGGGAAAAGGTTCAGTGGGGCCTCAGTTGTGAGTCTCAAAACACTAGAATAGCCAGATATCCCTGGCCTGTTGCCAAGGGGTGCCTTCAGATTGGGAGAGCACCACACCACCCTAAAGGGTAGCTCCTTAAGTCCCACATATTGAAATTTATAGGGGGCAATACATCAATGGAGACTCTTGAGTGAGTACTTCATAGATATTTTTTTTTTTCACTAATTATTTCACTATTGATTTTTATCTCCCTGAGCTCAGTGATTGCTGTGTTTTGCTGTATGCATGTTTTTCAAGACTTCCTAGGGCTGCATCCTATTTCTTCAGCCACCAATATTCAAATACGAAAGTTTTGGTTTGGATGAACCCAAACTGGCTCAAGGTTTGCTCATCTCTAGCCTGTATAAATTCTTTATAGGGGAACCCTGGTGGCAATCTTAGGCAGGTGTTGCCTTTGGAGTCTCCTAAATTTTTTTTTCTTAAAAGTGTATTCCATCTGTCATATTTATCAAGATCAAGGGACCACTGGTATCCTCTACCCTGGACGCCATGACCAAAGATGAAAAGGTGGAAACCAAGTGTGTTGTTTTATTCAAATCCTATAAAGCAGGGACTGGGAACCAACGGCCCTCCAGCTGTTGCAAAACTACAATTCCCATCGTGCCTGGACAGCCAGGCATGATGGGAATTGTAGTTTTGCAACAACTGAAGGGCCAAAGGTTTCCCATTGCTGCCATAGAGGTTGATGGGAGGGGTGTACACAGCATAAAAGCGTGAGCTACGTAATTTCTGTAACTTATAGATCATTGACACGGTGAGCTTCTCTGTTTACACAATTCCCAATACCGTCAGTGTGAGTTGTGAAAACTACTTAAAACAACTGATTGTTTTTGGCTTCCTGACCGTGGCCAGGCCATAGGGAGCTGTGGGCCCTCGATCTCAAGACTGGTGCAGGTTCCAGATGCAGATACCCCTTTAAGACTAGGACTCCATGAGTGTGAGTGGTGGCCCACTAGAGATGAGCGGTAATAATAGTGAATTTGTTTACATTTAACCTGCACGTTTCTACTTCACAACAGGAAGCAGGAGTCCTAAACAGTGCGACCACCATCGCTATTTTGACTGGACGCGTTGCCATGGCATGTGGCGCTACAACGTTGTATCGGTCAATTGCAGTATTGGCCACCATTGCTTTGTGCCACTTTTGATTCTATGGGCTATGTTACCGCCTGCCACGTATCATCATCTAGCCTTGGAATAAATTCCACAGGAATGATTTTTTTATTTTTTTGATGTGAAATTATATGGCTGTGAATACATTTGTAGACGCTCCTTGACTTTGACAGACTGTATGTTAGTTTGTAGACTCTCCCTGACTTTGACAGTGTGCGCGTTAGTTTGTAGACGCTCCCTAGCTGTGCTAAGGTGTATGTTAGTTTGTAGATGCTCCCTGACTATGACAGTCTGCGGGTGAATTGGTAGACGCTCCCTCGCTGTGACACGAGGTGTGTTAGTTTGTAGACGCTCCCTGACTTTGACAGGCAGCGGGTGAGTTTGCAGACGCTCCCTGGCTGTGACAGGCTGGGCTGGTAGCCGGCAGTAGGAGTCACGCTCGGATCCCGGGGAGGGAGCGCAGTCTCCGGCACTGAGCGCTCTGATCCTCCGGTGTCACCGGGATCTGCAGTCCTGATCGTTGGATTGGTGCTCTATTGTTGGGATCTTGTCGTTGTTCCTATGCAGCAGCAGCAGCAGCATCGCCCCGTGTCCTCCTGATCCTCCGTGCATCCTCCTCCCGTGCTCCCGGCTGCACATCCCTGCTGCTCCCGCATCCTGCCGCCTGCAATGCACTGAGCACCGGAGCCGCCCGCAGCCATGACCGTGGATTTCGAAGAATGTATCAAGGATTCCCCCCGATTCCGGTGAGAAGGATGTGATCCCTATGGCTGATCCCTATAGTGTGATGTGTCAGTGCTGTGTGTGATGTATAGGTGTGGGCTGCATCATATACAGGGGCACATGTGTGTATATATGGCTGTATATACAGTGTATACACCACATACAGAGGCACATGTGTGTATATATGGCTGTATATACAGTGTATACACCACATACAGAATGATCTATATCTATTATATAGTGTGTGCTGCATGTACAGATGGCAGTATATATATATATATATATATATATATATATATATATATATATATAGTGTATACAGCACACCAGCTGTGAATAGTATATACAAAATAGTATATATATCTATTTACCATATAGAGTGTGTGCTGCATATACAGGGGGCCCATGTGTGTATACACACCAGCTACCTATCTATCTATCTATCTATCTATCTATCTATCTATCTATCTATCTATCTATCTATCTATCTATCTCTGTATACAGTGTATATACCACACCAGCTATGTATCTAATGTGTGTATACTGTGTATGTGTGTGTGTATATATATATATATATATATATATATATCTGTATACACTACACCAGCTGTGCATAGTATATACAGAATAATATATGCCTCTATGTGTGTATATAGAAATGGCTATATTCAGTGTATACACCACACCAGCTGTGCATAGTATATATAGAATTATATTTATATCATATAGTGTGTTCTGCACATGTATGTATGTATATAGCTGGATATACACAGAGTATATACCACATCAGCAGTGTATACATAGCTATCTATCTATCTATCTATCTATCTATCTATCTATCTATCTATCATATAGTGTGCTGCATATGGGGGCACATGTATATAGCTGGATATAGTATGTACATAATGTATATACCACACCAGCTGTGCATAGTATATACATACTCTCTACCATATAGTGTGTTCTGCACATGTATGTATATAGCTGGATATACACAGAGTAAATACCACATCAGCAGTGTATACATATCTATCTATCTATCTATCTATCTATCTATCTATCTATCTATCTATCATCTGTCTATCTATCTATCTATCTATCTATCTATCTATCTATCTATCTATCATATAGTGTGCTGCATATGGGGGCACATGTATATAGCTGGATATAGTATGTACATAATGTATATACCACACCAGCTGTTCATAGTATATACATACTCTCTACCATATAGTGTGCTGCATATGACTGTGTACATAATGTATATACCACACCAGCTGTGCATAGTATATACATAGTCATCTACCATATAGTGTGCTGCATATGGGGCACATGTATATATAGCTGGAGATACTATGTACATAATGTATATACCACACCAGCTGTGCTGAGTATATACATAGTCATCTACCTATCAATCATCTAGTATGTGCATTGTATAATCAATTATCTAGCATATATTTAATCTAATTAAACCAACTTCATTCCACATCCTAAAATTCCGATATGACTGGCATCATCCCATTCCTGCTTCCCGCTATGTCAAGCACAGGAGCAGGAAGCTGAGATATGAGGGTCTGTTTGACAAGGTCCTCCCATCAGAGAGTTATCAAAGATTTTTATTACCAAAACTGAGGAATAAAATAAGAAGACAAAATGAGAGCTAGTCCTCATGATGATGGTCCGTGTCAAACATCACCCTATAGCTCAGCTTCCCGGGCAAATGTTACAGTTCTTAAGGCATGTGGTCAGTGTCAAACATAGTCTTGTTTGGGTCCGTATTAAAGCCTGACCGCCTTTCTGACGACCTGGACTCTTGTCAAACATCTCCCCATAGCTCAGCTTCCTGGTTTGTTATGGATGTTGCTGCACAATTTTGGATGTATGAGGTCACGTTCACATTCATCAGGTGGTGAGGCCCCCCTCTTATATTGCTAAGGGCACAATCAGGCGCAAGAACATAGCTTTAGTAGGGATGAACAAGTTGGTGGCTTTCTGCCATGTAGCACTACTATGTGGATGCTATGCTGTATGGCGGCATTATTTATACCTGGAATTATTGCTATTTATGCTTTTCTGTTTCAATTTTCGTATTGAAAATTTTTCTTATATAATCTTTATAGTACAACATATAAGCATCATATAGGGTCGTATGCTTATGCCTTTCTATAGTTAGGTTGTGAGAGCCCATCCTGTATTGCTTTGGGTCCCCATAAATTCTAGTTACACCCCTTGGATATGGCTTAGGGCAGGTGTCTTGTGATGAATTCAAACAATACTTTTTGACATGTTCTTCATAAAGAAAATTTATATTGGGTAGAAAGTGTTCTATAATGTAGACCATTGTTCCCTAACCTGTGGTCCACCAGCTGTTGCAAAACTACAATACCTATCCATCCAGCTGTCAGAGTATGATGGGAGTTGTAGTTGTGCAGGAGCTGTTAAGCAGGTGATCGTCAGGGCATGATGGGAGTTGTAGTTTTGTAAGACCTGTAAAAAAGGGGAATGTCAGGCCTTGATGGAAGTTGTAGCTTTGCAACAGCTGTAAAGCAGGGGATTGTCAGGACATGATGGGAGTTATAGATTTGCAGCTGTTGGGAAGCAGGGGAGAGGGCAGTAGAAGCACTCCACACCCCGTGCCTGTCCTTACCTGCCAAACTACAACTCCCAGCAAGTCCTGCTTCCCAGAAAGTTGGATGACAGCTTGAGTTGTAGACCAGTATTGACTGTATGATAGACAATCCGTCAGCGTGGGCAGTTTCCAGCTCGCACATATGGATTTAGTTTAGAACAGTGGATCGCAACCTATTGCAGCAAGATGTGGAAACTGAGGTCATCTCAACATCCAGAATGAATTAGCGGCCATGAGTCTATGTGTAGGAAAGAAAGGAGGAATTCCAGGAACCGATGAATGATGACTTCTGAATTGTTAATACTACTGGAGCCTGACCTAGATGGTAGTGCAGTCTATAGCGTCCCCTGCATGGATCCTGACCCGTACCAGTGGGCTGGCCGACAACACAACAGACTTTGATCATTTCCTCCAGTATGTCTATATGGATTACCAAGACCTCTTGGAGGGGGACTTCAGTATCTCAGGACTTGGAATCAGATGTCTTCAAGTGTCAAATGCAATGAGTAGATGTATGGTGTCCAGCAGTGAGGTCTGAAGACGCAACCTCTAATGATGTTCTCCTTGTTCATAGTCATAGTGAAGTTGTAGATCAGTGTTGCCCAACCTGTGGGGCTACAGCTGCTGCAAAACTACATTTCTCATCATGCTCTGGCAACTCTCTGCCTTACAGCTGTTGCAAAACTACATTTCCCATCATGCCCTGGAAACTCTCTGCCTTACAGCTGTTGCAAAACTACATTTTCCATCATGCCCTGGCCACTCTCTGTCTTACAGCTGTTGCAAAACTACATTTCCCATCATGCCCTGGCCACTTTCTGCCTTACAGCTGTTGCAAAACTACATTTCCCATCATGCCCTTACCACTCTCTGCCTTACAGCTGTTGCAAAACTGTAACTCTGGAGCTGAGGGGCCTCAGGTCGAGAAACACTTTTAGACTCTCTGATGGAGACTAGAGATAAGCGCAACTGGAACAAGCTCAAGTCTGATTGTTCGGCATTTGAATACTGGTGGATAAAGAAGGTGGATGTCGTCCAAAGGAATCCTGGAAGACCTGGATCTAGACATATTGCTGTATTTATGTTTTCCAGGATTACCTAGGGCTGCATCCAACTTCTTTAGCCAACGGTATTGAAATGGTGAACGATCTGACTCTTTCCAGTTGCGCCCATCTCTAGTCGGAGACCTTAGGTTCCCATTGGACAAGTTGCAGGGTCATACTGCTGGCAGTGACCTTTGAAAAGGTTAATGGACATCTGTGGTGTTGACTAAGATCTTTCAACCTTGAACAACTTTCCTAATATGACTACTATAGTAAATGCTTGTATTCCCCAGGAAATAAGGGTATGTTCTCATCAGAAATCCTCCATACGTTGTATATGTACGACACACAACAGCAAGAAGGTAGTCAAATGCATAACACAACTTGCCCATAGGGCTCAATAGACCAAAATCTGTCTCCTTATGGCTGCATTTGGACTACTTTATGCTGATATACATTGTATTTGTGTGTAGTCACAAGTAGACTATGTTCAGTCTATTAAACTATATGAAAACTCCGGAGGTACGTCACAGTATATGGACAAATATCCTGGTACATGCACTAAGAAATAAAATTCATAGATTTTTGTAGATCGCATTGCCTTTTTTGATTTGTTATTTTTCTTTTCTTCAAGGGATAGTGCCATTTTACCTCCCATAGACTTTCATGGGTGGGGACCCATCTTGGTGTTTTGTACTGGTGTTTATTCCCTTTATACCACATGACTTTTAATGAAACAAAACAAAGGGGATACAATGCCAAAAATAAAAAAACGCCTATAGTCATTTACACTAGAATGAGAAAAAAAAATCAGGAAAAGCCACCAAAAAGCAGGAACCAAAAAGTAGCAATGACTGATGTTCACAAGCCAAGAAAGCTTCATTGATGGTAGAGTGTCCAAATACTCTATAATCCATTACATAGAACGGGGTTAGGGCACCTTAGGCCCAACAGCTGTTGCAAAACTACATTTCCCATCATACCTAAACAGCTGAAGCTAAAACCTTGGTTGCCCAGGCATGATGGGAGTTGTAGTTTTGCAACAGCTGTAGAGTGGCAGGTTTCCCATCCCTGCATTAGAACTGTGTTCCCCAACTTGGTGTTTTCCAGCTCTTGCAAAACTACAATTCCTGTGATGCCCATCATGGGAATTGTAGTTTTGCAACAGCTGTAAAGCATCAGGTCGGGGACCACCATTGCCCACGCTAAATAACATCAGGATGTAAAATCATTTATGTACCTTCTCAGCCAATCAGAAAAGGCGGATGATGTCATATGACAAACTTGACTACTGAGAATCAGGGCGGGCAGTGTTTCTGATGTGCTGACTCAGCACACATCTATTGACCCCTTATTGACACATTAGAGCAGTAGCATTTAGTCCATTGGTTTGGTCACGATAGAGTCCAGACTAATGTAAAGAACACATGCTCCTATATCTATACATGCTCCAACACAGTATTCCTTCTTCATGGGACTAGTCACTGTGAATGCATCACCCTTTACAGTCGAGCATTGAGTAATATACATTTTTAGGTGTTGACTGGATGCTGGACAATGGGAGTGTGTATATATATATATATATATATATATATATATATATATATATATATATACATACATATACACACACTAGGTCTGTGTTCATCTGCTTCATAGAGTCTGGGCAGGGACACAACCTAACCAGCCTCAATCCCTTCCATGTATTATTCATGCAGGAACGCTCAGACGCTATAAAGTGCACCAAATGCCATAATGGTGGGTTTAATAGACGGATGTGACTTTGCATTTAGAAGTAATGGAAAAAAAGCGGATCCCTCGGTCTTTACCCTATTATGTAGTTATGCAGAATGTGTGCAGGGATGAAGGGGTTAAGGACGGCGTGTTGTTTGGTCTTTGTGCCGGCTTCTGCTTGCATTGTGTGCACAGATCCTCTGGTGTATGCTGCTTTCTGTGTGTAAATGATGGGTGCTGGCCCTGTGATCACAGCCCGGGGGGCCCAACGCTCATATCAGGGGCCGGAGCACATTTACAGGTTTCTGATCATAAGACAAAGGGGGCTGGGTTATTAGGGGTCTGATTTAGGGTGGGGTGTGATAGGGAACTGCTGGGGACTTGTCGGTCTATAAACTAAAACATAGATGTGTGTGTGCGTGTGTGTGTATGTATATATATATATATATATATATATATATATATATATGTATATGTATATGTATGTATATGTATATATATATATATATATATATTTATTTTATTTTTTTTACAGTATATATAATTTTATTGTTTTTTTAAAATAAATATGTTATATATATTCCCTGCCGATGATCATCAGATCGACTGCCCCCCACCCCCATCCATCCATCCGTCATGCTTTTTTTTTTTTTTTTTTTTTTTTTTAAGTCTTGTGTTTCTTGTTATTTACAGACACTTATTTTGCAGCCCTTGACAAAGGTCGACATTGAATTTGCAGCAGATTAAACCCAGGACATGGAGGATTCCTTTAAATACACATTGCTGCCATAGTTTTACACTTTATAATGTTTTGCTGACATGATAAATCGGAGATTGATCAAACATGGTGTAAAGTGAAACTGGCCTAGTTGCCCCTAGCAACCAATCAGATTCCACCTTTTATTTTCCGAAGAGTCTGTGAGGAATGTAAGGTGGAATCTGATTGGTTGCTAGGGGCAACTGGGCCAGTGTCACTTTACACCATGTTTGATAAATCTCCCCCATGATATGTTTTGTGGCGCTTGCCCTGTTTCCTTTATGGACTATGTCTGTGTTAGATGTTAGGGCAATGGAGGGGCACTTAGTGTAGTATTACACTGGCAGACCTGTGCCCGCTGTAAGTGCCAGTCAAATAGATTGTCGCTCGTTTAACAAGCCTATTACACGGCTCAGTTATCGTGCAGGCAGGTCTGAGTGATCGATGGCTGGATTATTCATGCCGCACCTTACTTCCATCATTGTTGGCCAACGATCAGTGCCCCTATTGAAGCAAGTATTGGCCTATTTGTTGTGTATAATACATCTTAGGATCAGTGAATTTCAGCTCTGGAGGGTTGTATCAGTCAATGGGGCTGAGCTGTAATACTGGGATTTGCCACAAGCAAAATTACAGTGCTGAGTCTGGTAGACAATGAAGGTTCCACCACCCCTTTATATGATTATTGGGAAGTGGGCTCTTCGAAACACTGTCTAAGGGGGCACCTCCAACTGGTAAGGATAAAGGCCTGCCCATGGCATTCTTATGGTATTTTTCCTGTATAGACATTATTGCGGTGTAAAGACATATGAGGAAAATCTGGATAGTGTTGCTGTTTGTATTACCATTTAACCTGCTTCCACAACAGTGCCACATTTGTCTGTAGGCTGTGTGGGGTATTGCAGCTTTGCCCTAGTCACTTAAAGGAGAAGTCCGGCAAAACTTTCACTAAAGTATTGTATTGCCTCCCAAAAGTTATACAAATCACCAATATACACTTATTACAGGATATGCTTATAAAGTGCACTGACATACCTGACCACGCTCCTGATGCCTCTGCCCGCTCCTCGGCATCCTCCTGGCTTCTGCCCACTGCTGCTGCTGTTGGAATTTCAGAGCCACGGCCAGTGACTGAGCGGCCTGTCATTCAGAGGCTGGCTCTGCAGTTCTTGTGGCAGCTACAGGACCAAGCAGAAGCCAGGAAGATGCCAGGGAATGGGCAGAGGCATTGGGGAGCATGGTCAGGTATCTATGAACTTTATTTTACACTAAAGGCAAGGGCTGCACAGACATTGCTAACAATGTCCATGTAGCCCTTGCTGCACGATAGTCGAGTCATCTAATAGGCTTAGTAAACAAGCTCCGATCTAGCTGAACAGCGCTCGTTTACGTTACTGATCGGGGCCCTAAGTGCTCCGACCCCCAGTGATCCGTAGTAGTCGGGAGAAGTGTTCTCTCGATCTCCTTCTCTCTATAGGAGATGGGCTCCTTAGACTTACAATAAACCCCATCTTTTGTGGTGGGACGGAAGAGGCAGCGAGCCAGGGACTAAAGTGCCCCACCGCACACCCTTCTTCCTACTCGTTCTAGAGATCTGCACACTTAGCTCCTGATCGATCAAAACTTGTGACCTGTCAAAAGTTTTTGCAAATGAGGTACAGTAAAGCCTGATGGGAATTGTAGTTTTGCAACAGCTTGGGGGCCGAAGGTTCCCCATCCCTGTATTGGGTTTGACAAGCCAGCTTTTGCTCTCTGCCACCTCACTATCCAGACCTCAGAACATTTCCATGACTGTACCTTCTACAGCCGGCGAGAGCACTACACCCATCATACGCATAGTGCACTTTATAACCAGTCACCGTATTACATCTTTTACAGCCTAAAACCTAGCTGCCAACTTTAGCAGAAACAGCAATAAAATTAGTGTGAAACTCAGTTTACACATGGAGCGTGCTGTAATCCATTTTATTATGTAAGCGGCGTTAATGTAATGACTATAATCATGCGTGTATAAACACTGCCCAGTGATGTCATCGTTCCTTCAGTCATCTCATATTCCAACCTGTATTACAAATGCAGTCTCGCCACACCATGCCCGCCAGATCACCGGGTGAAGAATCAGTCCCATGTATACAGTCATTCTCTCCTTCACATGAAGTCGATATACCAGTATGGTGATTCTTAATGTGGTATCGTATACATATCACATATCAGAGGAAATTCATTTTCATGGAGTCAGCTGTCAGATTCAAATAGGATTTGAAAGAGCCCCAGTGGGCCTGAGAATCCGTGTATGACATTCTGGGGTCTCCTAGGACTGTATCCAAGCCTTAAAGTGACACTGTCACCCCCTATTTGCATTTTGACTGCTCTCCGCAGGTGTAAAGGGTAAATGTTACAGCTTTCATTACTTTTTTTTATATCACACCTCATGGTGCTTGTTTTGGTATAAAGTCGTTTTAATCACCTGTAGATTAAAGTGGCCTATGTGCCACTTAGCCCCGCCCCATTCGTGACATTGCCTTGCGGCCTATGTGCCACATCGCTCCGCCCCTTGTGCCACTTAGCCCCACCCCCATCCGTGACGTCATCGCCGCATAGCCCCTCAGCGGCCATTGGTGTGGGACAATCTAGGGGGTGGGGCCTAGAGCTTTAGGCTGGCCCTTCCAATTGCTCCTGAGGGGGGCAGGGCCTATGCGGTGATGATGTCAGAAATGGGGACAGGGCTAAGTGGCACAAGGGGCGGAGCGATGTGGCACATAGGCCACGAGGCCCCACCCACATATACTAATCCATAGGTGATAAAAACGACTTTTTACCAGAACAAGCCCCATGAGGTGTGATATAAAATAAGTAATGAAAGCTGTAACATTTACCCTTTACACCTGTGGAGAGCAGTTAAAATGCAAAAAGGGGATGACAGTGTCACTTTAAACCTCAATAGCATAACCCTAAGCCTAATAACTAGGGATGGTCCGAACAGAGTTCAGTTCGGGTTCGTACGAACCCGAACTCTCGGCAATGATTCCCGCTGTCTGCCCTCTCCATGGATACAGCGGAAGGACCGCCTGGAAAACTGGGATACAGCCATAGCCATAGGCTGTATCCCAGTTTTCCAGGCGGTCCTCCCGCTGTATCCACCCACTGCATGGAGCGGGCAGACAGCGGGAATCTGATGTCGAGCGCATACGAACCTGAACCTCGGCAGTTTCGGACCATCCCTACTAATAACACTTACATTTTAAGAGAATGGCTCTTAACAAATCCAAAACTTTAGATTAGTTCAGAATCAATTTGCTCCTCTAGTAATATACTGTAAATGTAGCACATCATGGGGTGGGTTTCACCACGTCGGCTTCTTCTGGGGTACTGCTTCTTGGTCTTCCATATCTCTGGTTTGGCTATATTACAGATGGCTTGTTCTTATGTATTATTACTCACCTCCTTGGTGACCTGACATATTACATCAAGGGATGGAATCATATGGAATTCCATCTAATGTTGAATTTTGTTTGTTTACTAGATTCACCAAAGGGATCCGCCAAACTGGGGAACACCCTACCATGAATCAGCAGCTCCTTAATTGTGGTGTGGAGATTTGAACCCTCTAAGGCAATGCTCACCAGCTGTTGCAAAGATTCCCATAGATTTTATTTATTTATTTTTTTTAATCGTTAATTTAAAATTTTTTCACATTAAAGATACACAGAGGTAACAAACGAAAATGAAAGTCTAATAAAGAAAGACCATGAGAAGGTCAAGATAAATTTAGGCAGAGATTCCCATAGATTTATGCCGCAGATCTTACAATGTGTTCAATTATTCTAGGACCGCATAAAATCAGCAGTATAAACATTACATGTGAACATACCCTAAAGGTCCCCGTACAACTTATACTTCAGTCTGCTGAACCTGTCGTGAGCGACAGCCGGTATAAGGTGTATGGGGCCCTCTTGATCGACCACTGACACATGATGTCAGTTGTGATGGGGATCAGTTGTGATGGAAAATCACTGCCCGACCCCTTTGTTCTGGGAGAGAGAAGCCGCAGTCAGAGATATTTTGCTGCAGCTTAACCCTTCCCTCTCCATAGAGAACGCAGGAATACTCAGCTGTCGGTTATTGGAGGTGTATGGCCTCCTTACGTCTGGGTTTACACTTTTTTTGGAATATAACGGGTATAAAGGGTTCAAGGTAGTGACTCGGTCTCCCAAGTTCCCAGACTTCAGACTGATCAAACATCATTGGGATGTGGTGGTAAAGTAAAGCCCCTATTACTGGGGCGACTAGAGGAGCAAACAAGTGCTATTGTTGTGTAATAGGGCCTTTAGTCCGATTCATGGAGGCCACACCTCACACCTTAGAGGATCAACCTAATACAACTTAAAGCACCTGCTACTGAAGTCTTATACTGACATACATCTCAGGACACCTACGGAGGTCATGTAGAACACACCAGGCTAGGTCAGGCAGCACGAGGCGGAAGACACAGTTTTAGGTGGGTGGTTTTAATGTTATGATTGAGCAGTATATATATTAGAAGATCACTGTAATTCATTCCATTTTATATATATATAGAAATAGAATTAATAGTTTAATCCCTTTTCCCCGTGTTTTGGCGGATTATGACATCAAGCGTAGAGATGCCGCCGCTTCAAGGGCAAAGTGTAGAATCCTGCTGCAAACTCATTTATCCTATTGTTCATCTGTTCAGGAGCAGCATATATAGAAATGACCTTATATGCTAGCATTAGACATGGACCTGGCATAATTGTGTGCGTGGAGCATGTATACAGCTGTTGGCACTCTGTGGACTTCTCTATGGGGTTATGTTGTCTCCATGCAGCACAACAAGCAATGTCCTACAGTGTGTCCATCGGAGCGACCACTCCCCTGCTTTGTTTAAAAAAAAGAAGAAAAAAAAGAAAAAAAGAAAAAAGCATTCCAGTATTCTCCAGGGAATATTAGAGAAGATTTACTAAAACTGACATAACAGCTGACAGGTCCTCTTTAGAGGTTTTTTTTTTTTTGATGTCACAAAGTCTTTCCATATGGGCTCAGGATGGTTTAGAAATGTAAACTTAGTTATACTCACCTGCCAAACTCCCCACTTTTTCCATCTTTATAGTGCTGCTCCTTGCTTCCTGTGTTTATCTCGACACAGGAAATGAGTGATATCCCACCTCACTCAGTGATTGGCTGAGCAGGTATTTTCTACATGTCGAAGTGCTTAGTGGAGCGGATGGGGTGGGCAGGTGAGTATTATATCAGTCTAATTTTCTGGTTCCGGACAATCACAATAATAGGGTTGAGCAAACTTGCTGAACTGTTCGGGTTTAGCTGAAGAAGTTGGATTCTGCCCTAGTCCTGGATAACATAGATACAGCCATAGGGCGGCATCCAACTTCTGCTGTCACCAGGAGTCAAATACATCATGTTTAGGTTTGGAGAACATTGCCGAACCCAAACAGTTCATCAGGTTTGTTCAATGCTAATTAGGAACCATCCCCTATTGACCAGATAAGTGATAAGTGTATGATCCCAGGTGGTCTGACTACAGAATATATCAATGGTTTATGACAAAAAAATTGGCACAAACTTTTGTGCTAGCAACTATTTGTGTAAGAATTTGCACCTTTTACTGTGCAACATTAATAGCATTGCAGATGAGAGTGCTGTGCAGAAATGTGTGACTTGCTTTACACTAGTTGTCAGGAGAAGAAATATCTTTCAGGCTGGTTTTACACGCAGCAATTTTTTGGAAAACTGCCACTGCAATTTTTGTGCCAGAACCAGAAGTGGATTCAAATGGGATGGAAAATTTAAAGGGAGGACTTGTGTTTCTCTTTCCTGTTGGAGCCACTTGTGGTTTTGGGACAAAAACTCCCATGTGTGAAACCAGCCTAACAACAATAGTGGATAACGTGTTTCGAGAAGAAACTCTCTCTTCATCAGGTCCATGTAGAAACATGGTATGGAAGAAAGCAATAAACATGGAGCTGGCCTAAACCTAGAATAACCAATGTTATAAAATTTTCGGCTTGCAGATGCAATGACCTGTATCTTCCTCCGCTTCGCTCATCTCAGTTATCGGTGTTTGCAGCTAGTGACCTGGAGGAGCTGTGCCGGGGGTCACGGTTCTCATACAGCCGGGTAATGTTAGCTGTGCCTCCCTGGCATAAGGATGCAGGTGTGGCAGATGGCATTCTCTGTGCAAGATTAAGCATTTGCATCTCATGAATGGAGCCGTCTATGCAGAGCAGGGAGTTTCCTTTCGTCTTTGTTGTAAGAGACACTAGGCAAGGCCGGAGTCACCCTGTCAGTCCGCGGCTCTATCATTACCCTCGTTTTACTGTATTGTTATGAAACAATATAAGTGCACACTAGGTTTATAACTCTCTAAGGTATGCGCCAAAGTTTTATTTGGATGCCCGTGCCCTGTACTGCAGTGTATACAGCACAACATGGTTGTCATGGTGAGTAATGTTAGTCTGAATAGCTTTATATACATGTGGCTATGATGAAGCCATGACTAATACGAACAGTGATTGTTTGTACAGTCAGTCTAAGAAAAACTCCCAATTTTTATGTTAAACTGAGTGAAGAATAGCTCTACATTGCCTGATGGATTCCAAAGTGTTGTTTCTGCCTCCGTTCACGTAAATGGGTGCTAAGCTGCAGTAACCCAGCATGGCCACTACAAAATGCATGGAGCTGTCTCCTTCTGCTGCTGTTCGCTGTCTATGTGGGCGCCGTATTGCTGGGAATCAGAACCTTGAACCAATCAGATATTGATGGCCTATTCATTGGTGTCAAGGAGAATTCTCTATGGACCCTACCATCCAATAGCCAAGTCCAATATAGAGCACATGGCCACCATTTATGACACGGATGTCAAACTCACGGCCCTCCAGCTGCAGCAGAACTACAATCCCATCATGCCTAGCTTTGGCTGTCCAGGCATGATGGAAATTGTAGTTTTGCAACAGCCACGGGTTTGACACCTCTAATCTATGTCCTCCATTCATGTGACTGGAAGCCATGTTAGTATTCCTATGCAATTTCCATTCATCTTGATGGGGATGTAGTAAAAATATCTGTATCAAACCTCATACGTGTGACTATTAACTCATTGTCGAAGGGTCGGTGGCCACAACCAAGAGCGGCACTGTCCTTGAACAGCTTGGTTCATGGTCTCTCAGTATCCCGCCTCTTCTCAGTGTCTGTTCTTTGCCGGTTACGGGACGTTGGCTTCCAGGATATTTAATAGAATCCATTTTTCCTCTATCAGCAGAATATTTACAGCACTACTGGCGGCAGCACAACCCCACAGCTTAAATTTTGGCAGGACGTTCTTTTCATGAAATACGTCTTCTTTTCTTACCAGCAAACATACCTTGGGCCATTCCAGCCATCGGATCTCAGTCCTTGGTTTTACAATCTCTCCGGGATTCAGATCATCAGAAGGTGACGTTTTGAGGGGGCAAAAGAGTACAAACATTTGCATAAAAATGTGTACAAACTCCTTGGATCTGTAGGCGTGGACTGTACTGGAAGTCATGGACATGGACAGAATCTAGGATAGACCATGATCTATAGTGCTGGTAATTGTCAGAGGTGTTATTGAAGATTTAGAACAGGGATGAGTGACTTTCAGTCTTTCAGCTGTTGCAAAACTACAATTACCATCATGCCCGGACAGCCGAAGCTACGCTTCGGCTGTCCGGGCATGATGGAAATTGTAGTTTTGCAACAGCTGGAGGGCTGAAGGTTCCCCATCCCTAATTTAGAACCATCTCTCGACCCAGCAGCCTGTCTGAAGAATAGAATCCCTTTAATATTTGACAAAGATCCATTAAAGCGGTTCTGCACATATGTAAAGACAATGGGGGTATATAGGGGATTCTCGCCATGAAGCACTCTATCTCGGTATGTTGGTGTTTTACCATTGTCTTTTGTGTTAGTCATAGAGTAAGCTGATCCTATGCTGAGTGATCGTTTTGTGTTGGAGTCATACATTCTTTCTGCTTTTCAGCCTTATGTCAACCCCGGTGTATGGTATGTGCCCACAAGTAACCCCGTATTTCCATTATACCTGGTATTTTACACCTATCATTCCTCAGATGAAGAAGCTCACAGAGCAAACACACAGACTAACTCCAGTCTTGAAATACCTGTTTGGGTTCTAGGGAGAGACAGTCAGACCCACGCACTTTGCTTTGGTCAGATGACTTGTAGAGCAACGCATTTCATCACCAGTTTCATGTACAGTAACACTGGGAGATTAACCATTTGCACGTCTTATTATTTTTTTATTCAGTTATGTCTATCCTTACATTGTCATCTGTATACACCAGTCACATGGTTAAAGTATTTGTTCTTTTTTTTTTTTTTTTTTTTTTTTAATATACTCAGTGGGGGAGATTTGTCAGACATAGTGTAAAGTGAAACTGGCTCAGTTGCCCCTAGCAACCAATCAGATTCCACCTTTAATTTTCCAAAGAGACTGTAAGAAATGAAAGGTGGAATCTGATTGGTTGCTAGGGGCAACTGAGCCAGTTTCACTTTACACCATGTTTGATAAATCTGCCCTTAGTAACCGTATGCTGGTCTTTAATAAAGCCCCGTCTCCGTTCATCCCACTGGATGTATTAGGAGACACTTGGCTCTTAGTAAATCCGGAGGGATTTTTGTCTGTCCCCCAGCGGGTGCAAAAATCTATACCTGTTGCGGAGCAGGTGTTGATTCCTGCTATGATTTACGCTTGTTTGCAGGTGTAAACCATCTTAAATCGGGCTCGTAAGGAGGCCACGGCCCCTCCCTACCTTGCTGCACCCCCTACCTGCTCATAAGGCAAGCGGGGTGTATTCCACACAAAAGGCTCAGATTTTTGCACAAAAATCTGCACCTTTCCTGTGGTGTACGCCAGGGGCGCAGTTCATAAATGTGCCCCTAGGTAATTAGACTCTCAAGATCTAGGTGGAAGAAGCGCCTGGCTATGTGCTTCTCTCCCTGGCCATGAGACCGGCTCCATAAACTTTCACTAGAATGCATGGAGCTGGGGAGAAGCACACAGTAGTGCACTTCTTCCAGCTTTAACAATAGTCGGACCTGATTTGTTTTTGATAAATCACTCAAAATAGTGGCTGTAATTTCGGTGATCGAAGGTTGCGATAGGGTTGTGTCATTTTTATCTGTTTGCATACAATCTTAGGAGACCTCAGATTATGGGGCAACGTTGTGAACCCATATAACATTGTTGTCCCATAGTAATTTTTACTTGGGGACCCCACTAATCCTTGCACAATGGCCGTATAAGAATCGACTTCACATATATTAATATAAAGACTCCGGGTAACATAACAGTTAATGGAGACATTTCCAGCAAGAGATAAACAGATATAGGATAGTATAATAGTTAATGGCCGCCTTTCCGCAGAGGGTTGAATACAGAGGAGTGTAAATGTTTCTCTGGCATTAAAGTTGTCTGACTTGGCTTCACGCAGTAAAAGGATTTTGCAATGTTCTTCACGGTTCTAATTTCTTTTCTCATAAAATCCTTCAATGTGAGAGGAATAGACAACTATTATATATATTTAAAGCATACTTCCCTACCATCTCCTGGCATTGCGCTTCCCCGGGGGCACAAGCTGGGAGAGATGCTGAACCGCGTGGGTCCTTTGAAATTGGCCGGCGTCAGGTTTTAATTCGCACAGCACTTAAAACTGTGAATTTTCGCTGTAAACCCCTGTCTTGCCCCGAGCATTTCAGGAGGTTTATACTGTTCCCTTCATGGCGAACAACGACACAACGCCAACAAAATCCCCTGGCCTTGTGTAGATGTCTCATGGACCTCACCAAGAGCAGATAACCGAGAAGGCGTTCAGGAAATCACAGTACTCTGTAATGAATCAGCGGAAATGGTTGTCACTAGATCTGGGATCTCTTGGGTCATGTAGTCATCATCCTAATGTAAAATACTTAATCTCTCCGAGACGGCTATGAGCTGATTAGTCGTGTTTTACAGGAAATGTTCCCAAACATATTCCGTAAAACTTCCAAATGGGCAGTGGAGAAGGACGTGTGAACTTTCACATTGCATCCATCAAGGTATGTCCAGGCTAGGGTTATGCCAAGATTTTGGCCATGACATGGGTCATGTAACCAGATATCAGTGTTACATCTAAGGCCAATGAATGGGGTCGTGTTTTGACCCATAAAGGGGCCATGACCTGCTATGTGTCGGAAATCTACTACAGATGTGCCGTGTAGCTTTAGGGTCCATTTACACAGAAAGATTATCTGACAGATTATATGCCAAAGATTTGAAGCCAAAGTCAGAAACAGACTCTAAACTGAGATCAGGTCATAAAGGAAAGCCTGAGATTTCTCCTCTTATCAAATCCATTCCTGGTTTTGGCTTCAAATCTTTGGCAGATAATCTGTCAGATAATCTTTCTGTGTAAATGGACCCTTAGCTTGAGTGACGAATGATCGTTCAGCCGCCAGTGATACCTCCCATCCGGCCACCATCCTCCCCATAAACATGGATATTCGGCATGACCGAGCGATCCTGTGTTCTCTATAGGGAGGGTTTATCTCTGTGATTTTCCATCACACCCGCCCCCTATCTACACTAACATCATCTGTCGGTGGTCGTTCAGGAGAGTCCCATACACCCCTATACCAAAGGCCTGAAAAAAGTATAAGGGGGACCTTTATAGAGGACCTGTAGAAATTCAAATACATGTGACACCCATAAAATAACAATTCTGGAACATCTCTTATAGCACTGTATTGTGCCGTTCCCCTTTTATTCTTACTAGAAATGTATAACTCAATAGCCAAATTGGTGTTCTCAATTGGGGCATGTTCCTACACCGTCTGACAGTGTAGGGATACACCCCAGCTGGTAACACCCACTTGGTTATTGAAAGGTCTCCATTGTCATAATTTTTGCCTGTCCGGTCATGGGAGGCAGGACTATGGCAACCAAGATAAACCAACAAAACTGTAGAGTGCACTTATTATTATTTTTTTCTAGGCTTTTATTAGAGATGAGCAGACCTTGAGCACGCTTGGGTTAGTCTGAACCCAAACACTGTGACTGAAGAAGTTGGATGCAGCCCTAGGGAGCCCTGGAAAACATGGATTCAGCATATGGCCTATGGCTGTGTCCATGTTTTCCAGCCAGCTTTAGGGTTGCATCCAGCTTCAGCCACCAGTATTCAAATGCAGAGCGTTCGGATTTGGACTAATCCAAGCGTGCTCAAGGTTGGCTCATCTCTAGTTTTTATACATAGTATGTGGCTCTTGTGGTTGTTAAAGTGATTTGCTTGTATTTTCAATGCTAAATGTTCACAGTCTTTTATACCCATGTACTGTAAATTCTGCTTTCTTATATAGCAATTACAACGTGATTTCCCTACCCCGGAGTCGGACACACACGTATACCCTAGAACGGGCAGATATTGGTCGTAAAGTATCTCCATATTCAATATAAGAAGCGATTTATTTGCGCCGTTCACCCTAGCATATGTTTAGTTGGGGGTTTGAGGAGGCGGTTTCCACAATATCACACCCTTCCTTTCCATTTTTACACTTGCCACCAACACTTTTCTCACCCAAATTGTAGCACTTACGCCAATGCGTGGGAAAAACCCTCTGACTAGTGTATACTTTTATGTTTTGTTTTTTTTTTTTGTGATTTTGCCCTTGCTTCTCTTGATGGGTAATTTATAAGATTTTTATAGTATGTTGTGACATGTGGATGTATGGGTCCCGGGAGCAATGTGGTTTGTTTTTCCGTATTTATGTGGTGCCAATGTATTTTACAGCCTTGTACCCAGACACACACCCTGTATGGCCCCGAACTGAATGTGACAGTCCCAGTAGTTTAGTGGTAATGTCATGGGAGCCAAGTAACCTACACATTGAAGGAAACCGGAGTACACAGAGGAAACCTTCACTAACACATGGAGAGGGCTTCAAGGCAAGTGTGATAACTCCACAGCCGCTACCTGTTAGTAGTGACCTTCTGCATACCGACTTTACTCTCGCTTTTAGGTGATCTGTCACAATAAATCCTTCCAATAACTAACTCTTCTTGTATATTGAAGGACAGTCTCTGGAATTAGCTGTAGGCTATATACTTACATTTACTGTTGAAGATCCTGCGTAGACATTAAAGGGGTTTTTCCACCATGGATACTTTTTCCCTTAACCATAGTGACTGATAGTGAGTGGTCTAACACCAGGGTCCCACAATGATTTTTGCGAATGGGGCTTTCCAAGATCCAATGTATATGGAGCAGCAGTATGCTTACTTGATCTCCGATCAAGTCATTGTCTATGGAAGAGCCAAAGATACTTAAGCTAGGCCAGACTTTCAAGAGTTATCACTGGAGAGAGGAGAGGTAAGCTGTGCCCAGGGTGGCTTATTTCTAAGGACAGTAGGGTCAGGCAGCTGAAATTCAGCATGCCCGACCCTTCTCTCCCCCGACATAATTTATTGGTCTGTCAAGTGGTCCTATCGGCGTCAGTGAATTTGGCCAACACCAATGATGTTTTAAAAAAAATAAAAAATGGCCATACACCTTTAATAACTGATTGCTGAACAATTTTTCTCCCCTGACAGGTTCCTGTCCTTCCTTCTATGGAGACTGGATGAGTAAGCCACAAGGAGAGACCTCTTTCTGTGGCTTACCTCTCCAGAAACAAAGGGTTCTGGAGATAATTTTCTTTCATGCCCAACCCCAATCTACACTAACATCATCTGTTGGTAGACTGTCGGAAGAGTCCCATATACGCTGGTTATGGTGGTCATAAGCCTGTGTATTGGGACCTTTAGCCGTGGCAATGGGGAACTGTCCGGTAGGTGATCTCTCCAGCTCTACCCTCCCTGGCTTGGCTTTATGGTTATCCCCCAGCTTTGTGTATAAGGAGAGACCTATAAGTTAAGCTGATTCTAGTGGGAAGAAGCCAGAAATATTGCCGCCAAAACACTTCCCCACTGCCATGGTCCAGTTAAAATTTTTCTTTGACCGCTGCAGCATTTCAGAACGTGATTGTGAAGAAGGAGCCGATGGGATTTCATGCTGCCCATGGTTCAAGCACCATAAACTTACTAATAAGCTCAATTTAAAAGAAAAAAAAAATGTTCCCAACTCGAAGCGATCATCTGACTGGATGAACATTTAACCAAGTATTTTTTTAAGTACTTGTGTTTTGCTTCTAGAAAAGCATTCTAAGCCTCTTTGGAGCAATCAACGGAGTTTGCCAAACTAGTTCCTGAAGAAGATTACTCTATGGCTTCAGAGTTTTTAAAGTAAAGAAGCCTAGGTCACCACTGAAGAGTGAACCTTTGTATATTTTAGGATGACTTTACATCGAAAGTGTCTTGTATTTCTTTGTACCCTAATATGTAGGTGCCCTGGTAGAGTATATCTCCTATGCTTTTATACTTGTAACCCAGGGATGGGGAACCTTTGGCCCTAAAGCTGTTGTAAAACTACATCCCCATCATACCTTGACCACCCAATCTTTGGCTATCCTGGCATGATGGGAATTGTAGTCTTGCAACAGTTGGAGGGCTGTAGGTTCCCCATCCCTCTTCTAACCTAACAATGGTCATATTGACTGCTGCTATATGGTCTGTTGAAAACAAAAAGCCCCACCTATGATTAGCCCGGCTACCACGTGAAGCACCCATAAGTGGCTCTGTATAGCCGTCCATCACTATGGCACTAATCCAGCCAGTGATTTAGTAATGTGATTGAATTCCATATGCTGCGGAGATGACTCATGCTGTGTACAATACCAACATTTGAAGCCACTCAGCATCCTCGGAGCACTTAACCCTTCCCTGATTTACTATCCCTACCCTAGAGGTTTAGCACCGCCAGAGGTGCATACGATATCACATTGCTCAATATTATTCTACAGGGCTGATACCGTGATTTTGTATTGAAACATAACAAAGTATGAGTCAGCCCCATGGACAGAATAACATGTCACAATGTGATATTATCTCGTAGGAAGCAAAACAAATCCATCTTATAAATCTAGAATTACATCTTCTCCCATCTCGACGTCTCGGTGGTTGGCCTCAGATTTTATAATTCTGCTATTTTACTGTTCTCAACCTGAGGATATGGTAGTGGTGGAATAGGGGACGAAGTAAGGGAGCTGTAAAGGTGGCTAAAAATCTCTCCGAACCTTCCTATACACAGGAACGTTCTGCACAACGACACGTTCATGTTTCCTGTATTGGGAGAAGTAAGCCGCAGTTAGGCAGCTTTTAGGTTTTTTTTTTCCAGAACAGTGGGTTGAGTGAAAAAAAAATCCAACATGCCCAATCCTTCTCTATATCAACCTCATCTGTTGGTGTAGAGTTGGGATGCCATCATACACCTTCGATAGTTGTCCTAACGCTCCAAAGGTGGCTGGTTGGGACAGTTCTACACTTAAGGTGGGCATTCACCTTCAATAACTGACGGCCAAACAATCATTTAGCTGTCAGTCATCTCTCCCGTCCAGTTTGGTCTTCCCAAAACATAGGAACGTTCAACACTGCCAGAGTTCTCTGGCTACAGCTTATCTTTCACAGAACAAAGGAGTTTGGCAATGATTTTTCCATCACGGCCAACACCTATCTCTACCGACTAATAGACGGGAGGAGAGCCCTATGCACTTAATACTGTCAGCCGAACGTGCCGCGAGCTGCAGGTACAGCCGGCCAAAGTATTAGGTGTGTGGGCATCTTTAGCTTTTCCAGGTACAATTAATGGTTCAAATAGAATTTTCAACAATCTCTCGAAACACTCCTTTGACCTTGAATAAAATTAGAGGATGCTTTTAACCATTAATCTTATGTATTTTGAAAGGAATCTAAAAGCTGTATCTTCTCTTTAAAAGTAATGTATTTATGTCCTTTTACAGGGTCA
This sequence comes from Dendropsophus ebraccatus, assembly GCF_027789765.1. NCBI lineage: Eukaryota > Metazoa > Chordata > Amphibia > Anura > Hylidae > Dendropsophus > Dendropsophus ebraccatus. Next base: position 25,785,010 of record NC_091465.1, read on the forward strand.
TGGCCAGTGATCAGGAATAGGTGACTATCCAGCACCTGTCATGTACTGTCGCTGCCAAATTAAAGGGCTTTTGCCCGCGGCATCCTTCGGTTACGTTTTCAGTACCTCTAAGAAAATACTCTACATGTACTGTACCTTGGAGTATTTCCTTTAAACCTTCCACGCTAGGAGTTATTTGCAGTTTATTATAAGTTCTGTAGTCTTTCCATCCTCTTATAACATTCGCCAGTTCCCAATATAGTTTACTGTATTTTATTTAGAAATTCCTTCCGACTTGGAACATGAGTCACTGGCCGGAAACTTCTTGTGGTCAGTCCAGTGCTTATGGCTATGGCATTGCGGTTTGCCCATGACTGCATCTTTTCCAGAGTCGTTTTACAGCTTTATGATGTCACCGTCAACTGCTGTCTCGTAGTGGTTATTGTCTAATATTAACGCCTGAAATAATTTTAGTTTAGGTTTCTTTAAGCCACTCTTCAGATATCCTGCTGACAGTATACAGGATTGGACTCAAGTCAAACCATGTGGGCTATCGGGCCCAGCTCTGAATTTTGGTGCTTCATTAATTTCCACAGGTGTACAGCCTCTATGGATGCATCTAAGATAAAATCAGTTATCCTAAGGTACTAACCCGGGACTGTTGTAACAAATAAGCAAAAAGAGTCCATGGAGCCTCATTTAAAAGTCTTGAAACAAGGGACTAGCCAGGTATCCTTCGAGGGAACGGTCCAGCCAAGTGGTGGCGCTTGTACGGAGACCACCAAACCCACCATATTAAGTGGCTCTTTCAGACAATATCCAACTCAACTTACGGGTCTAAGAACAGGACAAGGCAAATACCAAAGCCAGGTATTCATCCACAGATGTTTCAGGGTGTTGTCTCTCCCCCTAACCATTACCATTATAAGAAACCAGATTGGGGAAGGTAGAATGAGATCAACTGCACTGCTGGAAGAAATCCGTATCTGTCGGGAGCGCGGAGTGTATCCTGCCGTCCGCTAAAGATTATAGTTACCCTTGAACATTTCTCCCCTCCTAGATCTTTTATGATCAGCGATGACTAGTAATAAGTAATGGAAGCGTTTAGGAAGCACAGCTACTTGGCCACAAAGTTACGATGCTGGGGCCCATAGTGCATAAGTTGCCAACGCTCTGCCAACTCAATAACTGCAAAGACTAATCCTCATCTGTTGTTAAAATTAGCACAAAAAACTAGTCAGGAGCTTCATTGCATAGCTGAGCAGCTGCATGCTAGCCTTACATCTCCAAGCGTGGGAGTGGTGTAAAGCTACCCCCATCGGACTCGGAAACAGAGAGGACATGTTCTGTGTAGTGACACCTCTCTATCTGGCATCTGATAGATGAATCTTGGTTTGGTGAATGCTAGGAGAACGTTACCCACCTGACTGGATGGTGCTAGCTGTAAAGTATGGTGGAGGAGGGATAATGCTATAGGGTTGTGTCTCACAGGTCAGCCTATTCCCCTTAGTTAATGCTTCAGCACACTGTATACTTCCATATGTGGGAACAGTTTGAGTTTGACCCTTTTCTTCCCTAGCATCACTCTGCCCCAGTTCACACAACAAGGTCCATAAAGGCATGAAGGTGGGGGGAGCTCTCTGCTGCTCCAAGACAGGAACTGTCCAGATTAGCATCAAATCCCCATAGAGAACCTTCCCTGCTCTGGGCAGTTCCTGACGTGAACAGAGGTGGCAACAAAGAGCACTGTGTCAGACTGGAAAGAATACACCACTTCCTGCAGGACATACAGCAGCTGATAAGTATTGGAAGACTGGAGATTTAAAAAAAAAAAAAAAAAATAGAAGTAAATTACAAATCTGTATAACTTTTTGAAACCAGTTGATTTAAAAGAAAAAGATTTTCGCTGGATAACCCCTCTAATGTCTATGAAACGCTGGTCTAGTAGTCCCAGCAATGCTGACAGGAAACAGTGCAGGAGGGGCACGTAGCATTGCCCAGCAGGAGTAGTCTGTGACCGCCTCTGGGGAAAATATGGGAAGATGCTGTTATATATTATAAAGATTTATACATTTAAGAAAAAGTTTGAAAATGATGCGCAGCATGTAAGTAAAATGAGTTCAATATCTAACGCCTTGGGGAGAGGTTGTGGGACTGTGACGCCATCTGCTCATGTGTTAATCCGGCCCTGACTGACCCCTCTTACTGTATATAGCTTTATAGCTTCAGTTTTTGCCTGCCAGGAATATGCCAACCACGTGCCATCCTTTGCTTTATTGTGTTGCGCCTCCTGGCTAGGACATTTGTTGACAGAAAGAAAAGGCTCTGGGAAGCGAGTCAATGGGCTTTTTCAGGAGATGTATTTACTCGTGTTTAGTCATGCAGCTCGGCGTGTATACACTTCCTGAATGGTTATATAACCATTATAAATGAGCTAGCATTGTGATCTGCTTGTAATTACCAGCTGATCCCACCTCATGACTGTAGGGATGACCCGTTCGTCACGCCATCGTTTCAGGGCCCCATGGCTGTAATTGTAAGACAGGCCTATGTGTTTTGTGGATATGGGTTTAGTGGAAAGACCTCATGTGGATTAGTTCCCATCAGGTTGATGCAGATATAGGTTACCCTACTGAAACCTAGGAAGGTGTTCCCACCATATATTTTTATGGTGTACCACCCAATCTCTATGGTGGGGGAACCCCTATAATTTCAAGTATGTATGTTACAAATGTCGGAGTTAATGGCACACACAGAAATGGCCAAACGCACTGACTTGATCCAACAGGAACCATGAAGCCTCATTGGTTGGACCTCCGGAGATCACACTTAATACAGTGACGCCTATCGAGAAGACCACCTCCTCATCCAGACTAGATTTCCTGTGACTGATTTTTATTTCCACCATATATTATATATGCTGGCTATTTTCTTTGATATGACAAATTCTTTCAATGCAATTGAAACCCCAATAGGTTTTGTTATAAATAAATGATATTCCATTAACCTGTATGGCATGAAAAGCACTTAAAAAGGGGTTATCCTTGCTTAGAAACAGCCCCACTCTTGTCCTCAGTTTGAATGTGTGTTTGGCAGCTCTGTTCTCTGTTCCATTGAAATCAATGGAGCTGAATACCACATACAACCTCATGATAGGAGCAGAGGGGTGCTGTTCTTGCTAAATTTGTGTACATTTTCCCCCTTTTTTTTTTTTTTTTTTTAAACACCTGCCTGGGCATAATTTAAAAGGGTATTCCCATCTCATTACATGATGCCCTATCCACATGATAAAGGATAATAAGCCAATTCCATCGGTAGGGTCAGAATTCATGGAGTTCACCATGTGTGCATGACTACAGCTCCATACATTGTATATGGGGCTACCAAGCATTTCTGAGTTTGTAGTGGCCCTGTAGACTGTGGCTAGAGCTGTGGTCACACACATGCAGTGGGTGTCATTCATTCTAAGATGTCTCAAATTGGTCAAGTCCCAGCTGCCGGTCCCAACCGTTCAGCTTGTTATAACGTAATACGATGAAAATACCTCTTTAACATAAGTTACTTTTCAGAATGATCCTCTAAAGTGAATGTACCAGCAGTACGCCGTAACTGGGCCGCAGTTCAAAAAAAAATTACCGCGGCACCGTCCATTGCCGTTCTATCCATGTGAAAAACTTAAAGCGAATGTACTGCTGGTACATTCGCTTTAAAGGAGAAGTCCGGACAAATTCAAAATTACAGGGCAGGCAGGGGGTAGGGAGGACATGATAAACAACCTACAGTATACTTACCAGTCCCATGCCCTCGAAGCGCCATATCACCAGGCTCCCAGACCTTGCTGGATGTCATCTTCTCTCTATTTCTTACTACGTCATGGCACGGCAGAAGTGGGTCAGGGATAGCCCCCCTCAGCAGGTCACTGACTAGGCGAGCAGGGCATCTGTCACCTGGGTCGTGATGTGGCAAGAGGAGAAAGATGAAAAAATACCAGCAGGGGTCCAGGAGTGGGATACAGCACTACAAAGGCACAGGGACTGGTAAGTAGAGGTTGTATATTACGTTTTTCCCACGCCCACCGCTCTGATTTGTTTTCTTTTCTTTTTTTTTTTTTTTTTTTTTTATTTGCCCGGACTTCTCCTTTAAGGAGCCATTTTTCTTACAGGAGGTTCTATTCTCCGCATTGCCTTCCCTAATACCCATACTGGACCATGTGAAGGTTTTCACTCCCTCCCAATACTACGTAGCGGTAGACAACATGTTTTCGTCCTCCTTTTCCCACATCTTCATGTTTTTAGTTTCAGGGTTGCATGGCGGATCTGAGAACAGCTAAATACCATTGCAAATTGGCTTCCCAAAATAGTCCTCGAATTAACCCCACCACAATAAAGAAAGGGGGTATAATCCTTTATTGTCGAGCCGGTGCCCCACCCATTGCGGTTTCTAGGGCATGACCATCTAGCGCCTGACAGCTGAAGTCCTATTAGAGCGGTCCTGACAGTGAAGGGGTTAAGGTGTTGTCAGCTGTCTGGCATTGCTGGAATGGTACTCAGGGGTCAGAGGGGAATAAGTTATATAGTGCATTTCCTGTGTTATGATGACCAGCGAATAGCTGTATTGTACTTCATCTCCAATAGCTCAGGGGATTTGCCCCCCTCCTCTATTAGAGAGATCCTTCTCCAGTTAAAAGAGCACTGTCTCCCTGATCGCACCCCCTCCGCCCTCATCTCCCCCCCTTTTTCTTGGCAGGACATGAGTTATAATGGTAGCATTCCTGGAGAATAGAAAGATCATTGTAACAGAGCAGAGATGAAAATCACAAATACTTTTTTTTCCCCCTAGAAGGCATGGGGAGTGTAAAACACGTGTATTCTTGTGTGATGTGCCGGACCCTTATAGGACACCGCCATATATACTGGAGGCGCCTCTTTTCTACATAGTCCGAAACTATCTGTAGGGTTGGGATATTAAATTTAGGATGATATTGCTCCATGTCAGGGGTAGGGAACCTTGGGTCTTCAGCTGTTGCAAAACTACAACTCCCATTATGCCTGGACAACCAAAGCTTTAGCTTTGGCTGTCCATGCATGATGGGAGTTGTAGTTTTCGCAACAGCTGGAGATCCAAGGTTCCCTACCCCTGCTCTGTGTATATGGCATAAAGTTTCCATTGAATCTTAATGTGAACATAAATAGACCCTATGCCTATGGATGCTGCAAAACGTACTACTGCAGTGAAGTCAGGCATCATGGGAGTTGTAGTTTTGCAACAGCTGACAACTCACAGGTTCAGGAATCAATATGTTAGATCCTGTAGAACAGGGATGTAAACTTCCTGGCCCTCCAGCTTTTGAAAAATTACAACTCCCATCATGTATGGACAGCCAAAGCATTCACTTTAGCTGTCCAGGCATGATGGGAATTATAATTTTTGGAAAACAGTGACACTTCTTATATCCATTGTGTCTGTCCGGTATTGCAAGTTATCCCCATTCACTTGAATCAATACGTTGCAGTACCAGACACAGCCTTTAGACAAGAGTAGCGCCATTTTGGATAAACCAGCAAACTCTAACTTACCCCTCCACAGATGATGTGATCACGGTTGATGTTAAGCACGTAAAAATACTTCCTGGCAGACAAGAGGAAAATAAAATATAAATCAATTATATAAGTATATAAATGTAGACCTGTCAGCCATTTTATCACCACCTTACAAGCTCTTCTTCACAGGGTGGGGGCCATGTGCACATCCAAACTCCAAAATCATAAGGAAAATATTTCTGCAGTCACGCTGCAAAGGCGTCCATTGGTGTGCACAGCTGGGAGCGGGTTCTGTATATCTAAGGGGTGGGCATAGGAAGGAATATTGTACCCCAGGGGAGGTAATGGAAGGAGGTGAGGTCTCCTCATCTGCCACAAGATTGTTTTCTTATTGTGCAAATGTTATTCTTGGATGGAAGACTACACCTCCCATCAGTGCACGTCCTCCACCTCCACCTCTATCTCTTGATAGTTCAATAGCGATCATTGTCCTTCCTTTCATACACAGCCATGACTAGGGGTCTTGACTGGGAAGGTTAATGTTGTAAGCTTGACCCCATCTAACAAATGCTTCTATGGTTTTTACTGGTTGGAAAAGAAAGACATAATGCGTCCTTGAACTGATGACACCAAAGAGAAGATCGTTCACAGTAAATACAAAGCCTTGATTTTCTAAATTTGAACTGTTAAAATAGGTCTACCACTCTTTCTTTTGGAAGAGATTCTAGGTTCGTTGATAAGCCCCAGTCATATTTCAAGGTTGAGAATTGACTTACTTTAAAGGGGTTATCTGACGCTCGCACATTTTTAACATCTTGCTGCCATATAAGAGAACATAACAAACGTGTCTGTAGGAGTGAAAGCCTGCTCAGCCAATCACTGTCTGAGATGGGGCAGCACCGTGGCCAGTGACTGGCTGAGCGGGCTGTCACTCCCCAGACGAGCTTGTCCCAGAAGTAATGGCGGCTACAGACAGTGGAGGACACCAGCACACTGGGGAGCATGAAGAGGTAAGCATAACATGTTTATGTTTTCTTATATAGCCCCTTTAAAGCTGCCTCCCAATAGGTGGCACTAGAGAGCTTGCCCCTTTCATTCTGGGAGAGACCTTCTTTCCATACTCCCAAGGAGCATTGCCTGGCCTATAAGACTTCCTACACCAACTTGCCAGGAGAAACGTTGCCCCTACAGGGACAGGTTTTGAAACTGATCCAATAATTTTTTTTCCTCCCGTTGTCAGAACTGATTTCATTTTACAGCATAGACCTTTCATTGGGTTGTTTCAATGAAGCACTCAGTTCTATATGGACATCATTCCCTGCTCGGATCACCCCTTCATGAGCTGAAATGTTTTGTTGAACTTATTGATCTAATATTGATCAATTTTGGACTGAAGACCACATACCTCTATAGCAGTCATGTGGAGGACTCCCCACTGCCTTCTGCACCAGCATTTCATGGGATCAGTGTTTAGATCTGATTATAACACAGTTTACATCGGGTATGGTGATCTGTGCCGGTATCAGATCACGGTATAAGGTGACAGCTGGCATGTCAAAGTTATCCCATGAATCACATAGCGGGGCACATCCGCCCAGTTTCTGGCGCTGTAAAATGTACTTAAATGGCTCCAGGAAAAACAATAGGGTATCAGAAAGTGGAAGTGAGGGTAGGTCAGGTAGTACCGGTTATACTGGTGCCGTAGTGCACAAGACTGGAAGGAAAACACAAACATTTCTTTCTGCCTGACTGAGTTTTTGTACCTGTGTCAGTCATGCTACACGGCCTCTGAGACAAAACACATGTATATGGAGTCTTTCCTCATTCATACCGTCTGTCTGCAAGGTCGTAACATTGAAGTAGAGTGGCGCCAGGACCCCATCGCCAGCCTGAACAATGGGCACCACGCATGTTGGGTGGTTGGTTTTGTATTTGCATTGGTAGCTTGTACCCATTAGACCAAGGTATGTTAGTCTTTCAGTTATTGAGGGTAGACTGCATGATCATTGCCAACAGGAACTGGACCCATTGTCTTAGATTTTGGGTTTTGAGATGGTCTGCATTTTCACTGTGATTCCCTTTATTGGTAGCTACTGGAGATAAACAGAGAGTCAGTTCTCGACTATCACCGACAGCCCCTATAGACAATGAATGGACCAAGCGTGACCTCCACCAAGACCTTGGACCCTGTTCTCAAGATCAAGGGGGATCACAGTTGTCAAAACAGCCCCTTCTGCAGTCATACACGTCCCCTATCCTATAGTGGTGGTTGTTGGACAATCCCTTTAAAGGATTCTGAGTTGGGGGCCATTATAACCATAATTGTAAAAAGCAAGACTGTTTCCAAGAGCGTCTCATTGTGGAGGACCTGTTCTGTCCGGCATTACACATACAACCCACTGATTTCAGTGTCCTCTATGTAATACTTCATTTCACCTGTGGGGGTGCTGCACAGGAATTAAACATAAAAATACAGCAAGCCTTTCTTACAGATTACAGATAAACACTGGAGGTCCTAGTAGGGGGACACTTTGTGATCGACTTGATTTTTCAAGGGACCAACAAGTAGAGCTTGCAGTGTGCCAATAGAGGTAACATTGGGAGACACAATCAAGTGACCACCTCTACCTTGGTTTAGTGGTGATTGTTACATGATCACATGGACATCACAAAGGTGGGGAAAAATAAACAAGACAAGGTTAAAAACTAAGTGAGATAATTCAGTAGATCTAGTTGAAGTCCTATGTATTAAAAAAAAAACAACAACCAAAAAACGCAAATGACAAATTCAGCTCTGCTTCACCGGTACGTGGAGCTGTTACAGCAATGAACCAACTGTGTAGTCAGGGAACACGGCATCTTAAAAACTGTTTTTCATGTCGCGGTCTCAGAATTAGTCTGTCCAAGGGGGTGTTCTCTAGACTAAACAGAACCAGGCGCAGCAGCTGAGACAGAGCAGCAGGGAGACAGAAGGCAGAAGGACTTGGGCCCCATCGCAGAACAATCTTTGATATCAGTTACTTTGGCTTGATGCCTCTTTTAACTGTTTGGCGCCATCAGAGCGAGCAAACATAATGAAGAGCAGCGTCACGTGGAGCCCTGTTCGTCTGTGTGTTGAGTTAACATCATGGGTTCTACGGTAAATAGCAGCTGCTCACGCTTCCCAAAATGTGGAGTTTCCCGAGTAGTTTGCATTTTTTTTACTGCGTGAAAACCTAATTTATTTATTTTTTGCATAGGAGAACAACAATGGTGTAAGAAGCCTTTTTGGTTGAACTTTTTTGGACTTTCTTATTACCTAAAGCCATAGTCCAGATAGGGTTCAGTTATTTGGGACTAAGGGGCATTTTGTGTTTTGGTATTAGCATGCTGTGACCTGGAACCAACCAGAACAATCCGTGAATAGAAGTGTGCACCAGGCGGCCATGTTACTGGAAACGTATCGCCTTTATTTCCCTGATCTCTGACTAATGTCTTATGATTTGTCTCTCCCTTCAGTTGTCTGCAAGCAGAGTATGCTAAAGCTAACACCCCCAGACAGGAAGCCCCCATCTAGCTGATATAGACCCATATATACCGCGTTATCTGCAGAGGGATTGCATAGGCAGCGCCTTATCCTATAAACGTATTGTTTAGATAAACATTTTACGCATTTGAGGCCCCCGGGTCTCTGTTTTCCTGGCGTCTTGCCTGGTATTGCGGTCTTGGTCATGGTGTTTTATGGCCTTAATATGTAATAGGTTTCGTAGTGTCAGGGGTCAACACAATGGGGGGGCATAGCAGAATCAAAATAGATCAAATGGATTCTCCCTTCCCAAGTATGCTCCTCTATCGCCCCCACTTATATTTTTCAGAGGGAGTGTAGCGTCACGTCGCTTTCACAGCCATGTGGATCCTGGTGCAGAATCTGAATGGGGTCAGGGCATACATATCACCGCATGATTTGGACATTATGTCGTAGAATAACAATCTTTTTTTTTCAGGGTGGACCAACCCCATGTGGCCAGGGCATTACAAAAAAATTCACTTGGCCAATAAAAATAAGTTTTAATTGTCTTCTTGAAATAGTCAACTAGTCTTTGTATGATGGCTGTAGTATCCAGCCAGGCAAATGGTGCTCTTCTCCTCTGATAAGATGCCATGACTTTATGATCAGTGGAGATCCTTTGGGATTCCCATTGACCTGAGAATTATGCTGCGGATTTGCAGGGAAAATGTTGAAAAGGACACCTGCGGCTGACCAATATCGCATGTGTATGGGAACCTTTAGGATTGATGATGGTCCAAGTGGTCAAATCCCCACCATTCCCATAGAGAGGGTTTATGTTAGTGATTCACCATCAAAGATCCCTTAAAGGGACTCTATCAACAGATGTGTGACACGTGACAGTTGTTGTAATGGGCAAAACATTAGGCCTCTGAAGAATAGTGGGTAAAGTGGCACGTTACTACTATAGCACCATTATTATTTTATAGTCATACTGGAAGTGGTCAAGGTCATACACTGGTCTGCTTGGCCATTGATGGCATATCCTAGCCATTTGACATCTAGTATCACTATTGTATACAAGTAAATCAAAGAGCAGTACATATGTAAAACCCCTATTCCACTGGGCGACTATCAGCACTCGTTTGCTCCTCGTTCCCCACTCGCTTCCGCTGCTATTCCACGCAGATCGTCCGGGCAGCCTATAGCATACAGCAGCGGTCTGCTGCCGCCGCTCCTGTTCCACTAAGCAACGGCAGCAGAACGTTGCTGTATGAGTCGTTTGTCTTTCAACATGTTGAAAAACACACGACTGCAACGATCAGCCGACATGAACGATATCGGCTGATCGTTGTCGAATAGGGTCTTGAGTTGCCTCTCAACAGGTGTTTATGTATGTCCCAGACAGTGCCTAGTTTTATATTACAATGGATGCCACTTTCTTTGCCTTAGCCTTGGCAGTAGAAATGAGCGAACTTACAAATAATTTCAGGTTTAATTTGAGTCAAATACTTATCATTCGTGTTTGAGCGAAACTGAACTTACTGTAAGTTCCCTCCATTTCTACTCACCAGTTTTCTTATACTTTACAAGTGTTGCGTTATACATTTTTTTCATTGTTTATATTATATTTTATCAGTGTATTTAGCAGTACCCTTCTGTTAGGTTTTTATAGAAGTGCCTTAAGTTCCTCCTCGCCATCATTTTTGATCTACAAGAAAACCGGCCTCCGGCAAACGTGACCTTAGAGACCTTGCCCTTTAAGAAACCGCTTAGCGATTACTTATGGGTTAGTGGCTTCTCTATTCACGTTTTGAGGCCAGGCGTGATCACCATTTATACAAAGAAAAATAAGCTGGTTTTAGCCTCAATATACACAGGCCCATGGACCACTGGAATGGTAGGAGACGGCATGCATCCAACCATTTAAAGGAGAAGTAACAATATTATTCGCATAAACGGGAAGTAACATCTAGGTCAGCAATTATGGGGTTGTAACTTGTGTCAACCTTCACACTGTACAGGGCAAGATTCCCACCTGTAAAAATATCTCCCGCTACAGATCGCTTTCATTTTCTTCCTTTATCTCTTGTGGCTTATGTTCCTGTGGTCGCTGGAGGGGCTTGCCGGGATGAATGTTCTGCTAATAGCTGTTTAATTGATCCCAGACGTAGAAAGATTGTAGAACGTTTTTTCAGTTCCCTGTGTTGCGTTGACTTATAGGTGGCTGCTATATGTCATGTCACAAGTCTCATATTTTCTTTTTTATACTTTTTGTCCTCATACCAGAATTTAAAGGGCAACTCCACCTTTGTGCGTATGATCTGCACCATGTTACCGTCACTCGGTTTGGGTGTTAATTTGATAAAATTATGATTTTATTGACTTTCCTTCAAAATTAGAACCAGTAACCTATGGCACAGTTTATTGGACCTTTTAGTTGTTGTCTGTCGTGTTGAGCAGAGAGGTTGAACTGTTCAACTGGGGGAGAGGGGGGGGGGGATTGGGGCCGAAAAAAATTTACGGGTAGAGGGACATAAAAAAGAAGTTTTAGTCACCTCTCCCAGCGCCCGCGCAGAGCCACGTCCCGCTCCTGGACTCCGCTGGCTGTCTTCTGAGCTCCCCTCTGGTTACGACCCGGCTGTAGGATGCCCCACTCAGCAAGTCAGTGACTGGGACGGGACACCACTGCAGTCGCTGGTTGGCTGAGCAGGCTAAATCCCACCCGTGTGTTAAGTCGAGCCCGGATGGTGACGTACCCGGGAGAAGATTACAGCCAGCAGGGTCCGGGAGCGGTAAACATATTGGCTTTTTTAATACACTCCCCGGAATATCAGACTAGATTAGGTCTGACACCAGGCCCCCCTGCCGATCAGTGGTTTCTCATAGCTATGCACCCATTTGAGTAGTGAACAGGGCGTGAAGCAGACAGCTCCATGCACTGTGTAGTGGCCATTTTGAGTTACTGCAGCTCGGCTCTTGTTCACTTCAATGGGAGCTCAGCTTCAGTAACCCTGCCTGACCACTAGACAATGTAGTACAGCTAACTTATACTAAAATTTATGGCTAGGATATCACATTATCAATCATAAATCTTTCTTCCTAATATTTTAGCCTTACATTACAGTGCTGTGTGATAGAGTACATATGACTGTGTTTGAGCAGGCATCACAGCAACAACTGGTCTATAAGAATAGAAAGGATATATGTAGTGACCGTGATGTTAATGATATGAGACATTCTCAGACCGTCCTTGGATGACCGCTCCAGGGCTCTGGGTATGGAAGTCTCTTGGGACTATGGCAGACACATGAAGTAGAATAGATATTCTGCAGAATACTTGTAACCCTCGGAGAGGGTGTGAGACGGGCAGAGGAAATCTCAGGACATCCTCAGCTGCTATTCCTAGGTCAGATCTTTTGATAGACCATGACATTAGCTCATTTAGAAGAACTGCTGAATATCTAATATGGGATTCTTTCATAGACATGGCTGGATTTTGTTCTTGTTTATAATGTCTTGTTATACAGTGGTATTCTTTGCATACAGCTTTGTGAACATTTACATATAGTGTGCGGGAATGGCTGTCAACTCTGCCTAATCCTATTTTCGAGGAAGCGGGAGGACGAGGAGGGAGGCTAGAAATGCTCCTAAGAAGTAATCTACCTATGCATGCATGTGCCCTGGACATCCATCTCCTAATGTGTGGTCACTAGAGGTGAGTGAATTTTGGATGAACCTGATGCGCTCGGCTGTTGATCAGCGCTGCCTGGAAAAGCTGGATACAAGCCTAAGCCTATGACTGTCATCCTGACTGCAGACTAAAATAATCAGTGGCCCATCGGGTTCATTTCGGGTTTATCCAAAGTTCGCTTATCTCTAGTGGTCACTTATGCGCCATACTGCACAGTTTTCCTACTACTTTTACAATGCATTTGGACTCCATTCACACTAGCTTTGTGGTCCCACTGTGAACAGAAGCCACAATGTTTCCGAAGGATTTGAATTCTGATGGAACCCATGCACCGATCATGGGTTCTGTCAGATCCTGATCGATCCCATTGGCCAATCATGGGATTTTGTCAGATCCTGATGGATCCTATTGACTGATCACAAGGTTTTGTCAGATCCTGATGGATCCCATTGACTGATCATAGGGTTTGTTAGATCCTAATGGATCCCATTGACTTATCAGGGGTTTTGTCGCGTCCTGATGGATCCCATTGACAGATCACTGGGTTTTGTCAGATCCTGATGGAACCCATACACCAATTATAGGATTTTGTCAGATACTGATGGATCCCAATGACCAATAAAAACAGGGTTTTGTCAAATCCTGATGGATCCCATTGACCGATTATAGGGTTTTGACTGATCATGGGCTTTTTTCGGGTCTCAATTAGGGTTACAGTGTTTCTGACAGCAAACTGCATAGCAGCCAAAGGAAAGAGCACATTACAAGTGTAAACAGGGTTCTTGTAAAAATGAAGAAACCTGTATAATATTTGCCAGCTGAATTAAGAAATTATAGGATGAGATTGCATAGATAGTTCCTGATTATTGCTGGAGTATTTGTCCTGCCCCAAGGCCTCTGTGCTATTGTCTGATGATGTGATATTATACTAATATTCTGACTAATAAGATTGCAGTCATTTCCTATGTATGTCTCTTCAATGACATCTGCCTGGCCTTCAGAGATTTTCTATTACAATGGGGTGGATTATAGTGACGTCAGAGAAACATGGGTATTATTAAAAAATGTGATTATCGGAAAGACAATGAGTTATAAGGCGAGAACTTATTAAGACTTGTTTAAACCCCGGACACATAATTAGGCTCATGTATTGCAACTATTGAACAGTTTTAGACGTAAGCCCGACGCTGACTACTTCCAATGATTGCTGTCGAAATGCTGTTCAGCTATGGCGTGTATAGGTATAATGGACACCAATTGTTTTGTCATTGGCACCCTATAGTACTTACAAAAAAACAACAACTTCCTTACTAGTCTTGCCAATAGAGAAACTCCCTCCGCAGTCACATCAGGCTGCATTACAATCTCTTCTAAGCTTGGACATCCCCCTTTAATTATGAATCCACTCTTAAAACTCTCTTCTTGGCACCTTCCATAGACTCTTCATAATCTGTACTGTCTCAAAGTGCCATAGGCTCCACATAGCGATGCATAGTTTATTATGAGGAAACCTGTTCAAGGGGAGCGTCACCTTGTCCCATTGTTTGTGTGTTTTACTATGACTATAACACAACGTGAATTATTATGATTAATGGCCCCCATGCTTGGAGCTCTAACAACTTATTTCACCGGTGACAGTAGAGGAGGATTGTGAGCGGCTGCATTAATTAACTTTTGCCAGCGTCTTCTGATGTATGACATTGCCATTCAGCCAGAGAGAAGAACAGATTCACTGACCGCCTTCCCAAGGGGAGGCAGCGGCTGCAGCTGGGCCCGAAGGTCCCGGGACTTCCTGTAGGCCGGAAGCAGATGGGATGCAGATAACCGAAATGACTCTAAGAGCTTTTTGTTTCCTACTGATCATCGTCACAATGACCTTAGTGAGTCTTCTTTTAGCTGCTTCTTCTTCATTCCTTTCTCTCTTTAATACAGAGTCATTGATTTTGTTATTTTAGTAGATTGCTAAAGGGGGATAGCTGTGACCTTTTACAATTATGAGCCTCTTATGAGTCATTTTACTATGGGGTCCTTCTAAGGATAGTATTGTATCTCCATCCACTGATATATTGATGAGAATGAAGAAAAAAGTTGTAGTACAAATATGTTATGCATCTGCAGTACAACCATGTTCCTAAATTTAAAGTGACAGACACATGATGGGTATTAGAGTGATCAGGCAATTGCTATAGCCCCCTTGCTTCGGTTCCTCCAACTATTGTTCTGCCTGGTCCAAAAAAAAATCCAGTTTTGAGTCATATAAGAGTCCAAACCTTAGCTTGACATGCTTGGTTTGTATTATGGATATTCATATTTCTCTCTTTCCACTCTGACAAGAAGCAGATACTTACGTCACCACTTTTGCTCTTTTGCCGATCTCCAGTGGTGATGGAAATCATCTGTTTTCCTGCATACAATACATTGTTTCAGAAAAAGCCTTCCTTCCGCCTATACATATGTCTTTGCGTCTCTGCTATCCCACCATCCTTTTGTATTTCTGAAGGAACACTATAAATAGCAGCTGACACGCTGTTTCGTTATCTGGTGACCTTAAAGGGAACCCATCATGTTGGACAAGCAACCTGATCTACCAGAGATCTCGAGCAGGAGGAGCTGAACAGATTGATGTATAGAATTTTGGGAAACTATTCAGTATTACTTGTATTTTATACATTTTAAATCTTTGTTTTTTTCTATATTTAGGAGTCCAGTAGGTGGTCCTTATCAGTGACTGACCGCTATCAATGTATACATACAAGAAAGGGGCTGTCAGTCCTTGAGTGAGACCATTCACTGGACTCCTAAGCTTAGAATGAGCAGAATTTAAAGAAGTTATATTTATTTATCCTAGTCCTCTGCAACTCCTTTAAGATCCCTTAGGTCCCTTGCTACTCATTTTGAAGCTAAAGATCTGAATAGAACCTGCCCACTATAACTGGTCACTGGCTGCAGTGGGCACATCTTGCACCGACCTCTTGTCTAAGAACTAGGAAGAAGACACAAGCATCGGGGGTACTGGAATACCCCTGTAAATCTTCTTATACAGAACTTTTTATTAATCTGCTCAGCTCCTCCTGCTCCACTTGATGGTGGTAGAGTAGAGTGCATTTGCATAGCGACTAGTTCCCTTTAAAGTCAGCATTTTTATCATGCAGAATATAATTTTTTTTTTGTTTTTTTTGTTATCTGTATGAGAAAATAATTGAGTTGCGTCCAATTACTTGATTGTCCATTATGGTAGGTGATGGCACATGTCTAGGATAACTTATTGATCAGTAGGGGTTCAAGTTGCAGAACCTTCACTGATCCTTAGAAGGAATGGTCCCAAGCTCTAGATGAACTGCCTGTTCTATGCTGGACAAAAACCAAGTGGTGGTCAATCTCTTTGATTTCAAGATTGGTGATATACCATAAACTTATGTGATAGGGGTTTTGCCTCTTATCTCCTATCCACTGTGTTGAGATCGGGACTCCTGGAGCTAGTCTGAATAGTGCTCCTGTTCGACTGCTGCACCATGCATTGTCTATGAAAGTGGTAAAGATGGCCAAGTACAGTGGTCAAAAACTCCCCCCCTCGCCCAGATGAAACAGATGTGGGATAAGTGTATGCGCTCTTTAAGTTCTTTGAGCCGTAATAAACAAGTTTTGCATCTGTACAAGTTTTAAACCAGGCCCTTTTTGACCCATCGTTATAACAGGACTCGCAAAGTAAGACGTGCATTAGCCTTGGCCTCATGGGTTCCTTGCCATGGGTGCAAGCAAGTTCTTAGACCTTCATACGTGTCTGTGACTTACAGAAAGAAAAAGATTAATTCTCCCCTTAGATGTAACTTAATGGACTCAGCAAATTCAAGGGGCTGGGGATAATTATTTATTTTCCCATTGGTATTTTTTTTTCCTTTTGTCGGTCCGTTCATGACTTTACGGCTTCCTGTGAGAGTTCGTGAAACCCAATACCACCTCTTCTCATCCGTCTTGTGAATGGTAAAGGAAAACACGATGGGGCACAGGCTTGGATGGAATTTGGGAAGCAAATTACTAGATTGGATATGCTGACATTTTCTCATGGTTAGCACAGCAATCCTATAGAAATACATTAGTAAATTGCAACACTCAAACATTTCTTATCTGTATCGTAAAGCCAAAAATGTGCCAGTGCTCGCATGTGGTTGTCACATGCTGAGACTTTCATGGGAAACTTTCTACGAGCGATACAGGTCCCCCCCCCCTCTAAAAGAAAAAAAGATATATGGCGAAATTAATGTCGTCTGACTCAGATAATGTAGAGAACAAATGGCCCAAGGGGAATATAAAGCTATAAGAGAATATAAGCAAGAAAATAAAAGCTTTGGAAAGCTCCTCAGATCTTACAGGCTCGGCTGAAGTACTAGAATACTTGTATTCATTCTAATGATAAAAGAATATTTAGCTTTGGTTTATATTGCGATTTTATATTTCGCAAGAGAATGTACTTGGGATACCATAAAATATATTGTCAGAATGCTCGGTAGGGGACCTTTACCACCAATGGTAGGGTATACATAGAGTGTACAGTGGGTACCCATTAATAGAGCACTAACCAAGTTGTGGCCCTAATATTTGCCCCATTGAGTTCCCAAAGGGTAATCTATTTACAGGGTGACTTCAGCGATCAGTTGTAAAGAGAGTGGAAACCCAAATGCTCAGGTTCCCTGCAGTGCCTCCAAAGGATAAATGAGGCATTACACCTTTATCCGGAATTCGATGGGTTGTCTGTAAAAAAAAAGCCAGCCCTTCCAGAATAGAGGTCACCCTTGTATCCATTCTTTGCCTTGGGTAATAGATGAAGTTCCCCATTCATTCCCTAATAAAATATGTAGCATATAGTAATATTTAGAATGGTCAGCTGTGATTGGTGAAGACCAGAGTTCTTGTTGAGGTGATCATTTTCCCTATTGAGTTTTTTTCTTAACCCTAATAACTTGATGGTCAATGGCAAAGGTCTGCGATGATAAAAATAATCTCTCCACTGTTCATCAGGAATGGACCAAGGCCAATTGCAGCCATAATGGTTCAGCCTAACACAGTGATTTTGGAAGGACCAGCCGACCATTGGGATATTGGGGTGTATTGATACAATGATGTTGGCCACTCTTTAAAGGATAAGCAGATATTCCTTTGACCTACATAGCCTTTAGACCAGGGATGGGGAACCTCCGGTCCTCCAGCTGTTGCAAAACTACAATTCCCATCATGCCTGGACAGCTTTTGGCTTTCCATGCATGATGGAAATTGTAGTTTTTTAACAGCTGAAGGGCCAAAGGTTGTCCATCCTTGCTTTAGACAGTCCTTAGGCTACATCACCTCTACTCCATCTCTCAATTACGTTATTAAAAGACTATAATCCAATATCTGGTCTAGCCCTAAACTTTTAACACTGGGATCTGCCACCATGTATTATTTCTATGGTTACCTTCGGACCCATCTCCGGATTTATTCTTAGGGCCCGTTCACACTACAGAGTCCACGGGCAGGGGTTCCGAGCTGAAATTCTTCGCTGATTCCATAGTGTGAATGGGCCCTATAGGGTAGATGAGGATCTTGGGTGCTGGACTTCTTTAGTCTTCCTCTATTAGTAACCACTAGCTGTGTAGTTTTGAGCCACTTTTTTTCTTATACCCATTGGAGATTTTTATATAAAAAGGGAACAAAAAATTTCACATGTATAAGGTCATCATAGTAAATAAAATACTGGGACGATTCTAAATAAATAAAAATAAAAAAATCAATTATGGGACCTCAGCATAATGTTGCTAAACGAGAACATACAAAGCTCCATAGTGATCCATTATTCTGACATGAGAGGGTTAAATAGCTGAACATTATTTTCATGTATGTGAAGCTAGTCTCCTGGCAGCAGCAGATCTGGAGGCCACGCTGTTTGGCGGGAGAGTGATTTGGAAAGAATTCCATTGAGGACATTTTTGTCTTGATGAATAACTAACTCTTTCCTTTTCCTGACCAGTTTTGCTCCCTTCCAGCGTTCCCTCCTCTTCCCAGCAGAGAATGAAAATTCATTGTGTTTATCTGGAACATGTGGCACGGATCACACTAGGTGACAGGACGTCACGGCGCACAGATCCGGAGGAGCTTTCTTTGTAATGTTTTTCCTTATTTCCCCCTTTAAGTCTTAGACATTTTAATGTTTATGCAGAGTGACTGTATACTATATTTTTGTTTTGCCGGGACCGGACAGTTTATGATGGACACGTCATTTTGTATTTTTATCTTTTTTTGCAATTTTTAATTTTGGTGCTTTTTTTCTTTTTCTTTTCCTTGCATTTCTATCCCCATTTGTAATCGGCATATAGGAGGCGCATGCATGTAATCTGTAAATAACCCAGCAATATGTTGCTGATCCCGAAAGAAGAGAAGATGATTTTGGCTCGGGGCGCTTTCTGTCACACAATCTGTTTTCTTTAGCTTTAGTCGAATTAAACCTCGGCGTGACGCACATATAGACGCAGCACAATCCCTTGTCGGGCCTGTGTATTCTTCAGCAGTAGCCTACATAAACTGTGCACGTGACTGCGACGTTCCATACACTACTCCTCGACCCCTGGCAATGGACTCAAGAGATTTCGCGGCTACACTAAGTCCAGGGTATATGAGGATTTCAACCCGGGTCGTGAAATTGATAAATAGAAAGTGCTGTTAAAGGATATGTGTGTGTGTGTGTGTATGTGTATGTATGTGTATATATATCTATCTCTAAATATATATATATATATATATATATATATATATATATATATATATATATCTTAGACGTGACACGTCACGGTTTTATTGCCTTATTATGACTTCAATTATTAAGTCGGACGGATTTCCTTAGAGTCACGTAACATTATTCTATAAATCCCTGTGACATATTCGACAAATTCATAAACCCTGTTCTGATAATAATACCTTAAAGGAACACTCTAATAACAGATTTTTTTATCCCGAGGGCAGGTCCTGAGTGGGCGGGGCATAATTTTTGTGTTGGAGTTTTTTTTTTTAATCTCTGTGTCAAGCTCCACCCGCTAAGGCCCTATACTAGGCTTAACATGGGGTATACGTTATTATTGGAGTCTTCCATTAAAGAAGGCTGGATACATGTTCAGCATGGGCCTTATAGCAGCTATATGGTATGTATGCCCTTGCTCAGGCTCTTCTGGGCAGAAAAAGACTACCATAATGGGGTAAATTTAGATTTTTGGTCTTGACACCAATATTATCATATATTATTGCTTCTCTGTACCACATACTTAAAGAGTCAATGTTGAATTATTTTTGAGCCTTTAATGAATTACCAGGCCCATTAGGAGTTGGGCTTCAAGTTCATGGTTGCATTTTCCTACAAGTTGCCAATTGGACGATATGTTAGTTCTGCATTGTGCTAGAGTTCATATTCTATTTGTGTTCAAAGAGTCAGTCTCCACACCTTTTAGTAGACCTGGGAAATTGGTTTTGTAGGACAGTGTTTTCTGGAAAATTCTCTCAAACCTGACCATGGACTCCTGTGTTCAGTTCTTTTGTAGTACGGAGGTGTACCGGCTGCACTTGCTGGTTCTTGAGAACCTTGAGTTGCTTTGGTTATAGTGTAAGGATTAACAGTAGGTCTTATTTTTAGAACTAGAATGAAAGGAACTTGGAGATAAATTCTCCAGTGTCTGCTGTAGAGCTAGAACATGCTTAGGAAGAATGCGGCATGTTTACCGGGGTCGTGCTCCTCCTCATTTATAATCAACCGAATGTACTAAAGAGGATAACAATGTGACACAGTGTAGACACAGAGGAACATCTCACACGTAACTTAAAGGGGAAGTGCAGTAGAAGAATAATGTTTGATTGACCTTGTAAGTCAAGGTTGCGAAGTGTCCTTTCTAAGGTCCTCTACAACTCTTAAGTGTTTGGATCCTTTCAGATGCTTAAATGGATCTGCTGAATCCATATTTGTGTAAAGCTACCAGTCATATCTTGGCTTTGAAGCTTAAAAGGCTGGATGCCCAATGGGAGCTGGGCCTCAGTAACCTTGCACGGCCACTACACAGTGTATGGAGCCATCTGCATCTGTGTAGGCAGGTGCTTTGGCTGATTGGTGTCGGACCCCAAGTATTCAGCTCTTGATGGCCTATTGATAAAGTCCCATAAAACCTCCTTTTAGGCAGCATAAGTACGAGTCCACGACCTGGATCTTCATTGATTGAGTTATAGAGCCGTGCCTTTTTATGTTTTGGAGACATCTTTATCACAGAAGCTCTGAAAATGTTCCATTGAGTCATCGTGCGTTGGTTTTACATTAAACCTCCCTGATTCTGACTAAGTACATAGCTTAATCTTAATATGTATGAATTGTATCATCTGGAAAGCATAGGACCCATGCATTTTTCTCATCTTGCTTGCATTCCTGTTTGCCAGGTGGTCCTGGAATATGTCATAATATAATAATAAAAAAAGCAATGTTAAACTAACACGGAGAGGGAGGAAACTACTCAAGAGAGGAAACATTTAACACAGATTCATTCCAGGCTTTCCACCATAATGATTTACTGCCAAGAATTGTCGGAGGTCAGTGGGGGTAACGTGTAGGGGGGGTATATAGGACATTGAAGCTGGGTGGTAAGTTTATAATGGTGAACGGAGATAATGGAAACATTAGAAAACTTAATACAGAGGCACGCACGTACAGTTCATTGTTGAGTCAATCTAATAACTAAAGGTAGACATTCACTGTTGGCCAATTGTTTGTTCAGTCAATGGTTGGAGAACTTTAAAATTAAAGTTTAAACAATTTCTAAAAAAAAACAATCTTAAAAGGCTGGGTCCACACTACGTTGTGCAATCCGTTTTTTTTTTCCCATCCGCTTTTTGCAAAACATGTAGAAAACGGATGCACTGAAAAATGTCCGTCTTACAGTCTTAAAGTACCTACGGTATTTTTTTTGGCAATATTTTACGGATGGAAAAACTCATGCCTTTGGTTCCCTTCATTTTTCCATTGACTTCCATTATAAAAACGTAGCTTATAATGAAAGTCAATGAAAAAACAGATCAAAACGCATCCGTCTTTTTAACACACACAAAAATAAGGTCAGCGGCGTTTTGGTGTACGTTAAATAAACTGATGCGTTTTGATCCGCTTGTTTTTTTATAATGGAAGTCAATGGAAAACGAATGCACCCAAATGCACCTACTTGTCCATCCGTTTTTGCACAAACAAAAACGGATTGCAAAAACGTAGTGTGAGCACAGCCTAAATCCAAAACCCAAAATATTTTTCTTTAAATAAATAAATAAATTTTTGAGTATACAAAATTGAATTTGTCACATCCAGTTATTTTAAATCCATAAATCTCATGCGCCTTCCTGTAAAATGTTATAGTCGGCTTTAGATGGATTAGTTTGGGGGCAGGGGCAGATATTTCATCCTATACTATATTTCCGTATTGCTGTGCTATGGATGATTCTGTGTCCTGTTCTATAAATGGATGCAGCTGTTACTATTTTCAGCCAGTCCCGTATACCATGTATGCCGCTCACGTCCACAGTCATGTGACCAGGAACGGCAGCGATGACATCACACGGCGGGTGTAATCAGCTGTCTGCATCCTCCAGGGTGAAACCTGCTCATTTCTGATGGGTTTTCCCATGATGAATTTGCAGGCTGCACAAGGATCCTTTGCTGCTCTGTTTGCCCACTTTCCCGTCTAATCCCTCTCTGCCTGCCAGCTGCACCTGCGCCCTGGCCCTCCATGACCGAGTCGCCTTTTATCTCCGCTCACCCGTCCCCATGTGTAATTGGCAGGTTTCATAGACATGCTGCTAAACACTAGGCTGAAATTCATTTACCATCCTCCTCCAGTGCGGAAAATGGACGTCACCCCGACACCTCTCACTGATTCTGGACCAACACGGGACAAAGACTATTATCCTAAATATCTTTATATATAACATAATTTTACAGATATGCCAAAAAGACACTGTTGCGAAATAAATAAGGTCTATTATGTCCTATGGACTTGTTTATGTGTATATTTCAGCATATTGTGTGGATAGCACCTAGGTAGCTGACATATCCTATAAGCAATAATATATATGTTTATGTGGAATGTGTATATATATATATATATATATATATATATATATATATATATGCTATGAGAAATAGATGTGTGTGTATGTATGTGTGTGTATAACCCTAAGAGGAAAGATGTATATGTACATCTGGGATGTGTATGTGTGTGTGTGTATGTGTATATAATATTATATATTTAATGCGTGTGTATGTCCTATAGAGAACAATGTATAGGTTTGTGTGGAATGTGTGCATATGTGTGTGTGTGTGTGTGTGTATATATATAATATATATATTTGATAAGAAATAGTACATATGTACGTGGGGAATGTGTGTGTGTGTGTGTGTGTGTATAATATATATATAGTATATAATCTCCTGTGAAGAATAATGTACAGTGGTGCCTTGGATTACGAGCATAATTCGTTCCGGGACCGCGCTTGTAATCCAAATCCACTCTTAAACCAAAGCAAATTTTCGAATAAGAAATCACAGAAATTCAGACAATTGGTTCCACACTCCAAAAATATTGATTTATTATTCTGAATAACATGTAAAATTAATGAAACAAACATTCAGAAACAGCAGAATATGTGATATTATAAGTTACTGTACAGTAATGGAGAGGATGGGAAACACAAGGGCAGACAGAGACTGCAGGGAGCATGGAGGAATGAGCAGGACATATGTGGGCACAGTATAGCAGCTCTCTCTGTCTGTGGAGAGAGGGGTTACAGCTATGGAGAGATTACCTCCACAGTCCTGTCCCCTGATGTAAGCCCCAGCCTGAAGTGGATCTGGTATGATTTGGAAGGTGAGGAAGACCTTCTGGGTCTGAGTACAGGGCTGTAGACCCCACTATGCAGACCATGCCCCTCCTCCATGCGCGCTCCCACAGTACAGGGAGCTCTTAAACCAAAGCAATGCTCTTAAACCAAGTCATAATTTTGAAAAACTGTGAGGTCTTATATCAAAACGCTCTTAAACCAAGTTACTCTTAAACCAAGGTAACACTGTATATGTTTGTATGGAATGTGTATATACATAGATGTTGCAGGGGTGTCAGCTTCCTATTAGGGTCCATATTTAAAATACTTAAAGGGGTTTTCCAATTTAGGGCCTTTCTGGTAAATCCACAGACTAAGCCGTAAACATCTGATACCTGGGTGTCTCTGAGACCTGCACCTATCTGAAGATCGAGGGCTCACCGGCAGCTGGAGGTGGTCAGGAGGCATAAAACAGCCAAGTCACTGGGACTTAACAAGCCCATTCTTTTTTTTTTTTTTTTTTTTTTTTTTTGTAAATTTGGCTTCCTGACCACCTGCATCTGCCACAAACAGGCCGGAGGGGGCCAGGACTTTTGATCTGTAGATAGACTGTACAAGTTGTCCATGTTATGCATGGGGCTTGAGTCTGCGATACAGGTTGCCTAATAAAAGTGACAAACCAGAACAAATCCGTCATTTGTAGACCTATAACCGGCAATTTGTGCATACAAAGGCCTCATTGTGAGCGGTAACTGATGGAAGTATCTGGATGATCTTAAATAACTTGTAGAACAAGTCTACCTGCAGACTATCACTTCCCATGCTGGCTCTGAGGGTTTCTTTTTAGTCGGCATCTAAGTAGTAAAGTGCATCTTGTATGTGGCGTCTTCACTTTCTGTCCGTATTATAGAAATTACTCTTGTTGGCTTGGGACAGGGGTGACCCTCCAGCTGCTGCAAAATTACAATTCACATTGTGCTGCCTGGACAGCGAATGAACTGTTTCTCTTGGTTAGAACCAATATTTTTGACGCCATGCAACACCAGAGGATACAGATTGGCAATGTCCGCCTCACTCACAGCCTTAAAGGGAAACTGTCACCAAGAAAATGCTATCTAATCTATCACCGTCATGTTATAGAGCAGGAAGAGCTGAGCAGATTGATATATATCTTTGTGGGAAAAGATTCTGTATAACTTGTAACTTGTTGATTAAACTCCCTGCTCATTCTGTGTTTAGGAGTCCAGTGGGCGTGTCACTCAATGGACAGGACTCTTTAGCAGAGATTTCAATCCATAAATTACAAGTTATACTGAATATTTTTCTCATAAAGATATATATCAATCCGCTCAGTTCTACCTGCTCTATAACATGATGCTGATAGCTTAGGTAGCATTTTCATGGTGACAGGTTCCCTTTAAATGTTTTTCCTTATGCGAAACACTATTGATCTCCTTGGGTGCCTGCCTTCTCTGACTCCATAAAGTCTGTTCAGCAGATTGTAAAGATTTTTCTCTTTGTTAAGCTGCTTGTAATATCTTTACTCTAATAAGATGTCGGCAAAAAAAAAAAAAAATCTGTGAAAAATACAAAGAGTTCCAAGAAAGAGTTAAATAGGATGGAATGATGAGAACAAATGTGTTTTATGGCATAGAGGGTTCCCAGTCGATAATCTCTCCCCTGACATCTGCATCTATTGCAGGAATGAGGCCCGGATGCCTTTTACGCTAAGGAGAAGTAAATTCTTGGAAAGGAACAAGGCCCAGACAGGCGAAAGTTCAGGGAAAGCTGGCAGAATGACAGGCATCCCAAATTACGTGGATAAGGATATTCCCAAGAAAGAGAGCCTCCTGCAAGAAAAAAAAGATTTCCTTAGCTGATGTTTTTAATTAAATTGAGGTAGATTTACTATTGCAAATGCTCCCCAAAAACCTAGCCTATATGACTTTTATTAAAGGGGTACTCCAGTAAAAAAAAATCTGATTTGTAATTTACTTTAATTGAAAAAAAAAAAAAAATCTCAAGTCTTCCAGTTCTTATCAGCTGCTGTATGTCCTGCAGGAAGTGGTATATTCTTTCATGTCTGGAGAGCAGGAGAGGTTTTCTATGGGTATTTGCTACTGCTGTTGACCGTTCCTGACACAGACCGAGGTGGCAGCAAAGAGCACCGTGTCAGACTGGTAAGAATACACCACTTCCTGCAGGACACACAGAAGCTGATAAGTACTGGAAGACAAGGTATTTTTTTTATAGTAGTAAATTACAAATCTCTGGCACTTTCTGATACCAGTGGATTTTTTAAAAATTCTTTTCGCTGGAGTACCCCTTTAAGACACTTGACAGGGGGCGTGACTGAGCAATCTTTCCTCTGTGTATCATTCTCAGAGCTCAAGTGTCAAGTAGGTGGTGCTTAACTGTAGCATGCATACCTCCTCCCTCCCCCACTCCTCCCTGCTGACTGACCTACAAGGCTCAGCAGAGAGGAGTTGAGGAGCCTGGCCTCTGTAATGCTTGGAAGGAAAACATGATTTTATAATTACGTTACATTGAGGTAATAGGGGGAAGAAGAACCATTCAAGACAGAAAGTACAAAGAGTGTCTCCAACTCTAGAACATCCACATACTACATAGACAAAATAGTCATTTAAGTGGTAATACCTCCTTTCACCTGTGGTGGCGCTGCAGAAGATTTGAATACCTGCTCCCTGCAGATTACAGCCGAAGCTTTAGAAAGTGCCCTCTTTTCTTCCACGTTTCAGGATCTTTGCCGTCGAGGCAGTAAAATAATTTTCCACACTGGGACAAATCATGTAAAAGCCTTAGGATCTTCTGCAGAGCTGAAATCCCAGCTTGTGTGCAAATACAATGAATACAGCAAGATAATGATATTAATTAATGCCTGATGGAGACAGACGGGGAATATAAAAGGAATTGTAATTAAGGTTCTAGATCTTATTAAAGGCACAGTTCTATATAAAGTAGGTCACCATAGAGCCGTGCTCAACTTCACATGCTGCAATGTATTTCTGGTTTAAAAAGCAAATAGGAAAATACGTGATAAGGACCTAATCCGACAATCAGATGAGAGACGAGTGATTATGGGGGCCGATAATTCTTGTTTCCCATAATCAGAAGACATCGCCTGATTTTTACCCTGCATTGTGATCACTGACATAAAGTACCCTGTTCACCTTATTCGTCTCCTATTTAAACTATTAGCCGTTTTTATGCAGTAAAATCCTCTGAAACGATATTTATGTTGTGATCAGCTGACGGTTAGCCTTTTTGCACCATCACAATTTGGTTTTTAATGGTCATTGTCATTTGAAGTAACTTTTCCCAATTGAATACAGCATGTGATCCACTGCCCATCACCCAGGCAAATCTGTCTCTAGCAACTGCTAGAATGAGACAGAATGTAGAAAGTTGTGACAGACCCTGACACCCTCTGCGCACTCTCCCAGCTCTCTCACTCATTGCACAGGTACAACTGCTGAGAGACTGCACAGAAATCCCTGCTAGTCAATAAGCAGTCCAGCAATCCCTGCAAACAGCAGTGCATCATGGGTAGTGAGGAAAAGGAAGGGCAAAAGAGTGAAGTGTTGGGAAGCGTCTCACTTCCTGTTCAAGTTAGGAGACAAGGGCAGATAAATGGTAGATGGCATAGATAGATAGAATCGGGTAGCTGGGAGGAAAAGAAAAAAAAATTAAAGATGAAAACCTTATCTGGCTGATACTGCAGGTTGCTATTTTCTCTGCAGTGGCCACTACAGGAGGAATTTAGTATTACAAGTGACCAATTAAAACTACATGGATGGATTAAATTGAAGCTAATTGTGACTCCCTGGTGGCTCATAGAGGGCAGGCCAAAGCAACTACTCAGTTTATTATGTCCTAATACCCTAGTGGAAACCTGATCAATATCAGTAAAACAAAAAAAACCTACATGACCATCTAGAAGATTCTTTGAAGTCATATTGTCAACCCATTTCCATGGGGCCTACAGCGCCAAATTGGGGGCGGAGATATGGGGTTCCACTGCCACTAAGCCCCACCCCTATGGCACTGTCCACAAACAATAACATGCATTTTTGAGGGGAGAGACCACAAAGAAATCCTTTAAATGGTAAGATATAAAATGTCGACAATAAAAGGTTAAGAATAGTGCTAAGAACTCCGCATATGCAAAGGGGTGACAATATTCCTTTAAGTATTTTCATTTTATTTATTCTTTAGCACAGGTAGGACACCTAGAAAGGGATTGTCTAGATGGGACGACTCCTTTCGGACAGTTTATGGCCTTGTTTATAAATTCCCCCATAACCTTGTTCTATGTAGTCTATGTAATTAGCCAATGGTCAGACAGTGCTATAGTGCTCTATTATTGTGCAGCATGTAATAAGACTGCAATTTGATATAATTGATACACCTACTTGGACCTGTTGTACAGGTTTGGTTTACGAAAAATTTACGAAAAAAAATTCCCTGTGTTAATGGATGTGAATTAAAGCGTCACAATAAATTAAAAAAATTTTGAAACTCAAGACCAGCCGAATCAGCAAGTCACTGACTAAGGGGAAGAATTATCAAACATGGTGTAAAGTAAAACTGGCTCAGTTGCCCCTAGCAACCAATCAGATTCAACTTTTCATTTCCCAAAGAGTCTGTGAGGAATGAAAAGTTGAATCTGATTGGTTGCTAGGGGCAACCAATCAGATTCCACCTTTCATTCCTCACAGACTTTGGAAAATAAAAGGGGGAATCTGATTGGTTGCTAGGGGCGACTGAGCCAGTTTTACTTTACACCATGTTTGATAAATCTTCCCCAAAGTTCCTATAGATACCGACACTATGGTGATCCATCACTATTTCGGTTCAGGATTATATAGATAGATATAGAGAGGGTTGCGTGATGGTGCACTCTCACAGTGGCCATAATCTTTTTGCATGTCAAATACTAAAGCCTTCATTGTGGTTTCTGCTTCCTGTTGGCATTGAAATGCGCCGGAGTTTACATCTAGGCGGCATGTAGGATAAGTGCTCCAGCAAAGACTTTGCAGATCAATTTAGAGTACCCTGACTGCAGATGAGTTAGCAGCTCTCGGCCTCCAGGGTAATGTTACGTGACTAAGTCCGTCTGAGAGCGGTCAATTACATCTGACTTGGTGTGCTAACAAATGGATGCAAATGGCAGGAGCGCAAACAAGAAGTTTTACTACTCTTCTCTAGGCGGAGTGTTAGCGGTTTAGCTTGCTGTTCCTGGTGCAGGAAGAGGGTCCTATTACATGGGCCGATGGGGACCCGATAATAACTGTAAACAAGCGCTGATCTGCTAGATCGGCGTTCATTTACTAGGTCTATTACACGGCCCGTTAATCGTTTAACCAATGTTAACCATCGTTACCAATGTCCTTTCAGCCCTTTAAACGGCATACATTACCTATCCATGGTCCAGGGCTCCTCTTGCGGTCCGCTTCTCCCCAGGTCCTGCGGGCTGCAGCTTCAGAGTAGCCTGTCTTAGCTGACAGGCCACTCAGCCAATCACTGGCCGTGGCAGTCCCTGCCTGTGATTGGCTGAGCGGCCTGTCAGCTCTGAAGCTCCAGCACGCGGGACCCGGAGAAGCAGAGCGCAGGAGGAGCCCTGGACCATGGATAGTTAATGTATTCACTTTGCAAATTGTCAGCTGCCGGCCACACACCGCTATTACACGTAGCGATGCGCAGTCGGCGCCTGACAATTATAGGCCCAAACCTAACCTCGTTGTCATCGGCTGATCATTATGTTTAATACATGGAACAATAATCGGCCGGATAGGGCTGATTCGGCCGATTATAGTTCTGTGTAATTGTACCCATAGAAAGCCAGTGATTGTTACCCATGTAGCAGATTTTTTTTTTTTACTAGATTTAAAATTTTTTTTTTTTTTACAAAGTGGCCACCTAAAATACAAGTATTTAAAACAGACTGAGGGTATGTTCACTCTAAAGAACATGCCCGGAATCCGCTGCAAATTTGCAGCGGATTCTGCTTCAAATTCCACCCGTAAAATATGAACTTAGTATAGTCCCATTGTTTTTCGCAGGATTTCTGCACTGTTGTTCACACGGCGGAATGTCCGTATTGAAAATTCCGCCGCGGATCTGATTTCCGTTTGAAGAACATGTTAAATCTTTGGGCGGATTCTGCTAGAGGCATCCTATAGAAGTCAATTGGGCTTGGATTCTGCTTGAAAATCTGCCTGCATTCCGCTCCTATTCTGCCAGAGATGAGTAGGCTAAGAATTTCAAGCAGAAAATTTTCCTCTTTTAATTCCTCCCTGAATACTCGCCTATTCCTCAGTGTGAATATACCCTGAGAGAGAACACGAATGGCTGTCCTGTATGGAAGCTTTTAGAGACTAACGCGAAACACACAATTCTAGGATGGTTCTGGCCCCAACTGCAAGGCATGCACTTAGGAGAGAGGCGGATCAATAAGTGATTGAGGACGGATTAAAAAAAAAAAAAAAAAAAAAAGAGGAGGACGAGGAAGCAGAGAGCGGGAGGATTTACGTGGTTTTCTGCTATGCCGGAATGGGATGGGCACATGTCTACGGCAAGAATAGCCTCAAATGTTTGTGGAGGAAACAGGAAAGTTCTCATCCCTCTGTCAGCAGCTCCAGTCCCTGGCACAGGGTCATGTTATTGTTGTACGTAGGTTTCGGGTGGCAGCTGGGGATCGTGAGACCTCTTTTGCCCTTCAGTATTGATGTGGAAGCTTGTTGTCTCCAGACATTACTGCAGGACAGTGTCTGGACATTAGTCTGATCAATAGCACAATAGCATTTTATTGTCTTTTTTATATGTGCAATACCCGTCAGTAGCATTAGGTAGTTTCAAGGACATGATACCTTTCTTAAAGGGGGACTCTGGCAAAATGTTTTTCTTTCAAAACAACTGGTGTCAGAAAGTTATATAGATTTGTAATTTTGCTTCTATTTAAAAATCTCAAGTCTTCCAATAATCAGCTGCTGTATGTCCTGCAGGAAGTGGTGTATCCTCTCCAGTCTGACACAGTGCTCTCTGCTGCCACCTCTGTCCATGTCAGGAACTGTCCAGAGAAGTGGCAAATCCCCATAGAAAACATCTCCTGCTCTGGACAGTTTCTGACATGGTCAGAGGTGGCAGCAGAGAGCACTGTGTCAGACTGGAAAGAATACACCACTTCCTGAAGGACATACAGCAGCTGATAAGTACTGGACTTGAGATTTTTAAATGGCAGTAAATTAAAAATCTACATCATTTTCTGGCATCAGTTGACTTGATTTGTTTTTTTGCCAGCGTACCCCTTTAACAAGTAGAAATGTAGCATTGACTAACTGAAAAAGAAAACAGATAAATTTTAAGATTACCCAGGTCTCTTTATCAGGCAGTTATGTATGATGACAAGACCTGGTAAGTTATAAGCAATTTTGTTCGTAGGAACTGAATGGGGAAAACTATAATCTCAGAAGAAAGGCTGGACGTGCCCGGCTGCACAACATGTATCACTGGGTGCACAAACATAACCTAAGTGCAACACACACACACACACACACACACACAAAGGAAAAAGAGCTTATGTTATGGAGGCAAGACTGGCCCAATACATATAACACAGGTACCAGAACACCAAAACAACTGGCCCACTTGGGATTAAAAACACTTAAAATACACGATTCCACAGGGATGCTGGGTATAGCGACTCCCTAGATAGCAGCCCTGTACAAATGTAACAAAACGCAGTATAGGAAAGTAAACAGCCTTGATAGCCAGAGAGTGCAAATCCATATGATAAAGTACAGTGCAACCCCAGCAATAAATAAATGACCAATATAGAAAAAGAACAAAAAAGGAATAAATGAATGAAAACGATCAAATGCCGACATGGGTCACTGAAGAAGTAATAAGGCAGGGAGGATACGGGATACGGTCCACAGACTTCCTCAGGGGAATATACGGTCTTTTTCCATAGGAAAAATTAGAGCTTTTTTCTGTTCTTGCATAAGCCCTTAGGAGAATATAGAAATGAGTGTGTATAAGATATCATTAGCATGGAGCTTCAGTGGGTTCTCAATGTCCAAAAGCCCCATAAAGAATGAATGAATGGACGTCGCTACTCCATTCATTTGGAATCAATTGACCTTCGTTCTCGTGATCAGTCAGCTATTTATAGGTCATAGAGATAGCTTTAAAGGGGTACTCCAGCGAATATCTTTTTCTTTTAAAGTTATATAGATTCCTAATTTACTTCTATTTAAAAATCTCCAGTTTTTCCATACCTATCAGCTGCTGTATGTCCTGCAGGAAGTGTTTTATTTTTTTTTTCAGTGCTCTCTGCTTCCACCTCTGTCTGAGACAAGAACTGTCCAGAGCAGGAGAGGTTTTCTATGAGGATTTGCTACTGCTCTGGACAGTGCCTGTCATGGACAGAGGTGGCAGCAGAGAGCACTGTGTAAGACTGGAAAGAATACACCACTTCCTGCATTACATACAGCAGCTGATAAGTACTAGAAGACTGGACATTTTTAAATAGAAGTAAATTAAAAATCTGTATATCTTTTTGACATCAGTTGATTCGAAAAAAAGATTTCCAGACTACTCCTTTAATCTTGGGAAACCTCTCTAGGGACTATATATAGGGGTTGTTCAACATAAAGGTGGCTGCTTTCCTCCAGAAACAGTGCCCCCTCTGTTACAGGTTGTTTCTGGTACTGCAGCTGGGCTCTTAAAGTGAATGATACTGGTTACAGTGGGATTCCATGGCCATTCCTTGGAGGAATTGTAAATGTAAAGGTTTTCGGTCATTGAGGTTATGATAGGCTTCATAACCAGTCACCTGTCTAGTGGATGCAGCTCTCTGCGTGGATTTGATGGTGGTCTCTCCCTCTCTCCTGGAGGGTCTCGTGACAGCATTGAATTCTTTCTGGTTACGAAACGTGTCTTTGTGATGATAACAAAGAGCAGCGAATCTGTCCTTTGTTTGAGTCAGCAGGATGGAGCGGTGCCTGCATAAGCCAAGTGCTTGGTGTCATACAGAGTGCTGAGCGGACGACCCATTCTAGAACGGCCATCTCATTCTATTGTGTTATAGTCCTCACTACAGGAGATGTACAATGGGGAGGGAGGTGACTATAGTCTGTGGTATACAGGGTGAATAGTGCAGAACTGGATATGAGATACAAGTCTCCTCATATGCTTTCTCAACCAGTCACCCGAATGTAAAGCAAACCTATATACCAGTATGGGCAGGTGGGGTGTATTACTAGGAGGATCAGGGGTGTGGGAGAGCTAGGTGATCACTCATCATGTAGTAGCTGTGGTATCTATATAACCCTGTGTATGCCAAAGTCACGGCTGCCATGTTTGAGGGGTCCAGGATGGGTGTGACGCAGCTGTCGTGTAATGGATCCTAATGCATTGCATTGATTTTCAATAGCTAATGTTTGTTAGTTATGTTTTATCCTGGGGATATTGACATTTTTCTGTGTTGTTGGAGTGCCCATTTTGTGTTTGCATAACAACAAAAAAAAATCTGCCATATTGAATTTTCTTTTTTTTTGTCAGTATGTTTAGTTCATAACAGTCTGACAGTTTTGCAATCTAATTTAAAGGGGTTCTCCCATAATTCCAATCAACTGGTAAATGAAAGGTGTATGTATAATTTAAAATAACTTCCATGTCAGGAACTGTCAAGAGGAGTAGCAAACCCCTATAGAAAACTTCTCCTGCTTTGGACAGTACCAGAAGTGGACAGAGGTGGCAGCAGAGAGCCCTGTGTCAGACTGAAAAGAATACACCACTTACTGCAGTTTTTAAAATAGAAATAATTTATAAATCTGCATAACTTTCTGAAACCAGATTAATCCCCCCCCCCACAGAGTACCCCTTAAAATATCAACCGATACTGCACTTCCTGTTATCACTAAGAAAATGGCTGCCATCACCGATTTTAAACTGATAATATCTCTCTAAATAAATAGGATAACATTATTATCCCATATGAATGTGTGAACAATGTTAAATCATGGGTTGAAATCCACTTTTATTGCACCTTTAAAGTGATGTTGCTGCCGCCCCCCCCCCCCCCTCAAACTCTATATGTGCGTTTTCAGCACCATTTAGAAATTTACTTGCTGCACAATTCATATTTACCTGAATAAAATATTTATTGTCTTTCTGATGTGGACAGTGTCATCTGGGCAGGGCTTTACAGCTTTACAGCCTCCCTTATTCCCGCCTACATTGGCGCCATAGTCCCCGCCTCCTCTGTGACATCATTGGAATGGGCTACTCCTACAGCAGTGGAGGCCGGCATTCATCTTCTGTGCTGCAGGCGCGGTAAGAGCAAGTAAGGATACAGCAACGTCCCTGCCCGACCACTCCTGCGCCGCAGAAGATTAATCCCGGCCTCCATGGCAGTAGGAGTTGCCCATTTAAATGATGTCACTTAGGGGGTGGGGACTACAACGCCGACATAGGCGAGAAGGTAGGGCTGCTAATCCCCGCCCACATGACACTGTCCACCAATGATAAAAAGCAGTTTTGACCAGAAACACAACAAAGCCATGTTTTATACAGGTAAGTATGAAGTGTGCGGCACATAAGCTTCTAGATAGTGCTGAGAGATGCACATATCCATAGGGGGTGACAGTATCACTTTAAGGTTTTATATAAGTGGCATAACGATAGCTGTCCTTGTATAAGTGCCTGCATTCTCCGAGCGAGCACATTAACCAGCGTCTCCATTCTTTTTTCCCTACAGGGCAGCAATAGATGAGGTGGAAACAGATGTGGTAGAGATTGAAGCCAAACTTGACAAGGTGAGGAATATGGAGTGCGCTGGCGGCACCTCAGGGTCACCATTGTCACACACATCCAGACTCCTTTTAGCCATTGCCCGACACATGACAGCACACCAGTGACCAACCTCGCCGCTGCCCCCTACGACCCCAGCGCAGAGGCAGCGTTAACACTGACAGGTGGCCGACTCAACATCTGCAAGCAGTGAGCTGGAAACATTCCTTAAAATGTTTTCCAAAGATCTGTAGAGCATGTAAGACGTTGTGCTGAGAGAGCATTCCCGGCCTATGAGTATCCCGACTTCTCTGTGTATCCACGTATCCTGGCTCTGGCCTGACCCACTGCCCGTCTGGACGCCAGATGACAAGGAAGCCGTCCCCGTGTCTGCACACAAGACACCCACATTTACTGTCTCACACACAAACACAAGGGGAGATAAACAGAGCCGCGTCTATGTGTGCGAATGCCGGCCAATAAAACTATATTCATTAGGAGTCGGAACTGGCAGGAGCTTTGGTCCAGATCCCACTGCGTTCATACAACTTCCAAGTGGATGTATTTGCTTTTTAGAAGGAACCATGGGGACCTGGGAGAGTAGGTCTACACACGTTAGATGTTCTGTGTATGGAGATTTCTCCCCCAACTATTATCTTTAGGGTGCATTCACACTTACAGGATCCGCAGCAAATCTGCAGCAGATCCGCAGCAGACTTGATGGTGCAGATTTGATGCTGTGTTCAGTTATTTAAGTGAAGTCTGCTGCAGATCCGCAGCAGAAAATCGGCTGCGGATCCGGTAAGTGTGAACGTACCCTTACTCTTGTTTCAAGGAGAAGGGTGAGAGCCACTGTGAAACTTTCAGATATCTCTATACTATATACTCTACATGCTCATAGACGTAGCAATGGAAGCCAGAAACAATTGAAAAAAAACCCATCCATATTCAGGCATATCATACAGGTACAGCAGTGGGATCATGTGGTCATCAGCAGGAGGAAAGTTTTTCTGGATTGTAAAGTGAGTGCCGTCCTTGGCCGGAATCAGAGAAAACTCAGTTTACACCTAAATCACCACTATCTGTATAAGACAAAGTGAAGGGACTATTCCTGATGGTGTTATAGAGACCCCTCTGAGTTTTGTATAGTCCCCAAGAGGGGTCTAGTATTACTGCCTGCCCTAGAAGGTTTACTCCAGAGAAAAACTTTTTTTTACATCAACTGGTGTCAGAAAGTTATATAGATTTGTGAATTGCTTCTATTTAAAAATTTGAAGTTTTCCATTACTTACCAGCTGCTGTATGTCCTGCTGGAAGTGGTGTATTCTTTCCAGCCTGACACAGTGCCCTCTGCTGCCACCTCTGTCCGTGTCAGGAACTGTCCAGAGCAGTAGCAACTGCCCATAGAAAACCTTTCCTGTCATGGACAGAGATGGCAGCAGAGAGCACTGTGTCAGACTGTAAATAATACACCACTTCTTGCAGGACATACAGCAGATGATAAGTACTGGAGGACTGGAGATTTTTTAAATATAAGTATTTTACAAATCTGTACCCCAGAGGTACCACTTTAAAATGTCACTGTCGTTTAGAAACAACTTTTTGACATGTCATGATCCAAGAGAAGTGCATAGCAGCACGCTTCAAACCCCCCCATCCCATCCTGATGATTAACAACCTTGGGATTTTTACAGAGGATATAATAGAAGTTCTCAGTCACATTTCTTGTACTTTGCTCTCACGTTTCCTTTCTTTTCTTCTAGTTGGTGAAACTATGCAGTGGCATGCTAGAAGCTGGTAAAGTCTACCTTACAACCAATAAGCACTTTGTAAGTGGCATCCGAGACTTGTCCCAACAGTGCAAGAAAGATGAGATGATCTCGGTAGGTTCTGCTGTTTTTTTGTGGAGGGATTCTATTAATGCGCTGCCTTTTATGTTATCTCTAAGTTACACAATATAAATGTATGTATGGATTTAGCTTTTTCCATGCCCCAGGACTATCATGCAGTCAAATAGAGAAGACTGGATAACACTAAGTGATTGGGAGTACTTTGCCTTTAGAGGAGAAGTCCGGTGAAAATTTTTGTTAAAGTATTGTATTGTCCCCAAAAGTTATACAAATCACCAATATACACTTATTACGTGAAATGCTTATGAAGTGCTTTTTCCCTGCACTTACTAGTGCATCAAGGCTTCACTTCCTGGATAACATGGCGATGTCACTTCCTGGATAACATGGTGATGTCACTTCCTGGATAACATGGTGATGTCACTTCCTGGATAACATGGTGATGTCACTTCCTGGATAACATGGTGATGTCACGACCCGATTCCCAGAGCTGTGCGGGCTGTGGCTGAGGATGATGGCAGGGGGATGCTCAGTGTCCCTCCAGTGCCCTGTGTCCCTCAGTGTCCCCCTGCCATCATCCTCTCCAGCAGCCACAGCCCACACAGCTCTGGGAGTCGGGGCGTGACATCACCATGTTATCCAGGAAGTGACATCTTCATGTTATCCAGGAAGTGACATCTTCATGTTATCCAGGAAGGGACATCTTCATGTTATCCAGGAAGTGACATCTTCATGTTATCCAGGAAGTGACATCACCATGTTATCCAGGAAGTGACATCTTTATGTTATCTAGGAAGTGACGTCACCATGTTATCCAGGAAGTGAAGCCTTGATGCAGTAGTAAGTGCAGGGAAAAAAGCTCTTTATGTGCATTTCCCGTGTATATTGGGGATTTGTATAACTTTTGGGGGGCAATACAATACTTTAATAAAACATTTTACTGGACTTCTCCTTTAAGTCATAAAGGGGCTGTCTGGACAAAAGCAACATTTTTACGAGGGATGGTGGTTGTATAAAATATTAAGCTATACTCACCTCCCATAGCTGCTGCGCCTATAATTTCTTCCCCTTCATTGGTCTCTACTTTTTCCTTGTTGCACGCCATCCCAACCCCACAGGACCTGCCTGCTCAGCCAATGAGTGGCCACAGCAGCATCAGTCACTCATTGGCTGTGTGGGCAGACACTGGTGGAGGCGAGTATAGTATTTTTGTACAACCCCCAGCCCTTAAACAAATGTTGTTTTTTCCTGGGCAACCTCTTCAATTTTTTTTTCTTGGGATATTTATTTGAACTGATGTTGTTTTTTTTTTTTTTTGTTCAGGAGTGTCTGGACAAATTTGGGGATAGTCTCCAGGAAATGGTCAACTACCATATGGTGAGAAATACAGCATTTCTAGTGTATATTTCCTCAGCGCTAACCATGATACAAATATTGTTTCTTTTAGTCTTTTACAACTTACATACACCTACTTCGTATATAGATATATTGGGTAAATTTGTATAAGCAACAAAATGTTTTCTAGGACTTGATGATCTGTCCATTAGATGGGTTATTGGTATTTGATCAGAAGGGGTCCAGGTTGACTTCCAGCTCCCCTGTCAATCGGCTGACTGAAGAATATAAGGAGTGCCACCACTTTAATTTGTACCTGTGCTTAGTCCCCCAGCATAGTCCTATTTATTAAATGAGACTGAGGTGCAGTTACTGCTGAGACTCATATAGTTGTTAGGGTAAGAAGACACATGGTACCTTTCATATATCCGTCTGAGCTTCCAGAATGTAGAAAATTCCTCTTATTCTCTAGTGCAAAGTGTCCAAGAAATGCTGCAAGCTAGAATGCCTCCTCTCTCCCCCTCCCATCCCTATCACTCATTGATTGACATCCAGCCCTGTTTATAAATCTTGCTCCTGCTATTTGTATGCAGAGTGCAGGAATATGGAAACAGGGTTTGGCGTCTAGCTGGTTGTCATTCATGTGGGGATGGGAAGGGAAGCAAGAAGGTGTTCCAGACCTCAGCACTTCAGGGGCTTAGGTAAACCTGTTTGACACTTGCACCACTTGTTCTGGAAGCACAGCTGGATATATGAAAGTCACCCTGTGTCTCCTTGCCCTAACAGCTATAATGGGTTTAATAGTTTAAAACATGAATTGCAGCTGACACATTCAGCCAGTGACAATTTACTAGAAGTAAATTACAAATCTCTGGCACCAGTTGATTTGATTTTGTCCAGTACTTATCAGCTGCTGTATGTCCTGCAGGATGTGATGTATTCTTTCCAGTCTGACACAGTGCTCTTTGCTGCCACCTCTGTCCATGTCAGGAACTGTTTAGAGCAGTAGCAAATCCCCATAGAAAACCTCTGCTGCTCTAGACTGGAAAGAATGCTACTTCCTGCAGGACATACAGCAACTGATAAATACTGGAAGACTTCCTCCCTTTTTGAATTTTGTCACTAGATATACAGGAATCTTGTCTGGTCCAGTGAGGCCTCTCAGAATACATTTGGACCGGTCAGATCCATTACGGCACCATGACGCCAGTGTGAATAGAAGCCTGCACTCTTTACATGTCGCTGAGAAGGAAGAAGGAAAAGTCTTCCCTTTATCCTCCTTCTCTCCGCTGGGATCTGAAAACAACGCAGGTGTCGGGAAAACCTATGACTTCTCTGTTTTTGCTAAACTGCAGTTTCATAATTTGCCTAGTGGCTGCCAGGAAGCCGTCAGTGTCTCCTGGGAGTTGTAGTTCACCTTCAGATGACGCACACAGATATCCTCTTTCACTTTTTTCGCAGCTCTTGTCGTCAGCGGCCGGGGTTAAACGGCCAAGCAGTATGGTGTGCTCCGCTTCTATGTGAAGCACTCATCTCATTTGCCTTCGGAGACTAGATTATTCCAGGGATTGCTAAGCACATCTGCTCGCCCGGCTGGGTGTTGCATAATCTCGGTGACGGCGGCGCCAGATGTTACACTCTACACAGACCAGGAAATGAGAGAGGATCATGTCATCGCGTTCCAATTTTTCACCCTAAATCAGACAAGTGACATTTTATGGGACTCGGCACACCCAGGGATAAGTCTTAGGGAGACTCCGGATGATCATATTTTAATGTTAAGGATGTGAGGGTGATAAGTGACCCGGGTGGGAACATAAGCGGGTGTAACGCTTGTCACTTGAGGTTTGATCATTCCGTCTGTCCCTGTCAGGAACTGTCGAGATCAGGAGAGGTTTTCTCTGGACAGTTCCTGACTTGGACAGAGGGGGCAGCAGAGAGCACTGTGTCAGATTGGAAAGAATACACCACTTCCTGTGGGGCTTACAGCAGCTGATAAGTACTGGAAGACTTGAGATTTTTAATTTGAAGTAATTTAGATGATTTGAAACAGTGTTTTACTCCCTTTAAGTTCTCCCCTTAGATACCTTAGTACCCCTTTAAGCTATCTAGTGCCTCATGTTGAGATGAAATAATCTCTCAGTATTTCTATAGTTCTGTCTCATTCATTGCTTTCCCAATACTGGCAGTGCGTACGCTCTCTTGAGAATTGGTGACCACATCAGGTGGGGTTGGCTTACGTCAGCAAACACTTTTGAACTTGTCTGAAGTTGACCATACACTTAAGCCGTCTCCTTTCTGCCTCCCCATGCACTTGCATACTAGACTAGACGTGTGTTCTGTAAGGGGGAATTGGAGTAAGCTGCTGCCAGACACCCTAGACGGTGGCTTATATCTCCAGTGAACAAGGCCCAGCTTCTCTCTCATGACATCTGCCATACACATAAGGTGGTTTGCCAGTCCCCCTATAATTGTTGTGTTTGGCTGACATTAATCTAAGATATATGTATGTATGTATATATATATATATATATATATATATATATAATGTCACCTTTTAGAAATACAATCCACTTAAAGTGTCCTTTTAAGAGGTCCCATTAGTCGTGAAACCAGTCTAGACTCCCAGGATCCATGGGTATCCCTTATCCGCATTATAGGGGATCACTAGCTGATTGGTGGAGTCTGAATGCAACGTAAACGCACAGCTGGCACTCCATTCTTTCTCCAGAGGACATACAAACAAAGCAGAGTTCAATGCCCAGCAATGTTTGGAGCCGAGGCCCCATAGAAAACAAATGGCGCATGTATGTGCCCTGCCGCTACATCTATTTGGAGGAGAGGGGTCCTCATTGCTCAGGATTGAAGGGAGTCCTAGTGGTTGGAACCCACTAATTGTCACCTATCCTGCGGATAGGAGACAACTTTTGAATCTTGAGATAATCCCTTTAAGCTGTTGGTGAACACTCATTCGGCTAACAGCTACTTTCCCAGTCCCCCTTTACATAATGTGTATTAATAGGAAGATGGAAGACAGGCACTACCAGCCACCTTCTCAGAATTGGCATCCAATGTATCCTATCCTATTTCTCCTATCATCTGCCATTGGGGAAGAGACGGTAGGCCCCCATACATATGATAGGTATGATTAGCCGATCCCACTAAAATGGAGGTTTTGGCTGACACATGTCCAATAAACGATTTTAGAAGCTCTCCAGCCTAGTGCACCAAAGGTTGTCACTTGGAGAACACAGAATACTTGAGGGGTACTCCGGCGAAAAACTTTTTCTTTCAAATTAACTAGTGTCAGAAAGCCATATAGATTTGTAATTTACTTCTATTTAAAAATCTCCAGTCTACCAGTACTTATCAGCTGCTGTATGTCACTGTTTGACACAGTGCTCTCTTCTGCCACCTCTGTCCATGTCAGGAACTGAAAAGAGCAGTAGAAAATCCCCATAGAAAATCTTTCCTGCTCTGGACAGAGGAGGCAGCAGAGAGCACTGTGTCAGACTGGGAAAAAATACACCACTTCCTGCAGGACATACAGCAGCTGATAAGTACTGGAAGACTGGAGATTTTTAAATAGAAGTAAATTATTAAACTATATAACTTTCTGAAAAAAAGTTGATTTGAAAGAAGATCTTCGCCGGAGTACCCCTTTAAAAGGTGATAGTGATCAAAAAACTCTCTATCACTTCCCTCCTATAGGATGGCTTCTCCCGGAGCCCATGTGTTGCTGTGAACGCAGACAGTGCACATGTCACGAGACAGGGATGACTTCCTTTCATATTCTTTCTTTTCCGCTTGCACAATTTTCCTATTGTTCTTCTCGCGTTGAGCTTTGGAACGCAATGAGAGTATTTTTTTTTCTGGACGAGCCCTTGGGGCTTTCATTTGATCAAAATTTGTACTTCAAAGTTGCTGTCATCATGTTTACAGTCTGTGGGTTACATCACTGCGCCGATTCTGTCCTCATTCATTAGTCATGTAACACGCTGGAAGCCTATTATTTGCAACTTTTCCTCCTAATTAAAGGGGCATTGTACTTAAAGGTGGCCTAAATATATACTGTGCATTGTCTGTAACGAGTAGTAGGAAGAATACACATGGCTGAGAAGGGAAGCCTGCAATTAATATTGGTGGGGGGAAACTAACTCTAAAAGTCACAGCTCCACTACGCCACCATTCACACAGTTATAATGGATGTGATGGCGGTTCAGCTTCTGTGACTTTATGCCTATTGCTGAGGATTACACACACTGTTCTTAGGGCAGACAGAGATGGTACTAGCTGCAATGTCCATGTGATACTGTGCAGTGATGCATCATGGGATTGATAACTGATTTAGGCTATGTTCACACTGCGTATGAATCCGTCCGTAGATCGTACGCCGCCGTACATGTGCGGCTGAAACTACGGGCGTGGGAAAAATAGACATGCGGACGGATGCATACGCACCGCGAACATGCGCCCGTAGTAGAGTTATGCTTCCCTAGCTTGTTTCGAAGCGATCTGAGGCAGGTCATTTACTTGGGAATCTTCGCCCAGCCCCGTAAACCACACAGAACCTTTTGGGTCGAAAAATCAAGTTCAATTTGGCTGAAATAAGTACTCCGTACGGGACCGCATGGAAATCCACGGCCGTGAGTTTCAACATTTCCGTCCTCAAACAATGGTCTTGTTCATTTTTCACGGCGCCGTATACGATCCGGCCATAAGCTCATACGTAGTGTGCACTGTGCGGGCGTATATCGTATACTTTCAAGCGAACGCATCAACCACAAACCTACGTACGTATATTCGCGGTTCGCACTACGGACGGATTCATACGCAGTGTGAACATAGCCTCAAAAGGGAGAGAATAAATGCTTAACGTATCCATTTTTAAATGGTTACATTAACATACACGAAAACATGATCAACGGACTGCAAAAACGCAATGTGAACCCAGCCTTAAAGGGGTTATCCAGGTTTATAAACCCATGGCTGCTTTCCTCCAGAAATAGCACCTCTCCTGTCCTTAGTTTTGGTGCGGTTTTGCAGCTCTGTTCCATTGAAGTGAATAGAACTGAATTGCAAGGGGGTGTTGCTGTTTTTGTTTTTTAAAAAAGTGTCAGTGCTTTTTCTAGTCCTAGTTAACCCCTTTAAGGTTGTAAAACTAAATGTGAGTTACCTATCGTCTTTACATTTATCATTTTTAAAAAAAGCCTTTTTTAGTCCATGTTTTGAGCTTTAAACCAGTCCAAGTCCTGTGTGTGAACATAGTCCTTAGGGCCTTATTACATGGAGCGATATTTGACCGATTCAGCCAGTTATCATTCCGCGTAATAGAGACAACGATCAGCTGAGGAAACGATCATCAGCTGATCGTTTCTTTAGGTCCAGACCTAAAATCATCCGCTACCAACCGTGCTTCAGTACGTGTAATAGCGATGCGTGGCTGACAGCTGACGACTGAACAAACAGTTTATACATTACCTATCCATGTGTCTGGTCTTCTCCTGCGCTCTGCATGCATCCCAGCACCATGCTCTGCAGCTTCAAAGCGGTCTGTCTGAGCTGACAGGCTGCTCAGCCAATCATTGGCCACTGTGTTCCAGGGCAGTGATTGGCTGATCAGCCTGTCAGCTCAGACAGGCCACTCTGAAGCTGCAGCGCGAGGTGCCGGGACACATGTTTGGGTAAGGGCTGCACAGACATCTCTAACGATGTCCATGCAGCTCTTGCTAAACTATTATCAGGCCGTGTAATAGGCCCAGTTAACGAGAGCTCATTTACAAAATTGATTGGGCCTTCATCCATCTTTGTAATAGCACCCTTAAGGCCCTATTCCACG
The DNA here is from genome assembly GCF_027789765.1 of Dendropsophus ebraccatus. Taxonomy (NCBI): domain Eukaryota; kingdom Metazoa; phylum Chordata; class Amphibia; order Anura; family Hylidae; genus Dendropsophus; species Dendropsophus ebraccatus. Next base: position 25,828,412 of record NC_091465.1, read on the forward strand.
GGCCGACTGTGAGGAGCAAACGAGCGCTGTCAGCACTCGTTTGATCTTCGTTCCCCGCTATTACACGCGGCAGCAGCGAGCGGGTGAGTGCAGGATTAGGCGTGGGGGGGGGGGCTGTCCGGGTGATCTCTAGATCTTCTGGGCAGCCCATAGGGGATAGTGACAGTCTGCTGCCGCCGCTCCTGTTCTGAGGGGTGGCGGCAGCAGATCGCTGCTATCACAGTCGTTTGTCTTTCAACATGGTTGAAAAACAAACGACAGCAACGATCAGCTGACATGAACGATGTCGGCTGAACGTTGCCTTCTATTCCACTGGACGATTGTCGGACGATGATCTTTCCGTGGAATAGGGCCTTTAGCCTTTGCACCGTCACTATTAGACAGTCTCAGTAAATCGGAGCCAATATGCTTGCCCTATATATCTCATTTATACGCAACATATGAAGCCTGATGTGACGCACAGAACTGAGCTTGTCTTCCCATTGCGAGGGAGTATAAACGGATTTAGCCCTAGCTCGATATAATCTCCCCATCCCCGGAATAGCAAGAGCTGACAGCCAAGTCTCCAGCACTCAGCCATTGTAAAGAGCTCCAAGCCTCATCTCGCTGCGTCAAAAGCAGCAGATCCCCAGGTTTAGAGGTGGGAGGCAGCGGAAGGTCAGACGGCAAATCCCATCTAATTTCCTGATGACTTAATGTAAAGGGTTTAGGAAGAGACGGCAGCAGTGGCAGCAGGCAGGGAGTGGTGGGGGCATGCCTGCAGAAGAGCTGCCACACAGGAAACATTTGGATATGGAATAAGCATGCACTGAGCTCTTCCTTATCTCCCCTCAGAGCTATTGACAGGAAGGGGGTCTTCCCTCATCCTGTCTCTGAAGGCGTGATAAATGCAGAAGGGGGGAGGGCTTCACACTGATGGAGGCCCGGTAGTCTTGCTCTCACTTGAAAACACCTAGGTGGCCTTGTTGACAAGCATCTACACATTCACTGACAGCAAAAATTAGGTCAGATTTCCTCACGTCAGTGTATTTTACAATGGGCCGATACATAGGGGGGAGATTTATCAAACATGGTGTAAAGTGAAACTGGCTCAGTTGCCCCTAGCAACCAATCAGATTCCACCTTTCTTTCCTCACAGACTGTTTGGAAAATGAAAGGTGGAATCTGATTGGTTGCTAGGGGCGACTGAGACAGTTTCACTTTACACCGTGTTTGATAAATCTCCCCCATACTATGTATAATATTGTGGAGGATAGTGGGTGATTTACATAGGACTGCATTGTTGAGCGATGAAAAAGGGGGTAACGTTTATGGCGACTTGGCAACGGCAACAGGGTTCTCCATTCAGCTGTTCAAAAAGTACGGCCCCTATCATGCCTTCCAACCAGGGGTAGGGTACCATGGCTCTCCAGCTGTTGCAAAACTACAACTCTCATCATGCCTGGACAGCCAAAGCTAAAGCTTTGGCTGTCCAGGCATGATGGGAGTTGTAGTTTTGCAACAGCTGGAGAACCAAGGTTCCCTACCCCCTGCCTTACAAGAAGTACATGTCTAGGCTAGTGGTTTGTAATCTGTTATAAAACTACATCTCCCATCATGCCTTACAACCTTACGTCAGCAACCTGTAATCTGCAGCTATACAGTTATTGCAAAACTATAACTCCCAGCATGCTGTAGAACCTTAGATTTGTGATCTCTCACCTGTGGCTTTCCAGCTGTTGCTAAACTACAACTTCTATCATGCCCTACAACCCTATATTAGTGATCTCTCAGATTTCTAGTATATTGGGGGTTGTAGTTTTGCAACTACTGGAGACCCCCTGGTTGGAGAACACTATCCTAGGCTATGGAATACAAAATAATTTCATATAAGCTCCTCTAGTTTTTGCCACTTGTGTAGCCAAATCCACATTTGGGATCCAGACACTGTAAAACTACAACTCCCATCATGCCCTACAACCCTAGATGAGTGCTTTTTATCCTGTGGCCTAGCAGCTGTTGCAAAACCACAACTCTCACCATGCTCTTACAACCCCAGATGGTGGTCTCCAACAGGTGGCTTTCCTGCTGTTTTCAAACTACAATCCGCATGGTTCTCACACCCGTGGCACATTGGGAGTTGTAGTTTTGCAACAACTGGGGGGGGGGGGGGAATCAAAAATTGGGGAAACACTGAATTGCAAGAAATGGATCAGACTGTAGGGATTTGGCTTAGGCTGGGTTCACACTACGCTTTTGCAATCCGTTTTTTTTCTTCCATTTTTTTGCAAACAGGATGAAAAACAGATGGAGGAAACGGATACATGTGTGTGCATCCGTTTTGATCGGTTTTTCCATTGAATTCCATTATAAAAAACGAATCAGAACGGATGCGTTTTTTTTAACGAACACAAAAAAATGTTTTTGTGTATGTTAAAAAAAACCATCCGCTTTGATCCGTGTTTTTTTTTTATTTTTTATAATGGAAGTAAATAGAAAAACGGATCAAAACGGATGCACACACATGCACATGCATTTTTTTTTGCAAAAAAACGGATGAACAAAATGGATTGCAAAAATGTAGTGTGAACCCAGCCTTAGAGATAAGTGAACCTCGAGCATTCAACACTTGATTACCAGTGGCTAAAAAAAGTCGGATGCAGGTCAAAGACTGCCTGGAAAACATGGATCACAGGTTCACACTGTGTTAAAACAACGGCCATATTTCATAACAACAGCCATTACTTCACAAATAACGGCCGTTGTTTTTACACAATGTGAACCCAGCCATAGGCTGTTTCTATGCTTTTTAGGACTGCATCCAACTTCTTTAGTTAGCGGTAATCAAGTGTCGAATGCTTGAAGTTCGCTCATCTCTTGTTCTTATAAAGTTACTTCTATGATAGCCTTCTATGATAGCCTGGGTTCACACTACGTTTTTTGCAATCCGTTTTCTTCATCAGTTTTTTGCAAAAAAATAAAAAATGATGAAAAACAGAGGTAAAAAACGGATGCATTTGTGTGCATTCATTTTGATCTGTTTTTCCATTGACTTCTATTATTGAAAAACGATTGTTTTTTTTTTTTTTTTTTTTACTGGACACAAAAATGTTTGTTTATGACTATGTTTATGTTTATGGCTGTGTTTTTTGTGTACGTTTTGATCGTTTTTTTTAAATGGAAGTCAATGAAAAAACGGATCAAAATGGATGCACACACATGCATCCGTTTTTTATCCGTGTTTTTTTTTTTTTTTTTTTAAACAGATGAAAAAAGTGGATTGCAAAAATGTAGTGTGAACCCATTGAATGTATGTGCCCACTTCATGGAGTTCTGTATAGTCACCTATTTGGCACATTCTATGGTAATGATCAGTATCCTGGACAGACAGGCCCGGTAATGCATCACATATAGTCACGTTTGCTATTATGTGGCACTTTGTCAGCATGTTTATATGACTGATCCCCTGTTAGTATGATCCATCTATATACAGCATTCCACTCCTGGCAGCCTAGCTCGCTGTTCCTACCATCCTGTAATACTACTCCTAGATCACTGCCCTCATCATCCATACTGTTACATAACCTAGATGATAAGCAGGTGGTGGTGGCCTCCGCATGGAGACGTTGTTCTTTTTTTGCGTGTCCACTCTCTATAGCTGGACTCGGCTCCTGAGGCTGAATCAGTAATGAGTCAACAGTGATCGCTCCCAATCCAGAGCGTGTGACGGAGCTGGCATGCCGCTGTGTTGGCAGATGTATGTCTTTGATGTTAGAACAACATGGGCCCGTGTGCGTGAGGCCAGGATACAGAGGATGTAGCGGAGCTGGGCCGCCTTTACACTGTTTGTTTTGTGCGTTGTGATAATTCAGGGAAGATAATCTGTTAGGGTAGATGAAAAACACATTAATTCATCTGCTTGTTCTGGGCTAAGGAGTCCAGTGGGAGGTCTTATTACTCATTGACAGCCTATTCAATGCGAGTGTGCATTCAAAGGTAACTGTCAATCACTAATTATGACCGCCCACTGGACTCTTACACCTAGAATAGGCAGAGGTTTAAATGGAAAATTACTGATTTTTTTTTTTTATCTATCTACTGTATCTATCTGTCTATCTATCTATCTGGATGGGGTCCCTTGAAAGGGCATCTATACTTAAATGGGCATTTAAAAAAAAAAAAAAAAAAAAATTAGTTTGACCCACCAAAAGTTGGTGGGAGTTCAGACTCCCTTAGGGCCCTTAGATTATCGTTAAGTTGTTCGAATCTAAACGATAATCGTTCGGTTGAATAGTAGTTAACAATTAACGACCAGACGAGAAATCGTTGATTGTTTAATAAGACCTGGACCTATTTTATCGTTGCTCGTTCGCAAATCGTTTGCATTGAATAAGACGTCGTCGCAGTAGTGACGAACGCAATAGCGTCGTTTGGATTGTTTATCGTTAACGATTATGCGAACAATAATCGTCCCGTGGAATAGGGCCCTAAGTATTAGTCTGGATGCAAATTATACTTTGTAGTGTTATAGTCAATGGCAGGGGTAGGGAACCTTGACTCTTCAGTTGTTACAAAACTACAACTCCCATCATGCTTGGACAGCCAAAGCTAAAGCTGAATTGATGGGGCCTAGTGGCCTCCAGGATTTGCAGCTCTAATAAAAATCACTAATACCCAGTTTGTCCCTGTAAACCATGGACAGGATTATTTCATCATTATTTATTGATTTACCCCACATAATGACTGCCCCCTGTAGGTCACCAAATGTCGCACTTGATCGTCTCTCGCTATGACCTAACCTGACAGCTGCAAGAACGTCACTAATCCTTATGGCAAGCTGTTAGTAGAGGTTGTATACCATCAGTCATGGACCGGGCAAAGTCCTGGCCTCTGAGGTCCCGTATCACCACTGAGCTGCTGCCATTCAACAATGCTCAGGTAATACGTGTGAACTATATAAGTGTGTCTCCTAGAGCTGCATGGTGGTCTCACAATCTCCTTACTCATGGTGTAAGCCTTGGGGATGACATCAGCTTGTACTATGGGACCCTCCTCCCATTGATGATGTCATTGGGGAGGCATTACCTAGATATTTCCTAATGTAATATCTTCATAGGTCAGTGACCCTAACTGTAAACACAGGATTTTCACAGCAACCTATATGACGCAGCCCCTGTATGTCTTCTAATCCCATATCCAATATAAAGAAGAATATGAATGAGGCTTCTCCTATAGTAAACATGCATGTGTTGTGCTTAATTTTACTGTCACTTGTGACTAATTTGCCATTGTTTACATACCATATGTCACTACAAAGTAACGTGGTGCACGTGTGGGCGATCGGGCCTTCTGTTCGAATG